>NC_052559.1:3011593-3311593 GCF_016699485.2 Gallus gallus | reverse complement strand
GCTACTGCAACCCGCCTGGACAGCTCTGCATAAATTCAGCTTTAACCCTCCGGGGCGTGGACACCTCTGGGATATTTGTTTGTCCAGACTGGTCCAAGCCTTACCTTTGCTGTCTGGTCAAGGGATGCAGTGGCAGCTCGTGCCAAAGGTCCTCCAAAGCCACAGCACATGTCTGTGATGGGGAGGCTATGTCGGGACCACACGTGGCGAGGGTCTGGGATCTGGGAGGGCTCTGCCTGTAGAACACTGGAGGGCAGAGAACAAAAAAGGGTCAGCAGTGCTGGGGATACCAAAGCAAAGTGGTTGTGAGGGAGAGCTGGCCAAGGCTCTGCTGCCTCTGGAACGGCACTGTGTGTGTGTGTAGGAATCAAGCTGAAGGCAGAAGTGGTCAGCAGCCACAGCACAATGAGGGCAGGCACCCTTCACCCCAGGGGACAGAGCGCTCAGCTGCCATTACCTGGGGAAGGGCACAACCCACCCTTTGTTGAAAGGAGAAAGGCAGTCAGAGGGATATGCTGTGATAGGATAACACTGGAACAACTCGCCTAAGGAGGGCACAGACTCATCACCACTAGTAAGCTTTAAGAACAGCTTAGAGATGTAGGCTTAAGCAGAGACGATCCTGCCTCTAGGATGTGGTGGCTGATCTCATGCTGTATTCCATGCCCGGATGCTCTCTGCTCCCAGAACGAGCAGACCAAGATGTCCTCGTGGCCACTGTTACCTGTACAGGTTCCACACCAGCGCCAGGCAGTCCTTTGCCCCCGAGAGAAAGTGGCTGCTGTCATCAGTGAAGCAGAGGCATGTGAGGTCCTGGTAGTGTCGGTTCAGGATGGCCAGGAGGTTCCCATTGGAGACCTGAGGAAAGGGCAGGAGAACACTCAGCAAGGACTGAACACAGCAAGAAGCAGTTTGAGCAGATCCTGGCTACTGTGACTCTGGAATCCGGTGACAGCAGTGCAGTTTCTCTGGTCAAGACACAAGCACGCAGTAAAGATTTCCTGTTTATTGTTAGTATTACTCTGATGGCTTCCTCCAACCTCCCGTGGCATCTCAGCACTCAGTTTGAAGGCACGCGATGGCTCTGTAACCCCTGCAGCCATCGGGGGCTGAGAGCCACCCCAGGGGCTGCTGCATTCCAGGCAGGTGGGTGCTCTGAGACCAAGAAGACCTCCAGGGTGGACAAAGAGTTCCCTAAACCCAGGACTGTTCTTATTAAAAGGCAACACTGCAGATAGGGAGGGAGCTAAGGAGGTGGCAAGGGAGCCCCATAGAAAAGAACAGAATCAACTCCCTCTCGTTGTCTGAATTATATCTAAAAATAAAAGCAAACAGCAATTTGACAGTGAACAAGGGGTTTTGCAGAGCAGGTGGATAACTGGGGCTCTTGGAGCCCATTTCCAGCTCTATGATGGTTTCCATGCGGCCTCTCCAATGTGTGCCTGTTTGCTCTGCCATCACCCACTGCTGCCAGCTGCTCTGAAACGTTGCCAAGGCAAGGCTAGATGGAAGCAAGGAGAAAGGGCCACGTTTTGTAAATGAAGCAGAGTAGAAACCAGCTCAGAGCATCACAAGTAAGCAACTCCCACTTGCTGCAGTCTCAGCCCCAGTGTTCCCTGATGAATTAAGATAGAGCCACCCACATAATAAGGCTCAAAAACATTCCCCCAAGATTGAGAGGTTTACAGGTTAGGCATCTTGGTCTTTAATCCTGGGGCTAGGAACAAGCTGTGTTCCTTTATTTACTTGGCAAAGCTCTTAGAACATAGTGTAATCCCACGTAAACACCACCACTAATTGAAAGTAGGATGATAACCAGAATACACCAGCCTGTAGGGACATCCAACTCACAAGTCACATTACAAACGTTAGGCCAGAACGTGGAAGGGATGCTAAATGAAAGCTAAGCTTTGGTTTCTGCACTGAGGAAGCAACACCCGAGCCCACAACACCAAGCATCTGTAGCAGCTCCAAAACAAAAAGACCTAAACCTCACCCAGTCTCTTCCAGCAACATTCATCTCCCACCCTGCTATGACAAGCTGCTGGGGCTGGCTGCCCAATGTGGATCTCTAGTGTGCACGACCCAGAGAAGCCTTGACCCCACTGAGCAGCACAGGTAATATGGATCTATCCCCACCTGACAGGACTAAGGCAGTCACTATCCACAGAGGATGGATCTCTACATTTCCAATCCCTTCAGCCCAGCAGACCCTTATTAATCCATCGTGGATCTGAACACAAACCTTCTCTCCAGGACTGCTGGGATTTTTCACTTCCCTTGGATCCAAATCACTTTAACCTACACGGGGGTCCCACTGATTTATAGGAGCCTTCAAACGGACACTTCATCCGTGCACAATTTTGATGCCAGAAAGAACAGCACCAACAAGATGCCAAAAGATGATCACAAATATGTTCAAAGTCTTACAGCAAATGTGAGAAGTCAAACCCAAAAAGGTGAGGGAGGAAACGCTGTGCTGGAACACCCTCAGCATGGGTGTCATGCAGACCCATTCCTGCACCTCGAGGGGCTGTGAGCTCAGCAGTTCCACACTGAGCCCTGCATGGGCAGTGTGTGCTCCTCACCTCCCACAGGTAGATGCTCTCAGCAACACCAGCCAGAATGTAGAGCCCGTTGGGAGAAGCTGTTAGGCAGGTCACTGGTCCAGGGCAAATGATCTTTTGCTGGAGCTGGTCCTGGGAGAACACAAAGAAAACAGCAGCCATTTAGTATGGATGGGAATTTGGGGAGGAAAAGAGGAAGCAGAGCGTGGTTCAGCTCAAATCCCACTTAAATGCTTGGCATGTCGCTTTGTGTTTAAAGCCCAGAGTGGAAAGGTAAATTGCCCTTCTTCCCACCTGCATCCACACAACTCCAGCCATAGGCAGCAGGTACCCAAAGGCAAGAAATTTGGATAGAATTATGCTCCGTGATGGGGAATCCTGGAGACTCAGCAGAAAACAAGCTAAGATTATGCCAAAATAATATGACTTAACAAGGGAAGAAAGAAAGAAAGAAAAAGAAAAGATGTTGATCTGAGCTCACAGCCTGGGAGAAGAAATAAAAGGCTCTGCCATCAGCTCTTGGTTTAGGGAAACCGAAGCAGGAAGGAACAAACTGTGAGCTGTGGCAATGAAGGGGCTGTGTGTGCACTCATACTCATGGGCTGCTGCTGCTCCCTGCAGCAAAACTGAAGGGAATGACAAGAAACAGAGAGAGAGCAGCTGTAGGGCAAAGGGTTTGTGCTGCTGTCCTGTCCCAGCTGATAATAGGGTGGCGCTGGAGGGAGGGGGGGTGGGTCTGTCAGGTCAGGTGTGAGCCTGCAGATTCCCCATTTTCAGTAACGAGACCAGGAGGATCTGGAGGGGTTTTGAGGCAGAGGTTTTCTCCATAATTCCCCTGACAAATCCTCCTGGACTGGAGAAGACCCTCAGGACCCCATGGGGTTCAGTGTGGGGATCCCACAGTGGGGGAGCACAGAGCCCAGCAGTGCTGCTGCCCCATGGTGGGCACAGTGTGGGGCTCCCAGCGGTGTCCACCCAATGTGGGGGCAGTTGGGGCAACGCTGCATCTGGGAAAGGGAACCCCAGAATTAATCCCTCTTTCACAACAGATGTTTTATAGCAGTTCCCATACAACATGTGAGGATGTCCCCTGTAAGGGGGCTCCGGGCTCTCCTCAGGAACTTGGGGGGGGGGAGGAGGGGGGTGAGGGGGATCCAGGGCTACGCAGCACCATGGGGGGGGCTCTGTGGGGTGCAGGGGGGGCTCAGGCACCTGATCACGGTGGGGGGCTGTATAGAGGAGGGGGGATATGACCATGGGGACATCTGCATGGAGACTGCTTCACCAAAGAGATGGAGGTCCTTCTGGAGGGCTCTCACCACAGAGGTGGGGGGGGCTCCGAAGGAAAGGGGGGGGGCTGGAGGGGATCCCAGCGTCCATACGGGGATCCCTGCGGACAGAAGGGCCCTGAGGGCATCTCAGCATAGGATCGGAGGGGCCCTAAGGAGGGGGCGTCTGACCATAGAGATGGTGGAGGTCTACGGATAGAGGGACCCTGGGGGGGCTCAGCGCAGGGTGAGTCTCCTACGGAGGGGTTCCCCGGGCCGCCCCCCCCGCCGCTCTCCCCACGCCCTCCGCCGCCGGTACCTTCCTCTGCAGCTCCCACACGTTGATGTAGCTCTTGCCCAGCTGGGCCCCCAGCAGGTGCTCGCCTCCCAGCAGCGCCAGCCCGCGCGGGCCGGTGTTCCCACCGCGGTAACCGGGCAACGCGGAACCCGAGTGCAGCTCCCAGACCGAGCAGTTGCAAAGCGGCCCGGCGGCGTCCGACACCAACGCCACCTCCATGGGCGCCGCCATCTTCGCGGTCCGCCAGGGCCAGAGAGAGCGCGGCTAGCGCGCAGAGCGCCGCCCTTCCGCCGCGCCGCCCAATCAAGAGCGACACCGCCGGTGGGCGGGGCCAGGTGGGCCGGAAGCTCAGCAGGGTGCAGCGTGGTCGGGGTGTGGATGGGTGATGCGGGGTGTCTCATAGCCCCATGGGGTCCTATGGCGGCCATAGGGCACAGGGACACCGTCCACCCCATGGGTATCCTATGTGCACCCCCGGGGGAGGTGGGGGAGGAGGAGGAGGAGGAGGAGGAAGGGGATACAAACTTCACACAACCATTTATTTTTTAATTATTTTTTTTTAATATTTCATCAACTTTACAGGGTTACAATTGTCTTAAATATTCTGCAGCTTAAATACAATCTGTATAATAATGTTATTATAAAATGTAAACTTTCAGTGTTTTTATTTTCTCTTTTTTTTTTTTTTTTGGTTTTTTTTTTAATTATTTTTTTATTATTTTTTATTATTTTTATTTTTATTTTTTTTTTCTCCTTTTAATAATCAAAACTTTCAATACCTGAACGTTTGCAAGACTGAAATATTCAGCCGGACGTGGGACGGGGCGCCCACAGCCGCCGCTCTCAGAGGTAGAAATGTGGTTTTATGTTTTATCTTTCTCTTTTTTTTTTTGTTTTGTTTTCCTTTTTTTCCCCCTTTTTTTTTTTGGCCTTTTTTGTTTTTTTCTTTTTCTTTCCTTTTTTTTTTTTTCTTTTTCTTTTTTGTTTGTTTTTTTTTCCCGTTTTACCTGAGTTAAGATGTGCCCGCTGGATGAATGTCTGCAGCTGTTCCTTTTCCTTTCCAAACCCCAGAGAAACCTTTTTCTTAATTAATTTTTTCTTAATTGATATGCATAAGAGAAATAAAGCGGGAGGCGACATGTGCTCTCTCAAGAAAAAAAAAGAGCGGGGGGAGGAGGGGGGGGGGGGGGGTGAAGATAATTAGAACCCCAAATCCCATTGGCTGCACACACATGGAACTCTCAGCCCTAAAAGTGCCCAACCCAAGGGGGGGCCCTGGGATGGACCATCAGAGTGCAGTTCTGCTGGGTGCCATGCAGCCAAAGGGCACTTCCAGCTTCTGGAGGGGGGGAAAGGGGGGGGGGGGGGTGATGCTCCCTCCTCACCAGCAAAAAGAGGCTGGAAAACCCCCAGTCCCCTGAGTTCGCCACGTCCCCATCCCAAGGCTGGGGGTGGGGGGGACAACTGTGCAGCCGGGGGGGTCCATGCAGGGTGGGGGGGGAACCCTGTGCTCCCATCAGAACCTGAGGAATTGAGATACCGCCGGGGGGGGGGGGGGGGGGGGTCGGCATCGGGACGCGATTGTGTCTCACGCAGATGTGCATGGGGGGGCGATGTGGGGCTGGGAAGTGGCCGTGGGGGAAGGAATGCTGCAACCCGTGTGGGTAAAGCAGAGTAAATGGCTGCGCTGGGGATCGCTGTGGGAATGGCACCGTGCACAAACACGAGCAGCGTTCGGAGCGGTGCCGTTCAGAACACGGCATCGTGCACGGACCTGCAACAGCATCCTGAACCACGCTGTGCACAGACCCGATCCAGAGGGACAGATGTGCACCAACGTGACCTGAGCGTCACCCAGAATTGCATCACCAGCCGGGCAGCACCGTGCACCCTTCCACCTCATATGAGAACACCACCCCTGAGCTTTTGGCTTTAAAGCAGCGTTTGGGGAGCACACGCGGTGCCTCCGGACTGGGAGGGATGCTGGGACCCCTCCTGGCCCCCCCCACCCCCCCCAAAGCTGCGTGGGTGCGGGTGTTGCTGTGGCAGAAGCGATGCCCGGGGCACGGGGAGCAGCAGCAGGGAACAGATTTTGTCCCTGGAGCTGCAGCAGTGCTGACACCACCCAATTTTCCTGATTCCCCCGGCACCACGCAAACAAAACGCCCGTCCCATCACCAACAGAACCAGTTTGCTGCTGGAAGCGTGAATAGCAGATCGGGTGTCACCTCGCCCTGGGTGCTGGGGAGGGGGGAAAATGTGCCCAAACTGGATCTGCACAGTAGTATCACCTTACAGGGGAGGGGAAGGAAAAAACAAAAAGCACGGAGGGGAAAAAAAAAAAAGCCACCTGACAATGGAGGGAGAGTTGAGGAGAGCGCAGTGGGGCGCGGGAACATGGAGGTGCATGGCACGTGTGAGCAGCCACAGCACCCCTGAGCACTGCCTGTCCCTGGGGGCTGCTGCAGGACCCCGCTGCTGCACCCACCCCATCCCTGAGCACTGCTTTTCTGCACTGAGAACTAAAGCCACGAGCTGGAGGCGTGCAGCACACGCTGTCCCCTCCGTGGTCCCCAGTGCCACTGCAGCCCCGAGCTCACAGCACTTCCCGGAGCCTCGGGTACACCTGGGAGGAGAAGAAAAAGGAGCTGATGGGTCCCCCAGCTCCTGCTTCCCTGACAACGTCCATATATATCATTTGCATGTTAAAGTTTGATTCTTTCTTTTTTCTTTTTTTCTTCTTTTCTTTTTTAAGAGAATAAAATAGAAGCTATTTACAACGAAAACAACCAAACGACAACCTCTGAAAATCCCGTAGAGTAAGTGTAGTTCTCAAAATAGAGGGGGAATGGAGGGGGTGGGGGGGAGAAAAAGGATCTAATGAATAAAATATCTCCCGATTTCCAACTTTTTTTTTTTTTTTTATCCTTTTTTGTTTTTCCTTTAACGAGTGCCAGGAGGTTTCCTTAAAGCTCGCGTTGGCAGGCGTCCGTACGTCTGTCTGGAGGTAACACGAGTTCAATAATAATAATAATAATAATAAATGTACAGTGCAAAGTGTGATGTGTGTGAGGTAAACAGGTCGGGGGGGGCACCGGGCGGCCCTGAAGGAAAGCCCTGAGGCTGAGCACCCCCCCATCCCAACCCACCCCCCCTTCCCCCCCCCCCGGCACCGCCCCGGCCCACCTGCAGCCCCCGGCACCTCGGGTGGTTTTGGTGGTGCGGGGTGTTAAGGCGAAGCGTTGTTGGAGGTAGAGCTGGGGGGGGGCACAGGCACGGTGGGTGGTGCAGCGGGGGGGACGCTGCCCATGCTGCTCCCGCTGCCCCCCGTCCCACTGCTGTTGGTGCCACTGCCGCCGCCGCGGCTGCTGCTGGCGCTGCCGTTGCCTTTGCTGTAGGCGGAGGAGGAGGAGGAGGAGGAGGAGGAGGAAGGGCCGGGCGTCTGGGCGAACAGCACACCTGGGGGGAGAGCAGCGCTGGGCAGGGGGCACCTGGCACCCCTCTGGGGGTCAGAACGGGGTGATGCCACGCTCGGACCGTGGCAAAAGCACCGCGCCGTGCCCTACCTGTGTAGACGATACCGTTGATCTCAACCGACATGCTGATGCTGTTGGTGCCGTTGTTGGCTGTGCTGCTGGAGGTGTCCTGGCGGTTCTCTGCGGGGAAGAGAGAGGAGGTGATGGACCCCTCCGAGGTCCCCGTGCCCCGATCCCACCCTGAGCCCTGCACAGTGGCACCCACCTGGCGAGCGCGTGCCCTGGCTGTTGATGCGGATGCTCATGGGCAGCTGTGCCGTCATGGCCAGGAGGTTCTGCTGCAGAGCGCGTTGCATCAGCCGCTGCTGCTCGTCCGTCACCAGTGCCATCTTCTTCTCCGGGGGTTCCCCTGATTCCAGCTTCTCCCGCAGCTGCTCCAGTGCCACGGCCTGGGCTGCTGCTGCCACCTGCACGGCTGCAGCCTGAGCTGCCACCACCGGATGTCCGGCCAGCGACACTGGCAGCCGGCTGGGCATGGAGATGGGGATGGGGGCGTCCTCCTCTGTGGGGCAGACAGTGGGTCAGCTCCCCAGCTACACTGCCCCAGACCCCGCCACCAGGAGCTGCCGCATGGGGCTCTGCCCTATTGGAGCGGGGCAGCCCCAAACCAACACAGACTGGGGGGTAAAGGGACACAGAGCAGCCCTGCGGAGAGGACCTGGGGGTGTTGGTGGATGAAAAGCTGGACATGAGCTGGTGGTACGTGCCCGCAGCTCAGCACCCAGCCCACGCAGGGGTCAGAGCTGGGTGACCAGCACGGTCCCTTCCAACCCAACCACTCAGTGACTCAGTGCAGTGGTCTCCAAAAGCCCCGGACCCCCAGGGGAACCCAACTTGCTGGGAAAGGCTCAGGGAGGGGACGGAGCAGTGCCTGCAGCAGCCATTACCTTTCTTGATCTTCTGGACGGGAGCGATGGCACCGCCGTTGGTGGCCGAGGCCAACCCCAGGGTCGGCACTGGCAGCTTGGGGGAGGAGAGGAGCCCATGGGTGCCACCAGGTGAGTAGGTGAAGAGCGAGCTGCCAAATCCCTGCCGGCGGCCCTCCCTCCGGTTGCTGTCGATGGCCGCCTGCAGCTCGTTGGGGTTGCTCAGGCCCCGCTTCTCACATTCGTAGGGGTACAGGTACTTCATGTACCTGTGGAACAGTGTGGTGAGGCACAGCACGGCCACATCCCCACCCGGTGTCCCCCCATCCCCTCTCCGTCCCCCCCCCTCGTGCCCCCCGGTGCTCACTGGGTGCGGAGCGTGAAGGCCGCGCTGGTGATGGAGGTGGGCAGGTTGAGCCCCTTGGTGATCTCTCGCCACAGCTTCTTGTTGATGACCTCCACCAGGCCGCCCTTCTCCGTCACCAGCATGTAGAGCATGTACAGGTCCAGCACCTGCTTGGCCATGATGGGGATCCGGTTCACGGGGGTCCCTGGGGAGGGCAGAGAGCGGGGTGGGGGGTGTGCAGGTAGGTGGAGGCAAAGCGGGGGCCTGCTGCTGCCTCTCCCTCCCCCTAACACCCTAGTTCCCCCTGTGAGCACCCCCCACTTCATCTTGCTCAGCACCAGTCTGCATATGGAGGAAAAAGAAACTCGAAAGGGGCCGGCCGTGGTTTGCAGGCAGAGGCAGCTGTGCTCAGCAACAGCAGATATTTATAACAGCAGCCACGGGGTGAGGGTCGTGCTGAGCCTGGGCTGCATGCAAGCGGGCCCCCCCAGTCCCAGCAAGAAGGGAACACAGTTGGAGCTGTGGGGAGTCATCAGGAACCACACAGACCTGGGCTGGAAGGGGTTCATGGAGCGCCCTGTGGGGCAGAGCTGAACCTGGGGGTGCTGGAGGGCTGCTGCACCACGCACACACACACACACACACACACACGTGCTTCCCCAAACGCTTCTTTAGACAGAAGGCTGGATGCACTCACACAGCAGTGTTTCCAGTGCTGGACCCCAGCTGCAGCAGTGCCGAGCAGCCCCAGCACTGCACTGTGGGTCCTTGCAGTGGTTCTCCCCAGCCTGGTGCCGGGAGGTGGCAGCAGCTGACGTGGCCGCTCGCACACAGCACCGCGCTGGGCTCCTCGCTCTGCTCCATGGGCAGCACCAGAGCCCTTCTGCCCCCTCCCAGAGCACCCCCCAGCAGTGTCCCACCGCACGCAGCCCTGCAGCTGCCCCAATGGGAGCAGAGTGCTGTCTTGGAGCAGGGCTGAGCTGCACCGGTACAACCAGCATAGGTGCCCACCCGCTGCCCCCCGTACCGCCCCAGGGCAGAGCTGTGTGCAGGACACCAAGCAGGAGGCAGCTTTACACCAGGCCAAAAAGTGCAGCAGGATGAAGCAGGAGTCACAGCTACACCCAGACCTCCCCTGCAGCACGGAGCTATGTGTGCGTACATGCATATACACAGATATTTGACATTCTCCTTTGGAATACTGCAGGTCAACACTTTCCAGACGCTGCCGGTGATGTGGGTGCCCCGTTGGCCCTGAGAGCAGAGCTGGGCTTTGGACTGGGGCTGCTCTGGACTCAGCATAACCTGGGGATGGGGCAGCACAGGGGGAGGATGAGGGCAAAGCCACCCCGAAGGGGATGGACCCGATGAAATCAGCCCTGTGGGGCCAGCACTGGGGCAGGAATCGCTGCGCCGAGCTCATGGCACGGATTCCAGCAGAGCAGGTTTGACCCCGGTTTGCAACGAGGTTAAAAATTAACTACCAGTCTGGCCGGAGCATTAACCTTGGGTTACAATGACACGAGGGAAAATAAAACCCATGGACAGAGCGGGGAGGGTGAGGGCGGGGGGGGGGGGGGGGGGCTCACCTCGCTTCTGCATGAAGCTGAAGAGGTCGTCCAGGAACTCCTTCCTCCGGGGGTCACCATCCAACTCATACAGCTGTGCAATAAGAGGAGAATACTGCTCACACCTCAGCAGGCAGCCCCATGTCTCCCCAAACCCTGCCCCAGGGATCCCCCCAATCCCACAAGCAGCGGATGGGGTCTGTAGTCACAGTGTGCAGCAGAGTGAGGGCGGTTGTGCCCAGCTCTCTGACCCGGCTCCCAGCGGTGCACCAACCCAAAGCCCACCCAAGGGCTGGTGCAGCTCCCACGGGGCAATCAGAGATCTCTATGGAGTACCACACAGCAGCCCCACCCGTGGTTGCCCCCTCAGACATTGAGGGGATCCATTGCATGGAGCTGTTGGGTCCCAAAGTCCCCGCAGCTCCGCTCTGCACCGCAGCAGCGGAGCCGTTGGGAACAGGGCAAAGCGGGACAGCCCCAGCCCCGTTGGAAGCGTTGCCACCTTCCCTGCCATGACCCGTCCTTGTCACCATGCCAAGGCTCTGGCAGGCAGCTCCCAGGTGGCAGACAGGAGGGCAGCCCTGCAGTGGGTGCACTGATTCCCAGAAGCCAGGTGCAAATTGATAGAAGGCAGCCACGGATGGGGCCGTGCCGCAGCCAAGACAAGAGCGAGCGCAGGCGTTTGCCGTGCTGAGGTCCCGGCCCCGAAACCACGGTGCTGCCCCCAGCCTGGCCCAGAGGCTGAGCGGCTGCAATCAGCCCTGGGATCCTCCCAGCAGAACGCAGATCCTGGTTATTTTTAGCAATCCAGCACGCTCTTGGCACAGAGTGGAGCAATGCTTCGGTGTGATCCCTCCTCCGCACCTGCAGTGCCCGAGGGAGCCCGTGCCGGGCTGCAGCGAGCTGTGCGTGGGGTGCACGCCGTGGTGTGAGCTCGTGTGCAACTGCTTGTGTGCTCAGGGAGAGCCCAGGGCTCCAGCCCCAAATGGGATGGTGGTGAGGAGCGTGCTCGAGACCCATGGGATGGGGTTACACCAGGATGAGGAACGTGGAGCCGCCCCGTGCCCTCCTGGTTCCGGCACCTCCAGAGCTTGCTCCCATTTCAACAAGCAGCAAATCTGCCATAGGAGGGTGGTGCTGGGAGCGGCTGTCCCCTGGCATGCTGGCAGCCTGTGCTCCTCTGAAAACACTTCCCAGGAACAGCTCTTGGAGCAAACCTGAGACCGATGGGGTCGGTGCGGTGCTTTGCACCCAGCGCCACTGAGCATCTGCAACTGGGAAATGTTTTCATGAGCCAGGACAGGAAGATCTGTGCACAGACGCTCCCGGAGCGCCCGTTCCTGCTGGGGCCAGCTTTTGTCTTGGGACCCCACCCTTTGTTTGACAGCCCGACACATTCCTGCCCTGATTTATGGCAGCAGATCTGCCGAGCAAATCACGCCCTCCGCACGCACGCCGCGCTCCGACGCCGCACCGCAGCCCTGTGCCATGAGAGAGGAATGGGGCTGGGGAGGAATGGGGCTGGGGGGGGACACCGGGCAGTGGCTGTGTGGGGGTGGATGCTGCACCTCCAGCTCCCCCCCCCCCTCCCCAGCCTGCTTTTCTCAAGGACAGTTTGGAACAACTGTGGGCTGTGGGGAGGGGGCTATAAATACGAGTGTGTCACGCTGCAGGCACGCACCGTGAGGCTGTGCTAACCGGGTAAGTGATACGGCCACCATCCTGCTGGCATGCCTGGACCTGGCGGCACCAAGCAGGGAGAAGGATGACCCCCCACCCCCCCAAATCCCCACCCCAGGAGGGTCCCCATGGGGCCGAATTCCTCCTCCGCCGGCGCCGATCAAAGGGATCAATGGGGCTGAGCCGATAACAGGGAAGGGCGCTACAGGAAAGCCATAAACCTGCAGTTCCCCTGGAAACCTTGCAAAAGCTCGGCCAGCCCCTGAGCAAACAGCCGGGGAGAGGTCAGGAGCCGTCGTTACCGCTGACCCCTTTGCAGCCCCCAGGAGCCCTAAGGCAGCACCGGGCGGTGCGCGGGATGCGGCCGGCGTGGCGTTGGGCAGAGGCTGCTCCCGATCAGCTGAAGGATGCTGGGCCCGAGCCAAGCCAGCCTGCCCCGTTTCCTCGAGCGCTCAGAAAGCCGCACGCAGATGGAGGGAGGAGGAAGGGCTTCCCCGGTGCTGCTGCTGTGTGCCTCGAGCCCATGGATCCATGCACGGGGTGAGCCGGTGCCCCCTGCGCCCTGCTAACAGGGACAAGGGGACAAGAGCTGTGCCCATGGCTGGATCTGAGGGTGCTGAGAAGCGGCACGCTGCGCTGAGCTCAGGGCATGGCATCGCCTCTCGTTTCGCCTTTCCCCTGGAAATGATGGGAGATTGAAGCCGTGTGAGGTTTAGGAGCGGTGCAGGGCTCTGGGTGCTGCCAGCAGCTGCTTCCCCACCACATCCGTGCCCCAGCACTGTGGGGACCCTGAGCCCGTGGGGACCCAAAGCCCACGGGGCTGCAGAGCACGGAGCCCCACTGCCAGCGTGCGCCCTCCGCATCTCAGACAAAGGAGCGGAGGAGGTGGGACGGAGGCGGCCGAGGCTTTCTCAGCAGAGCCAGCTGATTAAACACAAATCCAGGGAGGGAGAGGGGGAGGCTGGGAAAACATCGCCCTGCTGCTCGGCTCTGCTGGAGCGGGGGAGGAAAAAAGGAAATGCAAAGGAACAAAAGTGCTGGGAAGGGGCCACATCGAGTGCCTGGTGCCCATGGAGCAATGTCCAAACCCAGCACACGGCACGGCTGTCCCAGAGCAGCGCCCGGCATGAGGGTCACATGCAGCCTATTAACCTGCAGAGCTCTAACCATTGATTAGCCATTTATTAAAGCACTGTCTCATTCAATTTTTATAAGGGCGGCTCTTAAATAAAGTTTCCCGGGGTCTCTCCTCAGGCTGCTGGGCTGTTCTGGGATGCACCAAATCCATGTTTGGGTTTGGGAAGAGATGAGCGCCGCCGGGAACAGCCCAGGAGCCCCAACAAGGTGGTGGTGGATGGGGTCCCATGGGAGCCACCCCACACCCCAGGCATCACCCTGGCCAGGTGCCCCCTGGGCTGGGGGCTCAATCCCAAAGGAAACGTTGGACATCCGCATTTAAGAGGATGAAAGAAAATTAACCATCAGCTGAGGAAAACGTGCATCTGCTCAGCTGCAGGGGATTAGTGGTGCAGGGAGGGCTGCCCGGCCGCGTGCGCCGATCGTTACATGCACCTTTGATCCGTGGGTTCCCGGTGGGGAAAGTGCTGACGGGGCTGAGAGCTGGCGATCCCGTGCCAAAGTCCTGCAGCGGGGCGGGTGCTGCCGGTCTGTGCTCACCCAAACACTGGGTTGAAGCCATGGGGGATGCTCAGCACCGTCTGTGCACAGCCCTGGCCACGCTGTCCTGAGCCCCAGTGCTTCCAGCACGGCGCTGGGAGGGCCGGGGGGCACCACGGTGCGTAGGCACAGACGTGGCACCATAGAATCACAGAGCCATTAAAAGCTCCACCATCATAGAGTCCGACCATTCCTTGGCCCCTCGCAGGATTTCCTTCCACTGACGGCATCTCGTTTTCCCCCGGACACCTCCGACCACACGCACCCATCCCCTCCTGTCAGCACACAGCAATCGGAGCTAAAATAAACCAGGAGGAACTGAAACTCATTCTCGTTTCAGCATCGTGTGAAACCGTGCGCCGGCCGCACCGAGAGCAGCAGGTGCCGCGGTGCAGTGCGTGCCAGCCTGGTGCGGTGCGAGCCGGGGCCGCTCTGAGCTGATAGATTTACATCTCATCATTAGGGAGGTGGAAATGGCTTAATCTGTCACACAGCTGCCCCCACAATATCCTCTTAGAGCGGAGCCACCCCCAGGACAGAGGGGAATGAAGGTGCCCACACCGCAGCTCCTCCAGCCCACGAGTGGTGCCCGGCGTCACCGGCAGTCACCGCGCTCTGTGCGCACTGCGGTGCCATGTGGCCGTTTCCTGGGCAGGAGGAGTGCTGAGCTTCAGCCCGCAGGATCCGGGCACGGTGTGGATGGCCAGCTCAGCCCTTCAAACCCGGTTACACAAAAACCCTGACCCGCTGGCTTCCCAAGGACTCCCGGAAAGCAGCCTCTCGGCAATGCCAGGAATGCCGGAGAGCAGCGGCGGCAGCACAGGAAGAGCTGGGCTCTGCCAAGATAACGAACGCATTGGGAGGCCTCCCTGCGAGCACCCATGGCAATTAAAGCCAGGAGGCGGCTGTTAACGAGGCTGCTGGTAATGAGGCTCCTGCAGTGTGGCCCCTGCGGGACCTGTGCCGATCTCACCGGGCTCGCTCTGCCGCAGTGCCAGGACCCGAACCACAGTGCTGCAGTTCTGAGTTTCCAAGCCCCAGGGAATCGTTTCCATGGCCTTTTTTCCCACCACCAGGAAGGTTCCGCACTCACTGCTTTCCTCCTTTCTCTTCCCAGCCCATTGTGATGTGCAGTCTGCGTGCTGGTGGGGGGAACCCCCCCACCCCAGGTGCCCTGAAATCCCCACCAGCAATGGGCTGAATGCTACGGGGAATAAAACAGTCAGGACTGCTGTTCAGGGAGAAAAACCCACACAACCACCCACACAAATAAAGCACGATGCAGGAGCTTTCTGGGAGCAGAGGGAAACCCAGCGGCCACCAGCCCGCTCCATGCAGCAGCAGCAGAGCTGAGCACGCTGTGATGTGTTTCAGCATGGCTGGAGTGACCGAGGGCTTTGCTCTGCCCTTCTCTTTCCCTCCGGAGCTGCAGCACTTTTGCTGCTGACAGCAGAGGAGTGAAGCAGGCGGCAATTCAGCTGCCAGGAGGTGTTGCATGGAGAGTATACGCTTGGAGAGGGCTTTCCCTGCAGCTCCTGACCCCCACTCCGTGAGGACCCCCACCCACTCCTTGGCATCCCGCAGTGCCTCCCACTGCAAAGCTTCGGCCCTGCGCTGCTCACACCGGTGCCTGGTTTCGGGGCACAGAGCTGGTTGGGGGTGGGGAGGTGGAATTCTTTAGAAAAAGAAAGTCATTAGTAAAAACCAGAGTCATGTTCTGGTGACGAACCCTGAAATAAAGTGTTTCGGATGACGCTGCTCCAACATGGTTTCCCGGAAAGCTGTGCCGCTGCTTTGGGGCACCCGGTGCCCTCAGTGCAGTTTGCACATCTCGGGGTCCACAGGCATCACATAGGCATACCCAGGGGGACAACAGTGTGACCCTCCCGGCCCCAAGGGTGTTCAGCTGCCAGGGGGACTGCGGAAGGGGCTGCTGCCCGCCCAGCAGCTGTGCTGGGATATCATGTTCGTATCGGCTGACCGCGTGATGAGCGCGGCTGGCTCCTTTCCACCCATCCCTCGAGCAGCAGGAAGGGTGAACATCCCTGATCCCGTGGGCAGATAAACTGCTCAACTTAGGGACAGGGTCACCTCCCACCACAGGGCTGTCCCCATCCCTGCCCTATGCAAGCGCTCCTGACTCCCCAGCGATCCCAAGGGGATGCACCGTGCCCGGGCTCAACCCCCTCCCCAAAAGCAGGGTCCGAGGGAGCCTGGAAGCAGCAGAGAGGCAGAGCTCCCCATGGGTGGGGGTCTGCACACGGCTGGGGCAGCCTCAGCGGCGGCACTGCAGGCGGCCGTGCTGCAGGAGCCTGCTGACTGGCCCAGCTGGATTCCTGCTGCCTGAGCTCAGTGCTTGGGGCGCGGGGGGGCACGGGCGCTCCCCATCCCCGGGGCAGCCCAGAGAGGGCCCCTTTCCGGAGGGGGAGCCTGGGTACGTTTGCCGGGAGAGGTTTACAGGGTCGTCAGTGCTGCGCTTCCCGTTGGCTCTATTGTTCCCTCTGGTTCCCAGCATTGTCCCCTCCACAGATCGGCCACGTCCCAGAGTGGGGGCAACGGGGCCCCGTCGCAGGTGCCTGTCGTGCCATTCCCTTGGGCAAGGGGCAGCAGCACCCATAGGGTGGCAGATCCCAGGGGCACCCTTGGCGGTGTCATCGTTCCCATACCACGTGGGTAATCCTGCTCCTCATTTCTCAGAAGGGCTGCAAACCCCTCCTGATGCCAACAGCAGTAAAATCCCTGAGTGCTGCTATGGCCACATCCCCTCTGCTGTGCCTCGATCCATCCCAAACCCAGCTACAGCTGCGTGCTGAAGCCCTCCTGCAGTGGCACACCAAAGCCATCCCCCTGGGACACGGGGCAGGGCACAGGGATGAGCAGGAGCCCATCACACCGTCCCCAACTCAGACATCGGGCATCTCCTGCCCTCCCTAGCCTGGTCTCCCACTGGGGTGGGGGTCCCAGCCCCCTGTGCTGCTCCTCCACTGCTGTCCCTGCCACAGGGCACTGCACGGGGACACATCCCATCACCGCCAGCTGGAGGACGCGGGCCGGTGTCAGCGCCAACAATGCGGGTGTCACCACGACGCAGAGGGAGACACTGAAAGAGCGAATTAGTCACCGTTTAACCTCCCTGACCCCCCATTGTCCGCCCCGTGTCAGCCACCCGCCCCACATGTAGAGGGGCTGATCCTGCCCCCCCTCTATGCCAAGCACCACCAAGTCACCGGGGCTGGCGGCGGCGGAAAGGCGCCCAGCACCCGCCCGAGATGGGAACGGCTCAGCCGGTTCTGTCGGCTTAAGCAGCAGGGAGGGGAGAGAGAGCAGAAGGAACAGCCCGCCCAGGTCCCTGCCTGCACTGCATGGCCCTCCCCAAGGGTCTGAGCCACCCCAGGCCTGGAGCACCACTCCAGTGCTGTGCAGGGACCGCTGGCCGAGGGCTTGGTGCCATTCGGTGCCACTGCGCTTTCACCACGGCTGGGTTCAGACCGAGCTCCAGCACCGTGGGGACAGTTGGGTGGTTGCTTATTTCCCTGTTTGTTTTTTTTTTTTTTTTTTTTTTTTTTTTGCAAAGGAGGAAGTGAATTCTGCTGCAATTGCATTTTAAACGACTCTTTTGGACTGAGCACTGGTGGCAGCTCGCGGGGCCCCGGCTCCAATAAAAGCACAGAGGGTTCACGGCTGGAATGCAAACGGCACAGCGCAGCGTGGGCTGCAGAGAGGTCTCCACGGAGCCCCTCTCCACCCCATGCCAGAGCAACCCGGCTGCCACGGCCACCCCACAGCCACCCCACGGTGGGGGGCAGCCCTGGCAGCACGCTGCTTTGGGGCAGTTCCTCTCTTGCCAGCCAAAAGCTGCCGCCCAGGAAAGGTCATTTGGAAGTCAGCTCCCACCAGCGGCTCCCACAGCCCTTCGCCACGTATGTGTTTGTGCATGCCCTTGACACATGCTCTCTATCACACCTGACCCTGTGCAAATATTAATTCAGTGCCGTCAGTAAGTATTGAGAAAGCGTGTCCAAGGCAGCAACACCCCAGCACCACAAGTGCGTGGCTCTGTGGGGGGAACCCACCCTAGAGCTGGGACCGTATGGGGGGCACTGCTGGCTGCATGCACGCCTGGGTTGGGTGTGCAGGCATGGTGCATGGGCAGGGTGCATGGAGAGGGTGCATGGGCAGGGCGTGCAGCTCCAGCACCTGCACGAGCAGAGGCGAGAAGGGGCAGAAGCGTGGCTGAATTAGCCGTTGTAGGCAAGCTGGGGTTTAAATTCCACCATATGTAAATGATCGTCTTAGAAAGGAGATCATTGTAAGCCAAAGCAGATGAGTCACCCAGGGTTTCCACTCTCAGCCCCGGTAGGGTTGGGGATTTGTGTAATTGCAAATCTGTTCCTGAAATGCGAGGCCTCGTGCCTCTCCGTCCCAGCGGGCGCTGCACAGCGGACTGTCCCCGTTGGGGGCGTCTGGTCCTGGTCAGGCTGTGCCACCCCCAGCCCTTCGGGGGGAAGCCCGGTGGCTGCGGATGGCCCTGGCAGCGGCCAGCTGTGGGTGTCAGCCCCACAAACCATGGCTGCCAATCTGTTGAGACACACGCCAGAACCTCACCGAAACGTTTCCACGGCCAACACTGCACTGCCAATGGGGGGGGATGCTCAGATGGGAACCGAGGCAGGAGGCCAAACCTCCCGTCCCCCTGCCCCGTAGCATCCTGCAGAGCACAGGTACCAGCAGGGCCCCCTCCACCCCGGGGAGCAGAGTCCCTGCCCAGGAGCAGCCACGACAAAGGCAGGATTATCATCAGCTCCACTTTACAGACAAGAGACCCAGGCGTGGAGAGATTAAGGGACTTATACTGAGGGTCACGGAGGGGGTCAGGGGCTGCGCCCACGGCTCCCGGCACGGCGGCCATGCAGGCAGGTGCCTTATCAGGGCTGAGCACACGGGGAGCGGCCTCCCCCCACCCAAGGGCCCCCCACCCCAATGATTGCAGCACGTCCGGCCGCCCCCAGCAGCCCGGCGTTTCTGCTGCGGTTTCGGCCAGAAATAGGGCGATGGAGCAACGCTGCACCCTTGCCCAACTGCTCCGCTCCCGGCACGGCTGTTTGCTTTGCTGACAAAGGGTTTGTGCTCTATTCTCTGCAACATATTTTTTTTTCCCTTTTTCTCTCTCTCTCTCTCTCTCTCTTTTAAATAAGCCCTTATTCCTGTTGGTTCAGCTGTGCCGGAGCCGTGGGGCTGCTGCCTCCTCTGCAGCACTGTGAATCAGCCCCGGGGCTCTGAAGGATGGGGGGATGCTGGTGGTGCAGGTGGCAGTTTGGGACCCCCCCCAGCTCAGACACGCAGTGTGACGAGCAGCAGCAGGGCTGTCCCTGCTTCGTCCTCTCCTCCCACTCCTGGTTTTCACATTGGGTCTCTCTGGCACACGCCAGCCAGGCATCCCAGCGCGCTCCAGGGAGCAGCGTGCCCCGGTCGAAGGTGGCACCTCCAGGGCACTGACCCATCGGCTGAGATGCCTGAGCCAGGGCTGCCAGGAGGCATTCTGTGGCTAAGCCGAGGAGAAGTCCCTGACCCCCGGCTGGGATTGGGGGATTACAGCTGCGGGAAGGCTCCCGGAGCACCCTGAGCTGATTACCATGCCGGATCCCTCACCAGGAACACCATTCAGTGGGTGGCAAGGAGCAGGACGGGGACAGAGAGGGGCAGGGGGCTCCTTCAACGCCCCCTCCCCCCCCAACACTCAGTGGATTTTGCAGCTCTGCACTTTATAGCAAACAAAACCCTAACAAGGAGCAAACTGTGCCTTTGAAAGTAACTCATCCGCACGCAGCTCAACTCCCACCCCACGCATTCCCGGTGCCTCTCCTGCTCCCCCCCCCTCTCCCATACCCCCCCCATTTCCTCCTCAGCCCCGTTATCTGCCTGCCAGGCGCTGCAATCGCTGTCCTCCGGGTGCAGGAGTGCCTGGGGTTGGGGCCCCACGATATCTGCCCGACCCCCCCCCCCCCCCCAAACACCACAGGGTATCCGTGGGACGGCACAGTGGGGGGGACCCCCCGAGGAAGAGGCCCCTCTGCCTCCCTGGGGGCAGCTCATCCGCTCGGCTCGCTAACGCAATAAAGCTCCAATCGATATTATAAGAGAAAGTAAATGGACTCTTCCACTGTTGTTAAGAGAGGCCTATCCCCTCCAGGGGGGGGCATCTGCCCTGGCCCCCCACCCCCCTTACGGTGACCCCCACCAGGCTGAGGTTGTGCTGCTCTCAATCCTGCTGTGGGGGGTTCCTTTATGGGGAAGGCTCCGGCACCCATCAGGAGCAGCATTTGGCAGTTTGCTGTTCTGTGTAGCTGATGAAAATCCATAGCTGGGGGTTCTTTGCCACCCTCGTGCCCTCCCAGCACAGCCCCAGTGCCCACAGCTGCTGGCAGTGGCTGGGCAAGGTGGGGGGGGGGGCACCATTTGGGCTTTCACCCAAGAAATGAGCAGTGCAAGGAACAGCTTTAAGACGGCACCTGGAGGCCTTCACCACAAATGACCACGGGAAGGGATCGCTGTGCTCACCACAGAAGCCATGAACATCCCAGGGGCTGCACAACCAACTGCCCCCCCCCCCCCCATCATTCCCCAGAGCCATCGGGGGGGCCGATCCGGAACAAAGGCAGCGTTGGAGCCCGGCGCTCTGCGAGGAGCAGAGAGCAGCACAGGCTGCATTCAAAGGGCGCCTTTGAGCGAGAAATCACCATTTCCTCTGCCTCCTCGGCCCCTCTTGCATTTCCCCCTTTTCAGTTTTAATTGCTGCCTGAGTCATGTGAACAGCATGAAACCATTGAGGGCACCTGCCCCCGGGGCGCCGCGCGGGTGGACGGACAGACGGAGCGCTGGACAGACCGAGGCTCAGCCCCACTGCACGAGCTTTGCGGGGTGAATCCCACCCAGGAGCACAGCACCATTCCCAGGAGCTCCGTGACGCTCGCGTTGCAACCACCCAACTCTGTGGGCTGCCTGCAATTACCCCCCGACCCGCCTCACTGCCAGCAGGACGAAAAGGCCACGTCTACCAGCAAAAGCCCGCTGTGTTTTTCCCTGTCCAGACCTGCCCGTAGAGCAGGGGAGGGGGACGGGGCCGGACGCAGCACGAGCCCCGTGCCGGGGTTACCGAGTTGCTTTCAGTTTGCTTTCTTCTAACCGTTGCACTTTGAAACCCCGTATCTCAGACTGGCTCTGCTCAGCAGCAGATAAGGACTGAGGTTTTCGTGCTACCAGCGTGTTGGAGGCATCCCAATTTGGAACACTTCAGAAACCTCCCGTCTCCCCTAAAAGCACCGGCAGCTCACCACAAGCCAACCTCCTCCCACCCCGTGGGCTTTTTAAAGCTTCTTTCAAACAGGAACAGAACTCTGGGGGCTCCAGCACCTGCCTGCGGCACCGAGCCCCACGTCATGGCACCAAGTTCTCACCAACAGCCCAGCTGTGATGGCAGAGAGGCAAAGTGACCCTGAGTGCGTGCATGGCACCATCAGCTCCTCCCAACCCCATCCCCGCTGCCAGCTCCGAAACGTGGCACACGCACACCTCCGTGGCAGGGCAGCCCCGGGTCCCCTGCGGGGTGATGGGGTGCACACACCTGGCTTGCTGTTGAATCAGAGCCGTGCGCCTGCCCACGGTGCACAACCAGCAGCTGGCTTTCACATTCAGCACAGGAAACTCCAAAAGGGGCAGGGACAGGAAACTCCGATGGCGTGGGCTGTGAGCGCACCCCCGGTTCAGGCTTCCAGTATTAGTGGGGTGCAGTCATATCCTCACCCGAAACAGAAAGGTCAGGAGAGGGGTTCTCCCGGGGCACCGCACTGCGCGCTGGGGCCCTTTGCTGAGGTTCTTCCAGCTCCGTGCTCCCCAGGGCAGCATTACGCAGCACTTTGCACTGCCGGGTTGTTTGCAGGCACTGAGCTGCTCGTGCTCAGCCATTCACCCAAGCACAGCCCAGCGTGGCCACGGCCACAGCCTGCAGTGCCACTGGGCACGGGGACAGTCCCCAGGGGGCCAGGACTGCCCTATCTCAGTTGCCCACGTTTGGCTGAGAGCTCTGGGCTCGCTGCTGGGAGCTCAGATGTGGTGGCATTGCCTGGCTGATGCCAGCCCTGGTCTCGGCATTCCACTTGGGGTGAGATGAAAGGCGTCCGGCACAAACCTCTTCCTGCCCCACAGGCACAGGGGGTCAGCCCCACTGCAGGCTTTTATAGGAAGGAAGGAAGAGGGAGGGAGGCGAAACGAAGAGCGAGGGCCACGTTGCTCTCCGTTACTGGGGAGGGATGCGCACAGTGGGTTGGGGTGTTCTGCGCTCTCCTTGAGTTGAGCCCTGCGCTGGGTAAAGGGCCCAAAAAACCCTACGGGCCCCAGGAATGGGGGTTCCCAGAAGCGTCCCGATTGCCTCCAGCCATGCCCTGCCCCAGGCGCTGATTGCTGCAGGTCTCAGTGTCATCATCCTGCAAAAGGGATTTTCCTCTGTAGGAGAAGACACACTCCCGACCCAGCCCGGCACAAGCGCAGCGACCAGCTTACACCCAGCAGGAGCAAAGGGTTTCGGCACTACCCTGGCACGGGCAACAAGCTGAGCCCCCAGCCTGCACCTCCCCAGCCACGGCCCTCTCCCCACCGAGGACCCCCCGGCAGCCCCCAGCCCCACAGGCTCCTTTGTTCTGCTGCTGCACGGGCAGCGCCCAGGTCAGCAGGAGCTGACCTCTGCCTCGCAGTGGCCGTCCCTGGGGATGGGGAGGTGCCACGCATTGGCTTCCCGACCCCGAGCGCTTCCCCTTCGCCCCATTACACCGCAGCTTCCAGAGGGTTGGTTTGCAGGAATCTGCCCCAAATGAGTCAATAAAGTGCCCCCCGGCAGAGGGGAGCGCAGAGCCCTCCCCGGGCAGCCATAAAGGGAGGGCGGGGGTGTGGGGGCTGCCGGAGCTGCGTCCCAGCAGAGCTGGCCTGCAAGGAGCTCGGCTGCAAAATAAAGAAAAGAGGAACCCAGAAATAACGCCTTCCTCGAGCTGCACCTCCCCATCACAGCAACGCCATCTCACAGCCCCGAGCAGCGGGCGAGCAAATAAAAGAACCCCCCCAGCACCCAGGGACTGCCCCCCCAGCAGCAGAATCCCTCTCCACTCAATCCCTGGGCTGCAGCACCGCGCTCGCAGTCCGGTCTTTCCGCGCTGCACCTCTCTCCTGGGTTAAGGCACAGAGCAGAGCGGGTGCAGCCCCCGCGCCCCCCGCCCCACGGAGCCGGGCGCATCCTGCCTGCGCTGTGTTTACATTCCTGCTGCTCCTTCCCAGCCCGTCAGCTGGGCCGGGGCGAGCTGGGAGGCACGCGTTGGAGGGCGGCCAGGAGGAGCTCCCGGGCGGGCGCTGAGCGCAGCCCCTGGCCTCAATCCAGAGGCCGGGATCCAAGCTGACGTGCCGGGGGAAGCCTCTCCCCGAGCGGCCGCTTTGCTTCCATGCCTCCACCCACGGCACGGAGGCAGCAGGCACCTTCCCCCAGCGCTGGGTGCTTCCAGCACACCCGGGAAGCTGTCCCAATGGTGCCCAGAGGGGTGGATGCACGCATTGAACCTCATACCCGTCTGGGGTGGGAGAGGTGGGACTGAGCCCCACGTTGTGCTTTTGGGTACCGACAGCCGGGAGCTCCCGGAGAGAATCGTGCAGGGCTGGGATACGCTCAGTCGGTGACAAACAGGAAGATCACAGCCGCGGTATCTAAAAGCCTTTTCACAGATAAAAAGATTACGTCCCCCACTCTCTAATTACAGGAAGTACAAAAGAGAGAAACCACAAGAAGAAAGACGATGCAGCGCCAGGAGGTGAGGATATGTGCGCACTCGAGACAGCGCAGGAGAAGTTCAGCGTGTTCGTCAAACCCACATGGACGTAGGTTGGGGTTACGGAGGAGCACCAAAGGCACCGGGGCTGCTGTGAAGCACACGGGGAAGGGGCAGCAGGGGCTGAGTGCTGCCCTCAGTGCCTGCCGTGCTGCGGATGGTGGGCACGGGGATGGCAGCAGCACAGGGAGCTCAGCCACGTGCCGCGCCAAACGGTGCCAAGTGGCTCCCAGCTCCACCAAAGGCTCCCAGCACCGCGGCTCCAGGAGCTGTGCGGAGGCACTGCGGGACCCACACAGCTCCCATCCTACTGCTCCCCCAACCAGAGCCAGCAGGGCAGCCCCCAGACCCTACAGCACCGCTCGCCCAGGAGGTGAGTGCAGCCCAGGGTGTTCCCCTCCCTGCCGCAGCACTCTGCACAACTCTCCAAGCCCGGCTGCATGCTGCTGGGGAGGCCGGGAGTTGTGCAACAGCCTCCAGCCCCGGGCAGCCGTTTTCCTCCCACAGCACAGAGGCAGTGGGATGGCACGGTGCTGCCCGTGCCCCAGCAGCAGCCCCCAGCCCCTGTCCCCAAGCTGAGCAAGGGGCAGCGGCCACCACACCCCTCCCAAAACACCGCACTCTCCATCTGGGTCCCATCTGCTGCTGTTTGCTCTCGCCCCCCTCCCCCCAGCCCTAAACTCAGATGTACTTAAACACACACATCAAAGGGCCGGGGCAGCCCCCGGGGAGCCCCGCTTTACACGCGTTTCCTTCTATTAGCCCCGAGCTGGGGTTTGTGCAGCCCACAGCCGGGCACGTGGAAGGGAGTCCGGAGCTCGGGGGGCTGCAGCCTCCGCTGGCACAGAGCCCACCAAAACAACCCCAGGAGCGTGGAGAAGAGCAAACCCAAGAGCTCCTTCACGTTTGCAAACGCAGAGTGACATTTTTCCCCCTCCGTTCCCAGCAATTCTCCCAGACACGAGCCAAACGACTCAGAACCCCGGAGGAACCCAAGGCGGTTTCTTAGCAGCACCAAACTCAGCTCAACCCAAGGAGCGAACCCTCGGCAGCACCTCCATCCCCCACGTCCCCTCGGCTCCTACCTGCTTGAACTGCTCCTCGTAGGTCCAGTCGCCGTGGTCAGGTGCGGGCTGTGGGAGCTGTGCGTGGCCCTGGGGGCCCAGTCCAGCTGGGAGCCGCTCCTGCGCGCCCGGCAGCCTCTGTGCTTCACCCCGGCAGTGCTGCGGTGCCGGCGGCTTACGGAGCAGCAGAGACCCCGTGCCCGTCCGCACCGCCTCTGCCGAGCCCAGCCCCTCCTCGCCCATGTCTTCCTCCTCCTCGTAGTCTTCCTCTTCTTCTTCTTCCTCCTCCTCCTCTTCCTCCTCTTCTTCCTCCTCCTCCTCCTCTTCCTCGCCCAGGTCCTCTTCAAATTCTTCTTCATCCCATTTGCCCTTCCTAGAGCAGGGAAAGGGGGGAGACGTGTGATTAGCACCCTTAAGCTGGCCCATCTGCACAGCTCTCCTGCAGCTTCAGGCCCACGGGCAGGAGGTGGGAAGGCATTTCCATGAGCCCTCCCTACTTCCAGAAGCCTTTCCCAGACCCTCAGCAGCATCTGGATGAGGTCTGCTGGGCTTCCAGCCATCCCCGTGGGCTGCCCCTCATTTTGGGAGCCTGTGACCTGCCCAGGGAGCTGCAGGTCGGGCAGAGGCACCGCTGCTGCCCCCACATCATTCAGAGCCAGGCTGGTATCCTGCATCACAGCCCCACGTGGCTCTCAGACAAGCTGAATTTTGCCTCGTGCCCACCCAGCACCAGGAAGCACTGCCATGGGGCAGGGAATGGTGAAAACAGCTGATTCCAGTGTCTGCCCACAGGGCAGCAGCTCCGGCCCAGCCCAGGCACCACGCACGGCCTGCAGGGCAGGGCCCGGTGCTGCTGCCCGCCTGCAGGCCCCGGCCCCACTGCCCCTCCCTGAGCCCCACGTGCTGCCATGTACTCACAGGTCCTCCTCCTCCTCGGAGCCCATCTCCTGCTGGTAGCCGCCGCCATCTTCTTCCTCTTCTTCCTCCTCACCGCGCTCCTCCTCCTCCTGGCTCTCCTCCGACAGCCCCGGGCTGGACGAGTGGCTGAGGCCCGCGGCTGCGGCCCGCATGGCGGCCAGGGCGGCCATCTGCGCCCGCTGGATGTGCGCGCTCTCAGGCTCCGTGCCTTCCTCCAAAGGGGCTGGGGCCACATCAGGGCCTCGTCCCCGGGCGGGGGTCTGTCCTGTGGCCGGCGGGGGCTGCGCCGGGGGGGGCGTGGAGCGCTGCTGCTGCTGCTGCTGCTCCTGCTGCCGCGCTTCCAGAGCCTGCTGCAGCCGGGCGCGCTGCTGCCGCTGCAGGTTCTCCATCACTGCCTGCAGCTTCATGGCTCTGCCGGCGGGCGGCAGGGCCCCGGCGGGGCGGGGGGCGATGCCCTGGGGGCGCGGGGGGCAGCGCCCGGCAGGGTGCCGCGCTCCAGCAGGGCGGGAGGCCAAGGCGAGGGCGGTGGGGCAGGCAGCCCTGGGAGGGGGCTGCCGGGCCCCCAGGAGGGCGGCAGAGGCACTGGGAGGTTCTGCGAGGCCGTGGGGGGCACGAGGTGGGTCAGGAGGGGACGACGCGGCCCCCCGGCCCACCCCACGCTTTGTTTTGCCGCAGGGCTCCCGGTGGGGGTGTGGGCTCGGGGACGTTCGGCCGTTGTCGGGAGTTCGGTGGGGTCAGCAGGCGGCCGCCAGGCGCATGGCTCCGTCCTCACTGCCAGGCACTTCCAGGGGCTGCGTTCAGCCCTTGGCCCCCCCCCCCGCCGTTGGCTGCAGAACGTCCTCAGTCCTCGGGCAGCTGAGCCTCGGCCAGGCGTGGGCGCAAACCTGCAGAGGGAGAAGTGAAGAAGAGGGTCAGGAGGAGGCGAGCAGGAAGGAGTTAAAGACAGCCCAGGAGCCTCATTAATCTCGAGCTAATGAGATAGGGAGGCCGGGCCCTGCTGCTGCAGGGGGAAGGGGCCTGCATCCCGATAGCCCAGCCGGGCCTCCAGGCAGCTCGGATAGCAGCAGCGCAGATAACAGCCCCTGTTGGGGCCACGCAGGGATCATCACCGCCTGTCCCTTGCTGCTGGGAGCAAGCAGGACACCGAGGACACGTGGGGGGCAGTGCTCCCAGCCTCAGGGCAGACGCTGCTCCCCATAGTCGCAGATGCCACGTGTGAGCAGCACCCATGGCCAGCACCCCCAGCACGGTCCTGAGACACAGAGTCCTGCAGGGGTCCCGTGGACACCGTGCTGCAGAGCAGGACAGCCCCCCCCCAGGAAGAGCCACCCACAAGGTCACTCATCCTGCAGCTAATCCCCCCCTGCCAGAAACACGGAGGTGTCTGACCTGGCACCATCAGACAGCACGGGGAGTGGGGGCTCAGCCAGCAGCACGCCGGGACCCCTCCTCCCCTCATCTATCTGCATTGCTGGGGGTTCATTCGGGAAAGGGGAAATCGCCTCGAGCCCACCAGGGTTGGCAAACAGATCGCATCCACTTCCGTGCGAGGGCTCATGATGGGGAACGCCTACACAGCCCCGAGGGCGTAGAGGTGCTGGCTGCCATTGGGGTACCGACTGCCATAGGGGGTACCGGCTGTCCTTAGGGGGTACCGGCTGTCCTTAGGGGGTACCGGCTGTCCTTAGGGGGTACCGGCTGCCCTGGCCTCAGATTCCCCACCGCCCCCACTTTACCTATTCCCACTGGAGGCATTTGGGGCCAATTTATGCTGCAGCCACAGAAATAGGGGGGTTGTAGGGTGGCTCCCGGAGCCCACAGACCCCCGTGTTGGGAGTCCTGGAGCACGGTGACCCCGAGCCCCTTTGTCCGGCCCCGCTCTGTGCCTGCAGCCCCACGGGCAGTCGCTCAGCCTCGCGTGGGCTCGGGGTTGGGGCCGAATACTGCCGGGTCCGCCCCGCACTCACCGCGGGGAACGTCCAGAGAGAGGAGGAGGGGAGGGCAGAGCCCGGTGGGGCCGCCGCGCGTGGGGACGGGCACGGGGAGCCCACGGGGACACGGCGGGGGGGGGGGAAGGCGGGGGGGCGGCTCGGCCCAGGGCACGTGGCAGCGGCCGGGAACGGCACGGCGAGGAGGGGAACGGGGAGAACAGAGGAGGGCCGGGGCCGCCCTGCGAGGTCTGCCCGGCCCAGCGCGGGGCCGCAGCCCCGTCCGGGAGAGGCCACAACGCGTGGGCACCGCGGCGGTTCCTGCGGTCGCAGCAGCGCGGTCCCCGCCGGCCCCAACGCCACCAACGGGGTCCGGTAACCGACCGTAGGAGGGGGCAGCCGGCGGCGCGGCTCGAGTCGGACGGAGGGGAAGTCCCGGGCCGAGCAGGCGCCGCGCGGCACCGCGGCCGTTACCGGCTACGGAGGAGGGGGGAGGAGGGGAAGGAGGAAAGCCCCGCGGTCCACCGGTAACGCGCCGCGGGAGAGAAGCGTCCGAGTCCCCGGGTACCGAACGCGGGGCAGCCCGGTGCCGCCCACCGAGCGGCCGCGATGAGTCCCAGCCCGGGGTAACCGGCCCCGGTGCGCACCCTCTTACCCGGTGGAGGCCGCGCGCCGCGAAGCCACATAGCAGCCACGGCCGCCCGGGGCTCGGGCTGCAGCGGGGCCGGGGCTGCGCTCGGTGCCCGCACGTCGGCTGCTCTCCGGGCGGGCGGGCAGGGGGGCCCGGCAGTGCCCCGCCCCGCGCTGCCATTGGCCCGCCGCTCCCGCCACGCCTCATTTCGCCCCGCCTCGCGTTCTCATTGGCTTTCTCCTGCCGCCTCGCCCCGCCCCGCTTTCCTATTGGCGAACAGCGGCCGCCGCATGCAAATATCGCGGCGAGGAACCGCGCGGCGGTCCGGGGGTGCTGCTATAGCGCCTCCTTGCGGCTGGGTGGGCGAGCGCGCTCGGGTCCCGCCCCTTGGTGACGTCACTTCCTGTCGGACCGAGCAGGGCCCGGTTCCGCGGTCCCTTTAAGGCCGGAGCGGCGGCGCGGTGCCGAACTATGGTGGTGCTGCCGGGCGGTGCGGCGGCGGGGCGCGGTTCCCTGGAGCCCTTCCCGTGAGTTTGGCGGGGAGGGGCTGCGGGGCGCTCCGGGTGGTGCTGTTGGGGGCTGCTGGACCGAGGTATCCCCGGCCGCTCCCCTCCGCCGGTACCGGGAACGCACCCGGAAGGGCTCTGTCAGGGCCTGGAGGCGCTGGGGGTGCTGAGTGGGCCGCGGCCTCTCGCCCTGTGAGGGGAGGTTTGTGCCCCGGCCCCTGAGCGGCCGTGCTGGCAGTGTTAGCTGTGCTCCTCGCTGTGCCCGTCCAGCCGCTGTTTGTTGTGCTGTGGTTTCCTTTGCTGTGTGGTCGTTTTTTGCCCCTCTTCTGTTGCTGTGCTGAAGGAAATCCCCACAAACCGGAGGGGGAGCTGCTGCTGCTGCTGCTGCTGCTGCTGCAGAGGCTTTAGCAAGCGGGCAAAGAGCGAGCCAAAAGGCAGAGAACCCTGCTGGGCCTGGCAGGGCTTTGGTCAGCCTTGAAAGCAAAGCCAGGTGCTGTAAGGTGCCCAGGGAGCTCCGTGCTGAGCGCTCAGTTGAACCTTCATGTTAAATCCACCCATTTATGATCGTTCGTTCAACTGTGTCTATGTCTGAACAACACCCCGACTACGTAATCATTACTAATGAGAGCCCAACACTCTGAGCGTCTCGGTGGAGCTCGGGGTTGTTGCCTTCTTGTAGTAACGCTGCTGTTGCTTGGAGGCTGCTTAGGTTGCACTACCTTGCTGTCACTGTGGGTCTGGGGGGGTTCAGGAGCTCAGCCCTTCTGTCACACCCCTGCAGGAGGATTGAGGACTGCCTGCCGCCGCTGGAGAGCTCCCCGTCCAAACGCTTCTCTCCCTCCAAGCGGAAGCAGTACTACATCAACAAGGCCATCCGCAACTCTGACCTCATCCCTAAAGCCAAGGGGCGCAAGAGCCTGCAGAGGCTGGAGAACAGTAAGGCCTGGGTGGCTGCGGTCTACCCCCAGCCCTCCCAACTCCCTTACACTGCCTGCAGTGAGGGCTTCTATGAGGACACGGCCCCCAGACTCAGGGGCTCTGCTGTTGCTTTCCTCCCCAGCTCGCTACCTGATGTCGCTCCTGGAGCGAGATGAATGTGGCAGCAATGAGGCAGAGCTCGCCCACTCTGCCACCCCAAGCATCTTCACTGAGGCTTGCAGCAACGAGACCTACGTGGAGGTAGGATGTGGCTGCCTGTCTTGCTGCCCCTCAGTGTGTGGAGTACTTGTACTGTGCTGCTCTAGACTGAGGGGCTGCCTGCATTCCCTTGGGAGTCCTTACTGCCTAGCCTGGCAGCAGGTGCTGTGCTTTGGCTGGTTTGGGGTCAGATGCTGTTCCTGTTGTACTTGAAGTGCTGCTGGAAGCTCCTTGCATAGCTTTGGGCAACTTGCAGAGGGTAACCTTGAGTGAGCTGCAGCATTTCCTCCTCTTGCCAAACACCCCGGTTGCTCCATACAGCCTGGCTGGTGTTGCTGTACCTCCTCCATGACCTCGGCTTCTGAAGCTTGGCACCTCTCCTGTGTTAGGTGTTCAGAGTTCTGGCTGCAGGGCTATATGTGTGGTCTCTGTGCACTCAGGGTGCTGTGGAGCTCTTCCGCTCTTACTCAGTCCAGGCTTAGAAAGCCTGACGTCTGTCTGGCTGCGTTGCGTGCATGGATGGAGGTGTCATCGCTTGGAGTCCCTGCAGAAAGCCGCCTTCGTGTTGGCTCCGAGTGCCAAACATGCACCTCCTGGAGGCAGAGGCTTGGGAGTAGCGGGGAGGTCCGTGTGATGTCTGCATTGGGGCTCGATGCTTGTGTTGTCAGATCTGGAATGACTTCATGAACCGGTCAGGAGAAGAGCAAGAGCGTGTCCTGCTTTACCTGGAGGAGGAGGCCAGGAAGAAGCAGAAGAGGAAGCTCTCCAGGCCCTTGAAGGAGAAAGAGAAGTGGAAAGGTGCTGGGAGGGGAAGGTGGTTGGGGAGAGCCTCTCCCTTCCATCCCTTCCATGCAGTGTGGGAAGGGTGCTTCTTCCTGAGGTGCTCCCTGCACCATCCAGTCATGGTAGGGCCGGGGTATGAGAGTGCTTGAAGGGATGAGAGGCCCCCCCAAAAGGCCATCATGAACCTGAGTGGGAGTTTGTGTGGGCCAGCTGTGGCTGCGGTGGCTGCCTGGGGTCCTGGGTGCACGTTGATCACCTCAGCAAGGTGATAGCATGGGGCTGCAGACCCCATCTAAGTCCCTTCTCTTCTTCCCCCTGCTGGCTCCAGAGCACCCTGCCTACACACCCAAGGAGTGCTTTCAGCGCATCAGCCGCCGCCTGCGCTCCACCCTGAAGCGAGGCAGGATCCCTATGGTGAGCTGGGGACATGGGTGCAGAGGGAAGGGCTTTGGGATGTGTTTTGGTGCTGTTCCTGAGCTGCGAGCAGCTGCTGAGCTCCTGGGAATACACACCTGCTCTTGTGTGACGTGTGGAGCAGTGGCTTGCTGGCAGCAGATGTTCAGCTCCCCATGCAGAGAGGCTTTCCTGGGTTAGATGAGGTTTTCTGGGATTTGCAGGTAGTTTTTTACCTGGTTATTTCCCTGTCTCAGTTCAGTAATTGATGGGGAAAGCAAGCATGCACGCCAACTAGAGCAGCAGGGCAACCTTTGGGGTCTTCAGACTTGTCTACACAAGGATACTTTGAAAAACTCAATTGCCTTTTGAATGGGGTCAAACTGCACAATGTACTGAGCAGGCAAACCCGTGCTGCAACACAGTGGCCTTGTGCCCAAGCCCAGGCTGCCTGGCTCCCTGCTTTATTCTCAACGGTGCTGTTTTCCTGCTGTTTGTTTTCCCTGCTCTAATTAGAGCTCTGTCTCCAAAAGCAGCCTCAGCTCCTCCTGCCTCTTGGCTTCTTCTCAATTTGCTCTCAACTGAGACTCTGCTTCTTGTCTCTGGGGTCACAGTGCTCTGGAGAGCTGCACTCCAGCTGAACTTTGGCAGTCAGGAGAGGAGGAGATGGAAGACTCAAGGCTCTTCTGGCTGTTGCCGCTTCACATGTGAGGGACGATGCCAGCATTTGGCACACAAAGTGTTGAGCTGGCAGGGCTGGATTCCCTTCTGCTCTGGGCCTCACTGCCACGTGCCTCCCTGCTGTCCTGCATCTCCTGCCATGCTTTGGGCTGTGCGGATGTAGCAGAGGACAGTGGTTGGGATAGCCAAGTATTTGCTGGCTGGGTCTGCAGCTCTTGAAAGGCAAAGCCCTCCCGCTGTGGGGCATGGAGCTACCTGGGGACAGGCAGCTTGGGCATGGCATGTCTCCCCTTAATGGGATTTGCTCTCTCCTCACTGATTCTTTTGTTACTCCTTGCAGGGGATGCTGGAGTGCCTGGAGGAGGAGCTGCTAACCTTCTTTTCTGTCACTCCACATTCTGTGTACACTGCACTGATGGACAACAGGTATCCCTGTCGTGGGCACACAAGGGAGGGCTGAGCCCGGAGCTCCGGGCTCCTTGTGCTCCCACTCTGATCCTGGGGCTCCCTGGCACAGCTCAGGGAAGGGCAGTGCTGGTGTGAAGCGCATCAGCTCTAACCCAATCCCCTGCCTCCCCCAGCTTTGAGCGACTCCTGCTCCACGCACTCTGCCAGTACATGGACCTCGTCTCTGCCAGTAAGAGCCTCATGTTTGTTTTTGTTTTTGTTTTTCTTGGTTTTCCTTTTTGTTGCTATCTCCCCTCTCCAGCCCAGCTTCTTCCTCCCTGCCTTCCCTGGCCCCACCTCTCACTGCAGCTTGCAGATAACCATACTCTGCTGCTTCCCTGCACCAGGCTGTGGCCTCTGGGCCAGGATCATGGCCAGAGCAGCCCTACCTCATGGTGCCACATGCAGCAGTGCTTATGCTTCCCCTCTTGTTTCTGGGCTTGGGTGGCCCGAAGCAGCTCACTGTGCTCAGCCCCACTCACTGCCTCCTCCCGCAGAGCCTGGTTGTGGGTTTCTCTGTAGGTGTCGTTGCCACAGCAGGGGAGGGAAGCTCTACGCTCTGTCTTTGCAGAGTTAGCTGCTTGTTCCAAACATGAGAGCCCTGATAATATGAAGCAGAGTGGGTGCCAGTGGAGGGGGCTGGAGGTGGCAGCTCCTCTGCAGGGCATGAAACAGAATCTCAGGAACCCGGTGGGCTGCCGGGAGGGGCTGGGCTGTGGGTTGCAGCATGGTGTTAACTCTTGCATCTTGCCCCCAGGTTCGGATATCGAAGGGAAACGCCAAATGAAAGTGAGCAACAAGCACCACGTCTTCCTGCCCCCAGAGCTGCTGCTGTCGGACTACCTGGAGCAGTTCAGCTGACAGCAAAGGGCTGCCCTGCCCCACGCTCAGCACGCTGAAGGCTTTGCTTGCCCACTGATGGTCTCTGTGGGCACTGCTCCTTGTGACCTGCACATGGGGCTCGTCCCTTCCCCGCTGCGTGGGCTGAGCCTCCCCGTGGGCACTGCAGTGTGTTGTGGGGCTGAAGATGGGTCCTGGAAGGAGCCACACTTCCTGGCCCTGTCCATATGCCCACAGCCCGTGTGCTTTTAATGATGCCAAGCCCGTGGCATGCTGCTGGGCTGGATGCTTCTGGGCTCAGCCAGCGGAAGAGCCTCGGGACTGTGGGACAGCCCCGTGTGTGGCTGCCACGGAGGTGTCAGAACACAGCCCTGAGGCAGTGCTGGAGCTGGCTGTCCGCAGCCCCGGCTGCATGGAGCAGGGCTGTTTTTAAATGTATCATAGCTGTGTTTTTATGCGTGTGTTTGTACGTGTGGGGGAGGGAGGGAGGGGGAAGGGAGAAGTGCTGTCCCCAGGTGAGTGGTGTGTGCAGCTGCCTGCAGCAGGCCGGGCCGTGAGCACCGATGGTGCACTGTGTTTGTGTGTGTGTGTCAGAAAGGGGCGGCATTGACGGCGGGGCAATAAAAGTGTTGGTCGAACGATGTGTGGTCTGAGTGTTGGGGCTGGGAGGGGGGTGAAAAGTGGTGTCAGGGTGTGGTTGGGGGCTGGTGGTGAGCGAAAAGGGGGCGAGGCTGCGTAAGGGTGTAAAAGCCAAGGAAAGCAATGCGAAAAAAATATGGAACGCTTCACGAATTTGCGTGTCATCCTTGCGCAGGGGCCATGCTAATCTTCTCTGTATCGTTCCAATTTTAGTATATGTGCTGCCGAAGCGAGCACGACTAACAGCGTCGAGACTGCGGTATTTAAAGGTTCATTCTGCAAGTTCTTTTAGGACACAGTGACTGTTCCGTTTCTTTCCACCAAAAGGCTCCGCTTAATAGCACATCTTGTTAACTCTTAGGCCCGCTTAGCCAATTTGTGACGCGATTCGGCGTAATATTTCCATATTAGAAGCCCCTTTTTGCCCGTTTCCGCGCGCGAGGGCTCCTGGGTAGTTCTTTATGCAAATTTGGCGCCGGCGCTCAGGACCTCCGCCTGGGCTGTCGTCGGCAGTGCCTGAAGGAGCGGCCGCGCGGCTGTGCGCTGTACGCGCGGTCTCTGCGCACTCAGAGTGCTGTGGAGCTCTTCCGCTCTTACTCAGTCCAGGCTTAGAAAGCCTGACGTCTGTCTGGCTGCGTTGCGTGCATGGATGGAGGTGTCATCGCTTGGAGTCCCTGCAGAAAGCCGCCTTCGTGTTGGCTCCGAGTGCCAAACATGCACCTCCTGGAGGCAGAGGCTTGGGAGTAGCGGGGAGGTCCGTGTGATGTCTGCATTGGGGCTCGATGCTTGTGTTGTCAGATCTGGAATGACTTCATGAACCGGTCAGGAGAAGAGCAAGAGCGTGTCCTGCTTTACCTGGAGGAGGAGGCCAGGAAGAAGCAGAAGAGGAAGCTCTCCAGGCCCTTGAAGGAGAAAGAGAAGTGGAAAGGTGCTGGGAGGGGAAGGCGGTTGGGGAGAGCCTCTCCCTTCCGTCCCTTCCATGCAGTGTGGGAAGGGTGCTTCTTCCTGAGGTGCTCCCTGCACCATCCAGCCATGGCAGGGCCGGGGTATGAGAGTGCTTGAAGGGATGAGAGGCCCCCCCAAAAGGCCATCATGAACCTGAGTGGGAGTTTGTGTGGGCCAGCAGTGGCTGCGGTGGCTGCCTGGGGTAATAAAAGTGTGTTGGTCCAATGATGTGTGGTCTGAGTGTTGGGGCTGAGGGCGGGAGGGATGGGGGGAGGAAACGTGTGTGTGTCAGGGAGTGGTTGGGGGCTGTTGCAGAGGCAAAAGGGGACAAGGCTGCGTAAGGGCGTGTAGCAAAGCAAAGCAAAAAAAATATGGAACGCTTCACGAATTTGCGTGTCATCCTTGCGCAGGGGCCATGCTAATCTTCTCTGTATCGTTCCAATTTTAGTATATGTGCTGCCGAAGCGAGCACGGTTCCTACCGTCTACATGGCACCTTTTAAAGGCTCATAGTGCAATCTCTTTCATAATCCAGTGACTCCCCATGATTTTCACAAAAAGCCTTCCCTTTATAGCACACTACTTTGCACCCTTATTCTCCCAAATTGAAACGCTTTTCACCGCAGTATTTCCATATTACAAGCCTTTTCTTTGCCCGTTTCTGAACGCGAGGGCTCCTGGGTAGCTCTTTATGCAAATTTGGCGCCGGCGCTCAGGACCTCCGCCTGGGCTGTCGTCGGCAGTGCCTGAAGGAGCGGCGGCGCGGCGGGAGCAGCCCGCGGGGTCCTGGCACGGCTGCGCATGCGCGGTGGAGCTCTCCAGGCTCCGTTCCCGCCCCCCCCCCCCGTTCCCGGGAGCAGCGATGGATTTGGCGTACGTGTGCGAGTGGGAGAAGCGGCCGAAGAGCGACCACTGCCCGCCCATCCCGCTGGTGTGCGCCTGGTCCTGCCGCAACCTCATCGCCTTCACCACCGACCTGCGGAACGAGGAGGAGCGCGGTGCGGCCCACCCCCATTCCCCCCCCCCTCCCCTCACACACAGCCCGCGGTGCTCTCGGGGTCCCTCGGCCTTTCCCCTTCCCCCGCCGCGGCCCGCTAACGGTGCGGGGGTTCGTTTGTCGCTCCGTGCAGATCTCACCCACATGGTTCACATCATCGACACGGAACACCCGTGGGACGTCTACTCCGTGAACTCCGGCCACGTGGAAGCCATCACCTGCCTGGAGTGGGATCAGTCGGGTGAGCCCGAGGCCTCCTCGTCGTCCACAGCGTCGCAGAGTGCTTTGGGTTGGAAGGGACCTTGCAGATACCTCATCCCAACCCCCAGCTGTAGGCAGGGACTCCTCCCTCTTGACCGGGTTGCTCACAGCCCCATCCAGCCTGGCCTTCAGTGCTTCCAAGCAGGGAGCATCCCCAGCCTCATTGGGAACCCTTGCCAGCATCTCACCACCCTCACAGCAAAGAATTTCTCCCTCATATCCAGTCTCAGTCGGCCCTCTTCCACTTTAAAAACCCTTTCCCCTCATCCCATCGCTGCCTGCTCATAGGAAGAGTTCCTCCCCTGCTTTCCTCTTGGTCTCCTTCAGGTCCTGAAAGGCCACTTTCTGCAGTGGTACTGTGCGATCCAATGTAACTGTGCCTTATCCCACAGCTACAAAGTGAAAGGCTCCATCACGGCTGCATGGAGTGGCTTTGTTCCTCACCTGGTGGTTGGCAGCGCCCAGGGTTCTTACAGGGCTGTGTCTCTGCAGGCTCCAGGCTGCTCTCAGCGGATGCAGACGGCCACATCAAGTGCTGGAGCATGACCGACCACCTGGCCAACAGCTGGGAGAACACCATGGGCAGCATGGTGGAGGGAGACCCCGTGGTGGCCCTGTCCTGGCTGCACAACGGTGTGAAGCTGGCACTGCATGTGGAGAAGGTTCGTCAAGGGCTGGCTTGGCTTGTTGGGGGAGCTGGGAAAGCCCTCCGTGTGTTTCTGCTCTGCTGTGGGCTTCTTCCACGGTGCTGGGCACATCAGGCAGGGGAATCTTTCAAGTTAAAAGTTTCTGAGCTCCTGCTGAGAAGTGCAGGTGGGGTGCCTCGTTTCTCTTGGTGCTTTAAGCTTGTCTTAGTCAGCCTGTTTCAATCTCCATGGCTGTAAGATGGAGATAAAAGCACGTGCTTGCCTACCAGTGGTACTGCAGCTGAAATGCACTTGAGCTCAGGAGGTTTGTTCCAGGGCTTTGGTCATGGGAGCTGTACATGTATGGAGACAGCAGCTTGTTTAGGAGCATGTTTAATTGTGATTCCATAATGAGAAAGTCTGTAAAGCACAAACTGATGCTCTGCATTCCCAGCTGTGATCTCTTGCGAGGCACAGAAACGTGATGGGGCTGTGCACTGTGTTGGGCAGCTGCTGGCACTGCTCGTAACTCGGGGAGAAGCCTTCCCCACGGCCCCATGTCAGAGCTGGGTGTGTGAGCTCCGTGCCTGGACTCCATTTAGCTCTGCCTTTGCTGCAGTGAGTCAGGGGGGCAGAGCCCTGCAGCTCTGGGTGCGCTGCAGGCATCAGATGCTGACATCTTTGCGTTGCCAAATCTTCATTCCCAGTCTGGAGCATCGAACTTCGGGGAGAAGTTTTCCAGGGTCAAATTCTCTCCGTCGCTGACTCTGTTTGGTGGGAAGCCGATGGAGGGCTGGATTGCTGTGACCATCAGTGGTCTGGTGACAGTCTCCCTCCTCAAGCCCAACGGGCAGGTGCTGACATCCACGGAAAGCCTTTGCCGCCTCCGTTGCCGCGTTGCCTTGGCAGACGTCGCCTTCACTGGTGGGGGAAACATCGTGGTGGCCACTTCGGATGGCAGCAGTGCCTCCCCTGTCCAGTTCTACAAAGTCTGTGTGAGCGTGGTGAATGAGAAGTGCAAGATAGACACTGAAATCCTACCTTCCCTCTTCATGCGCTGCACCACCGACCCTGCCCGCAAGGACAAATACCCAGCAATCACTCACCTGAAATTCCTTGCTCGGGATATGTCAGAACAGGTGAGCATCTGCTGTTGAACACAAGCAGGAGTTAAGGGAATAACAAAGGAGACAGCAGTTTATTCCTCCTGTGGCTTCATCGCACAGCTCTAAGAGGGAGCAATCACGTCCTGCAGTGGTTCTCTGCTGTTTTTGGAGTGACTGCTTGTTTAGCTTCATTCAAGCAGGTTGCACTTGATAGGACTGGGAGTGTCATGGCTGAGCCCTCCACTTCCTGGATAAGCAGTCTGAAAAGCCCCATTCTGCATTAACCTGATGATATGTGGGTTTTATTTTATGGCTCTGCCGTTGGTTACAGTGGGTGTTCTGCTGGGCAGTCCGGGGAGGTTCTGAAGTATGAACTCTTTCATCTTTGAGTCTCAGCTTCAAAGCAGTCCCTCTCCAGAGCACTTGGAGCTCTTGATCCACGTGACTTAATTTAGTAGCTTAACTCTATTTGATGGGGTAATATGACTGGGGAAACCTAAGTGGTTCAGTGAAGCCAAAAAACTCTCCTCTCTCTTGTTTCCTGTGGTTAGGATTGAGTGCCACATTGGAGAACACAGTGTCTGGTTTGGCTTCAGAGTCAGTTCTGTTTCTTCCCTTCTCTTCACATTTAGTCTATGATGTCTGGGGCAGCATTGGCACGTTACAGATTAGTGAGAGATGAGGTCATCAGTGATATGAAGAAACACAGGCTGTGATAACACTGCACAGTTCTGCCTCTCTGGCTAGAGCCAGAGCCTTCAATATTATGTATTGCTGATACCATTCTCTGCTTTTCATTAGTGTAGGCTAATTAGGAAATAGAGCCTCAGAGCAGAGAGGTAGAGGGGCTGAAAACGCTGCCAGGTAACGTGGTTCCCTGTTGTGAATGCTGTGCCTACAAACAGTGTGGCTTTCCCCACTGCAGGTGTTGCTTTGTGCTTCCAACCAGAACAACAGCATTGTGGAGTGCTGGTCTCTGCGGAAAGAGGGCTTGCCTGTCAACAACATCTTCCAGCAAATCTCTCCTGTGGGTGAGTTCCAGCACCAAGAACTCGAGTACAGGGGCATGGTCTGAATGAGAGTGGCAAGGCAGGGACTCCAATCCATTATCACACATTTATTTGGATTTCAGGTGTTCTCGGCCACACGCTCTGCTCCATCCATTTGTTTGCATCTCAAGCAACAAATTGATGGTTTCCAGGAAGTGGTTGATAGTTGTTACTTTCACTCAATAAAAGGCATTTTCTGTTGTGCTGTGCAACCACTCTTCCTGCTGAGAGCAAAGCAAGCTGAGCCTTCTGAAGGAAAAAATGCTGCAGTAGCTTCATTGAGCTGCCCTGTCTGCACATCTTTTCCACTTGATTTCAAATATGACAGCATCAGATCCGTGCTGTCTGCTCTGCTGAAGTGCAAAGGGTTGTTTAACATAAAGAATTGTTGATCGCCACCAGCAGAGCCTTCCATCAAAACTGATACAGCGAAACAAGTCATTATTTGTGTGCTTACTGAGCTCAGAAGAATGCAGGGAGGTGCAGGGGAAACACACCGGTGTGCATAGAGAGGTGTGGGCAGAACTCAGGGAGGGGTGCTGTTCTCTGACCCCTTCAGACAGAGGTGTCTCCCTTTATTTTTCCAAGTTGGAGACAAGCAGCCCATGATCCTGAAATGGCGAATTCTTTCTGCCACCAATGACTTGGATCGTGTCTCAGCTGTGGCTCTGCCCAAGCTGCCCATCTCCCTCACAAATACTGACCTGAAGGTGGCAAACGACACCAAATTCTTCCCTGGACTGGGTAAGGAATCTCTTTTTCTCTCTTAAATGTATGAGTTCTGCCTGAAACTTCCCTTCTTTGTCTTCTGAACTGTAGCTGAAGGAGGAATTCAGAACGACACATAGGAGAGATTGATACAGAAACTTTCCAAGGTGTTACTCGTCCTGTTTCATTTCTGTGGGAGGATGCATACCTCTGAAATGCTGCTGTGGCCTCAAGCCATGAATGTGCCTGCAAGCCCACAGCCCTCGGGTGCTGTGTTGTTGCCACGTGTGCTGTCAGTGGCTGTTTTGCTGGGTGAGGTCAGGGTTATACCAGAATTTGCTTGCTCAGCTCTGATTTTCATCTCTCCCCAGGTCTGGCATTGGCTTTTCATGATGGCAGTGTCCACATTGTTCATCGCCTGTCCCTGCAAATGATGGCTGTCTTCCATGGCTCTTCTTCCCAGCGCCCAGTGGATGAGCAGACTATCAAAAGGCAGCGAACTACTGGTCCCCTGGTTCACTTCAAAGCCATGCAGCTCTCCTGGACGTCTCTGGCCTTGGCTGGCATTGATAGTCATGGGAAGGTAGTGTGTTCTGTTAGGTGGGCTGCTCTCCTGGGATCTCTCTTTCTCTCTCTAAATGGTGATGGATCATTCTGGAAAGCTCTGGGAATGTCATTTCCAGCTGTGTGATCCACGTTAAACGAGGTGTGATGCATCCCTTTACTGTAGGGTTTGTATCCTGGGGCCAACGAGGAGCTGCAGGTCACCCTGTGTTGTGCAGTAGCTTTTGTGGAAAGCTTCCAAGCCAATTCTTGATAGGGATTTTCCTTTGCCTCCTCCATTCAGCTGAGCATGCTTCGTATCTCCCCCTCCATGGGCCATGTGCTGGACATGAACACCTCCCTCCGCCACTTGCTGTTCCTGTTGGAGTACTGCATGGTGACTGGCTACGACTGGTGGGACATCCTGCTCCACGTCCAGCCCAACATGGTCCAAAACCTGGTGGAGAAGCTGCATGAAGAGTACACACGGCAGAGCGCAGCCCTGCAGCAGGTCAGCAAGAGTGGAATCTCCCTGGTGTACAGCAGAGGGAGCGGGCACAGGGAGAGGTCTCAGCCACAGGGAGAGGGCTGTAACAGTGTGGCTGTGCTGTCTTGGAATGCTCTACACTGAGCAGTGCTTGAGGTGTGAAGAGCTGCTTTTGACACAGTGTTTGTTGTCACCAATCTCTCCCTGTTGGGAAGTTCTGGTGAGATGTTTCAGACTATTTTTGACAGAGGTCACGTCAGCATACTGGGAACAATAGAGGACTGTTTGTACATGCATGAAACAGCACTCACTATCCCAGTTGCTCACACAGCAGAGGTGCAGAACAGAGAATAGAGCAGTTTATGAGCTGATCCTCGTTCTGCCTTCCATCCTGAATGTTTTCTGCTGCCTCTGTCCCTCAGGTCCTCGCCACACGCATTGTTGCCATGAAGGCATCTCTTTGCAAGCTCTCCTCCAGCACGATAGCCCGTGTTTGTGACTACCATGCCAAGCTGTTCCTCATTGCCATCAGCTGCACCCTGAAGTCACTGCTGCGCCCTCACTTCCTCAACACCCCGGATAAGAGTCCTGGGGATCGACTCACAGAGGTCTGCTCCAAGATCACAGATATAGGTGGGGATTGCTGCTAACGTCAGGCACAGCTTTCTGAATGCCCTGCATCAGCTCCTTTTTAGTCTCAGTGTGAAATGTCATAAGCTCATAGCTGCCTCCTGGGTTTGAGGAAGAGGGAAGTGATGTCTTTTTGCTCCTCAGGGACAGAGGGTGGAGTGTGGGTCCATCTCCTGACTGAACCACGTGTTTTGCTTCTGTTTCAGACATTGACAAGGTGATGATCAACTTAAAGACAGAGGAATTTGTCCTGGAGATGAACACATTGCAGTCTCTGCAGCAGCTCATCCAGTGGGTGGGGGATTTTGTGCTCTATCTACTGGCCAGCCTGCCTAACCAGGTGAGAGCCTGGGCTTCCACGAGCAGTCTTTTATGTACCCCTCAGACTCTGTGGCATCCTCTACAAGCCTGTCTACTGTCCTGTAAATGGAACAGCAGCTCCAGCAGGCTGTGTTTAAGCCCTGATCCCAAAATGATTCTCCTCTTTGCAGGGCTCTCCTGTGAGGCCAGGCCACAGCTTCCTGCGGGATGGAGCATCCCTGGGCATGTTCAGGGAGCTGATGGTGGTGATCCGTATTTGGGGGCTGCTGAAGCCAAGCTGCCTCCCCGTCTACACAGCAACCTCTGACACTCAGGACAGCATGTCCCTCCTCTTCAGGCTCCTCACTAAACTCTGGCTGTGCTGTAAGTGTTTGCCTGTTTCTTAAAACAAAAGGATCTTCCCTAATTTGGCTTGTGCATGGCAGAAGTAATTGCAGGGGATAACACTTGAGTGGGTCTGTAGTGTTTAGAAAGGGCAAATGCAGCTGCCAGCTTCATTGTTCCCTGTGCTGTGTTGGCGGATGGAGGAGGAAACTGCATCCTCTTCTCTCGATCTGTAAATGAGATGTGTTAAAGATCACGCTGGTTTTTCTCTCTTTCTGCTTCGTTTTCCATGCAGGTCGTGAAGAAAGTCACATAACGGAGCCAGATGATACCCTGATAGATGAATGCTGCCTCCTGCCCAGCCAGTTGCTCATTCCCAATATTGATTGGTTGCCTATCAACGATGGCATTATCAGCAAGCTGCAGAACAAACAACTTGTGAGGCTGCAGTTTGGAAAAGCTCCTGGGCTCATTGGTCACACTGTGTCTTCCCAGTTTGATGCCTTTGTGAGGTACAAAGATGTGAAACAAATAGATGGTGTGGTTGGGATCTCTCCAGCTCTGAGAGGTCACTGGATCTGAGATGCCTGTGTCACAAGAGGGTTTATCCTGTGTGCTTGAGTTCCCAGTCATTAGTGAGTTAAAAGGCTGAAATGAGATGGCAGGAGGAGGGGGAAAAGTGCTCATGTGTGTTTAGATTGATGTCAGCGTGCCTTTGAATCCAGTGGCACTTTACAGGGTAAGCAGTCAAAGCCTGGGCCCCACTGGCCATTGAAATGCAGCTCACTGTCCTGGCAACAGCTTGTAGTAAATGATACCCTAGAAACGATGCCCTTCTTCTTCCTGCATAGGGCACCTGGTCAGCCCAAAATCGATCATCTGAGAAGGCTTCATTTAGGAGCATACCCGACAGAAGAATGCAAGTCATGTACCAGGTAAGTGATGCAGGCCTAATCCCTTCGGTGCAGAGGAGGTCTTGGCAGGAACTCAAAGTGTCTTTTGTCATTCAAAAGCTCCCTTGGTCTCTGTTTACCATCCCAGCTGGTATCCCAGTAACTCCTCATGTGATTTACGCCTGCAGGAGGAAATGCTGCTTCTAAATTAAGGCTTTTCGTTTATGGCACTGCCACTTTGCATTTAAAGAAAGCACTTGTGGGTATGTTTAAGATATCCCTGATGTGGAAGACGAAGATCCTTAAATGCTCGTTGGAGAGCAGCAGGGCTGACTCAGGATAGCTGCTACTATCATTGCAGTGTGGCTGTTAAGTTTATACCGCCTCTCCTTGCAGAGTAACCACAGCTCTTTGAGAATTAACTTCATTCCTCACTCTCAGTTGAGATAGTTTTCATCTAAGGGCTGAATACTGCACCGTGGGGTAAATATGGTGTTGCTTTAACAGAAAAATATGAGGACAGGCAAATGAGACGGGCAAACAGAGACCAGAATTTGCCTGTAGGGTCTTTATTGGTAATGGGATCCCTGGCTTGGCCTGCAGGCTCCCCTGTTCCTGGGGAGGAGGCAGTGAGTGTAAACAATGACAGCACCCACAGTACTGTTTTTGGATGATCTTTCAAAGTTCAGTTTGCTTTTGGAGTTCTTTTGTGCTGTCCCCTCACAAAAAGAGCACTGGAACAGCAGTGTGCGTCCATCCCATCGTGTGAATCAGCTCTAATTATTAGCTTTAATAGAGAGCCTCTGCAGCAAATCATTTCTATAAGATCGAGTGTCTGCTGTTTTATGTATAAATAGCAGCTGGGGGCTGTTGTTATGAAGACATCCCTCTGTTCCAAGATGTTTCAGTGCTCAAAAACATCACCTGCAAACGGCAGATGATGATTTCCTCCTCACTCCCTGCCTCAGTGCACGGCCAGAAGTGCCAGCATTGCTGCTTTGTTTCCTGGCCTTCCCACCTTTGTGCCATGCTGTACCTCTCTGCTTCCTTCCTCTCCAGGTGTGGCTGCGTTACGATGCTGAAATCCCCAAACAAAGTCACTGCTGTGAAGCAATGGGAGCAGCGCTGGGTCAAAAACTGCCTGTGTGGGGGGCTGTGGAGGAGGATGCCCCTGAGCTATTCCTGAGAGCACCTCCGTGGGGCACGGAGAGAGCAAATGGAAGAGCTGGAAGTGCTTTGGGAGCGAGGAGCTGCAGCCCTTGTGAGGCAGTGCCCAGTGGTTGGCTGGGAGTGTTCTGTTGGCTGATAGGTTTTTCTTGCCTTGGTCTTTCAGCTTCAACCCTTTCTGCCCTAAAAAGAAAAGAGAGGAGGAAGGGAAGGAGCTTTTGAGGGGCTCCCTCTAGGCTCTCTACCCTGTGATGTTTTCCCATTGCCACCGAAGGCACTGTCAGCTGGAAGCCAAGGGGCAGGGAGGGGGGGAACCTGCTGCCCTCGTGTGTGTCTGGGCTGACCAAGCAGAACGACTGAGCCCTGCACTCAGCCATGGCACAGTCTGAGTGGTGATGGGGGGGCTCTGGGGGTACACAGAGAATCTCCAAAGAGAGAGGAACAAACACTTGGTTCCTTGTGTTTCTCCTTTGCTGTGGGCTGCTTAGGAACTGGGCAGCCCACGCTATGCTTCCTGTTTCCTTCTGCATCTCCATGCTTTGAGTGAGCTTGGCTCCTCTGATGGGAGTCTCCATCATTGCACGTATCTGTGTTCTGATGAATGGAGGAGCAGGAACACGAGGCTGGCTGCCTGGAGCAAACCCATCCACGTAACTCTGAGCTCTTCTGTAAATAAAAGTTAATTTGGTACAGAATGTTTGGTTTGTTTGCAGAACTTCAGCCTTCTTTCATGTGACTTTCTCTGTGCTTTGTGCCCAGGGCTGCTGATGCATCAACACGAGAAAAGCAGGAAAGTGGTGTGAATTGCACCTCTGTTAGGGAAGGAGCTGCAAGCACTTGCAAAATCGAATGGTTTTCAACCCTCTATCAGATTATGGGCAGAAGGAGAGAAAACGGTGGGGTAATGAAGATCACTGTAAGTCTGCAGCTTCAGACCAAGCTGAGTGCTTCGGTTGTGTTGGAGGGAGAGCTTTCCTAGATTGAAATCTGAGTGCTTTCAGCAGCTCTGGGAGGGTGGTTGGAGCCAATGTGGGGCTTGGCTGAATTCCTGCTCAGCTGGATTTACCTCTGGGTGTCCTCTGAGGCCATTGAAGGGAAGGATATTCCTATCCCTCTGGGAGTGAGTTTTCATTTATCAGTGAAAAATGGAGCTGATGGTGAAGAGCTCAGCCCTCAGCTCTGATGTTTTTCTGCAGAGCTGGTCTGTGCCTTGCTATTCTTCTGGTAATTAAGGACAGCGGGATGGCTAATTAGGAAACTACAACTCCTTGTCAAGGCGGTTTTCCCCTGTAAGTAAAACTCAGCCACGTGGGTCCTCACTCAGCTCCTTTCTCTGGAGGAGCACTTTGGGGTTATTTAATGTCTGTGGCACACAGAGGAGGGCAGTGCTGTGTTCCTGCCATGTGCATGCGGGCAGTCCCTGCTCTGCTGGGCAGCATCCAGCCCTGCCATGCTATGGGGTGCAGCATAACTCCCTTGGGGTGCTCAGAGCAGTGCTGGGAGGGGGGGGGGGGGTGGGATCCGACTCCCAGGGGTTGTTGGGTCTGTGTGGACGAAGGGATGGGACTCCCAGGTGTGGTCAGGGATGGGGGGGACGTGGGGCTGTCCTGGCTGTGCCACCCCCAGAGCTCAGCATCCCCCCCCCCCACCTTTGGCGCTGCCCCCCGCCCCACTCAGTACAGTTCTGCCTGCAGCAATTGCTGTTGCTTTATTGTGGTGGTTGCAATACAGATGTGTCCAGCAAAGCCTGCAGCAGTGCCTCCCCCTCCCTGGGCATCGCTCAGCCCCCCCAAACCCCCACTCCATGAGCTCAGGGTCCCCATCCCCTCTGTGCCCGGCGGTGTGGGCTCAACGGGTGCCCACATCCCCATCCCTGGAGGCCATCACACCATCAATCCACTCAGCATAGGGTGCGATGCGGGTGTAGATGGCCGGCTTCTTGTAGTTGCCGCAGACACGAGAGCCGGCCGTCACCACCCCTTCAGCCACACCGTTGCAGACCAAAGGACCCCCGGAGTCACCCTGTGGGGACAAAACTCATTGCCACGTGGCTCTCGGGCTGCAGCTTTGGATCCAGGGTCCTCCCTGCCCACCCTCACCCCTCTTCTCACCCACGCCTGGGGGTGTAGGGATCCCAGCAGGGATGCAACCCCATCCCACCCCACACCCTCCCCCTTTCCCCAGCATCCTTCCCACTCCTCCCCCGGGCCCCGCATGGGGTCATCACCCCCCAGGGCTCCGACCTTGCACGTGTCCTTCTTGCGGGAGTCGGTGCACATCATCTTCTCGGTGATGGTGCGGTCGTGGCGGGTGCGGTGGTTGCAGAGCTCTCTGCTGATCACCGGGCGTTGCACCTCCTGCAGCCGATCCGGCCGCTTCCCGCTGTGCGTCACCGTCCCCCATCCCGCGGCGCTGCAAAGCGTGTCGGCCGCCACCTCCCGGTCCTCGCGTTGGAACGGCAGCGGCTGCACGTGTTCGTTCAGCTCCGCTTTCTCCTCCAGCTGCCACCGAGAGGAAGGGAGAGGGGTCAGGGGGAGGGGGGATGCGACGCACTGCTGGGCCCCCTCCTGCAGCCCCCAGGACGCAGCTGGGGGTCAGCGTTGTGGGGATGGGGGTCAGCGTTGTGGGGATGGATGGAGGCGTTCCGACGCGGCTCACGGCGGGATGCTCCGTGGGATGCAAAGGGGGCTGAGGGGGGGGCCAAGAGGTGAGGGAGGATGGGTGGGTGCGGTTGGGGCGGTGGGGAGGGGTGTGGGGGAGCCCACCTGGAGCAGCAGGAGGTCGTCCCGGTTGTTGTGGATGTTGCTGCCGGGGTGGGCGATTTGTGCCCGCACGTTGTAGAGCCGTTTGTGGGGCTCCGGTTCCGTCAGTGAATGGGCGCCCAGCAGCACCTGGAAGCGTTTATCTCCCCTGCGGGGTGCGGGGAGGGGTTCAGCTCACGGAGCTGGGGGGGCTGCAGGGCCCGGAGTCCCCCTCCGCCCCCCGACACCCCCCCAGGTGCAGCCCCACACCTCCACATCACTCACATCTGCTCGGTGCAGTGCGCGGCGCTCAGCACCCACTGTGGGGCGATGAGGAATCCCCCACAGATGTGCTGCCCATCCAGCTGCAGGGAGGCCATGTAGGGCCGTCGGTGGGGCTGCGCCTCCGAGCCCCCCAGGATCCGCCCCCGGGGCTGTGCTGATGCAGGGCGGGGAGAGGCAGCGTTAGTGGGGGGGGACACCGGAGTGAGAGACCCCTCGAGATCCCTCCCCACACCCTTAGGGACTGCGGTGGGGTTTCCTGACTCCACACGAGGTCTCCCTTCTGTAAGTGCCTCAGCGTCGCTCGCAGCCGTCCCCAGAGGAGCTCAGTGTGACGCTGCTCTGTGTCGCTGTGACCCCCAGGATGGGTCTCTGCCCACCAACCGAACCCACCCGAGAGCCCACAGCCCTCGTGGGGACACTCAGCTCTGTCCCCATCCCCGTCCCCATCCCATGCCGTGCTCACCATCCACCACGGCCCCCAGCAGCAGCAGCAGGACGAGGACAGACCCGGCAGCAGTGCACGGCCCCATGGCTGCAGTGAGCGGCCGCTCCGGGGACGGGACGGGGATTGGTTTTATATCCACTTTGGGGCCACGGGGAGGGCAGGAAGGGAAAAAGGAGGGGATTTCCGCAGCGAGGCGATGCCAAACGTGCTTCAACTCCCCGTTATAAAACAGGCCAAACGTTCCCGGACAAACAACTTCGGGAGGAAGCAGCCGTTCCCAGCTGCCGGGTCTGGCAGCAGCAGGAGGGGATTTCTGCAGCACTGAGGGGTCGTTGGCTGTAGGGACAAAGGGGTCGGGGTGTCCGAGGGGTGACCCAACGGCCCCTCTGCCCTTCTCCCCGGTGCCACAAAGCAGAGCCACATCCCCGCAGCTCTGAGCCCTTCCCAGTGCCACGCAGAGCAGTGGGGCAGCACCGGGGTGGAGGTCCCGGGGTCCCAACCCAACCCTATGGCACAGCCCTGTCCCCGTTTGGCCCATGTGTTGCTGCTCTGCGATGTTATGTGGAGTGTTGAGAAGGGAAAACCTCAGCTGGAACCGCATTTCTTTTTTTTTTTTTTTTTGCTTTTTATCAGCATAAAATCTCCTGGGGTTTATTTCGGGCTGCCGTGCAGTTATCCCGGGCTGCAGCTGTGCCAAAGCTCCGGAATCACCACCGTGAGCCCGGCGATGTCCGCCCCCATCCACGCGGGGAGGGGGCCGTGGGGGGGGGGGGGGTCGGGGCCACGGGAGCGGAGCTGACATCGGGATTTCTGCACTCCGGACCCGGGCGGAGCGGCTTAACTGCAATGATTCGGGATTTAACGTTAAATACGGCAGGAGATTTTTGCCCACTTAGGGTCGCAAATGGAACGGGGGCAAAGCGCGGAGGCACGGAGCTGCTCCCGGATGGTCCGGCCCCGAATGCGGGGAGTCTCTGAATGCGGGAGCCGGGCTGAGCCTCGGGGCCGTGCGGGGGAGCGGCTCCGCGTCTGACCCCACGGGGGTCAGTGGGGCTGCGGGGGGGCCCTGGGCTGAGCGGTGGGGGCTGCGTGGGGGGCGGGCGGCCGATCCCCGGGGGTTGTGGGGGTGGGATGGGGTCCCAGCGTGGGGTTGGAGATGGGGTCTCGCCGCAGCTTCGGACCCGCTGCGAAGCCCGGGGGGCAGAACCGCCTTATGGGGGTGCGGAGCAGCGGGGGGGTCGGATGCGTCGCACGGTGGGGGACATAAAGCAGCACGGGGGCACCGCCCCCGCTCGGTGCCGCCCCCCCCCCCCTCCCCATCCTCCACCGATCCCTTTGTCTCGCACCCGACCCCCGCCCGCTCCCTTTACCGGCGCCCCCCGCCGCGTCCCCGCAGCGGTTCAGCGCCCCGAGAGCGGCCGGGAGCGGCGGGGCGGGGCGGGGGGCGGTGGGGGGCGGCGGGGAGGGGGCGGAGGAGGAGGAGGCGGCGGCGGCGACGGAGGATACAGCCGCGTTCCGCCGAGGCAGAGCAGCCCCGCGCTGCGGGAGCCCCGCGGACGTCCCCGGCCCCGCCCGTGCCGCCCCCCGCCCGGATTCCCCCCCCCCCAGGGGCGGCTACAGCCGAGGTGAGTGGGGGGGGGGGGGCGGCCGCGGGGACACAAAGGGCCGCGCCCCCTCCTCGCCCGCTCCGCGCCCCCCCCCCATTCCCGGCCCCCGCCCGGGGCTGCGGCACCGCGCTACGATCGTCCCCGGCTGCTGCGGGGCTGCCCCGCTACTGCCCCCCCCCCACCCCGGTACTGCACCCCGTAGCGTCCCTCCGCATTGCCATCCCCCGGTTCTGCCCCCAACCCCGGTACTGCCCCCCCGGTATATTATATTACCCTTATATTGCCCCCCTCCCCCCGCACCACCCCCTCAATCCCCCCCCTCCACTCCATCCCTCGTTGCACTCAATACTTGTTGGAAGTTTCTGAGAGCTGAGGCCGGGGGGGTTCCCCAGGCCCCCACCCCCTGTTCTGCCCAACCCCTCCCCACATCCCCCATGACCCCGAGTCCCCACCCCACCTGTTGTCACAGCCCCCCCGCAGGCCCCCCCCAGGACCATGATCTCCCCGAAGGACAAGGCCAAGGCTCCCAAGGACAGCATGACTCTCCTGCCCTGCTTCTACTTCGTGGAGGTAGGTGTGGGGAAGGGGGGTCCGGAGGGGGTCATGTCCTCCCCACCCTGCGATGCCACACGCTGTGCATGGGGCTCTGCCACCACCCATGTCCCCATGAGTGCACCCAATGGCACCTGGGGGGGCTGCGGATGGCATTGAGCCCTCCCCGCCCCCCCCCCTGCCCCCCCAGCTGCCCATCGTGGCCTCCTCCATCGTGACGCTGTACTTCTTGGAGCTCACCGACCTCTTCAAGCCGGCCAAGGTGGGCTTCCAGTGCCACGACCGCGCGCTCTCCATGCCCTACGTGGAGAGCAGCGAGGAGCTCATCCCGCTGCTCATGCTGCTCAGCCTCGCCTTCGCCGCCCCCGCCGCCTCGGTGCGTCCCACACCTCTACGGGGCCGGGTCCCGCTGCCTTTGGGGTTGCACTGAGCGCGGTTCCCCCCTGCAGATCATGCTCGGGGAGGGCCTGGTGTACTGCCTGCAGTCCCGGCTGAAGGGCCGCGCCGGCACCGAGGGCAGCATCAACGCCGGCGGCTGCAACTTCAACTCCTTCCTGCGCCGCACCGTAAGGTTTGTGGGTACGTTGTGCCACCGCCTCACTCAGGGGGTCAGGATTGGGGTGGGCGCACCCACCCTGCGGGTGGAACCCGACCCCTCTGTGCCCCCCGAAGGTGTCCATGTCTTCGGGCTCTGCGCCACTGCGCTGGTGACCGATGTCATCCAGTTGGCCACCGGCTACCATGCGCCCTTCTTCCTGACCGTCTGCAAGCCCAACTACACGCTGCTGGGCACGCCCTGCGATGCCAACCCCTACATCACGCAGGATATCTGCGCTGGCACCGACAAGCACGCCATCCTGTCTGCCAGGTATGTGCTATAGGGCATCTCGGCGCCCCGTGCCCTGCAGCCCACTGCAGCTCAGCCCTGCGCTCTCCTGCAGGAAGACCTTCCCATCCCAGCACGCCACGCTGTCTGCCTTCGCCGCTGTCTATGTGTCGGTGAGTGCGGAACGCCGCGTGGCTCCGCGGCGGTGGCTGAGGCCGTATGGCTGATGTTCTCCTCCCTTCCCTCCAGATGTACTTCAACTCCACCATCTCGGACAGCACCAAGCTCCTGAAGCCCATCCTGGTCTTCGCCTTCGCCATCGCCGCCGGCATCTGCGGGCTGACGCAGATCACGCAGTACCGCAGCCATCCCACCGACGTCTACGTGGGCTTCCTCATCGGCGCCGGCATCGCCGCATACCTGGTGGGTGCCACAGGCTGGGGGCTGTGTGTGTGTGTGTTGTGTGCTGCCTTGCAGCCCCACTGAGCTCAGTGCCCCCCTACCCACAGGCGTACCACGCAGTGGGCAACTTCCGTGCCCCCACCGAGAGGGTCCCGGTGCCGACTCCGGCCAAGGATGCTCTCCGGGTGCTGACGCAGCGTGGCCACGACGCCGTGTACCAGCAGAACAAGTCGGTGAGCACGGATGAACTGACCCCACGCCTGGAGGAGGAGGAGGCGGCCGTGCGCCCGGTGCCGCGCGACAAGAACTCGCTGGGCAGCCTGAAACGCGCCAGCGTGGACGTGGATCTGCTGGCACCGCGCAGCCCCATGGCCAAGGAGAACATGGTGACCTTCAGCAACACGCTGCCGCGCGTCAGCACGCCTTCCATGGAGGACGCGGCGCGCCGGCACATGACCATCCACGTGCCGCTGGACGCCTCGCGCTCCAAGCAGCTCATCTCCGAGTGGAAGCAGAAGGCGATGGAGGGCCGCGGGGCGGAGGAGGTGGACGAGGAGGTGCCCCCGGCGCTGTACCCCACGGTGCAGGCGCGCCCCGAGCGCACAGCGTTGGGCCCACGCGTGCTCCTCCCGCCCCGTCCCGGCGCTGCGCCGTTGGTGCACATCCCCGAGGAGAGCGCGGCGGGCGGCGCTGGGGCCGTGAGGGCCAAATGGGTGATGGTGGCCGAGAAAAGCGCTCCCCGAGCCGCCAACCCCCCCCGGCTGATGCAGGTGATCGCCATGTCCAAACCGCAGAGCGCGGCCCCCACCACCCCCAAGCACTCGGAAACCTCCTCGTCCTCCACCAGCTCCGACTCCTCGCAGTACCGCTCGCCTTCGGAGCGCGACAGCTCCAGCATCGTCACCATCGACGCGCACGCCCCCCATCACCCCGTGGTGCACCTCAACGCCGGGAACGGGCCCTGGGAGTGGAAGGCGGCCCCGAAGGGCGCTGAGGATGGCTACGAGCTGGGCGAGGTGGGGAAGGAGTTCCGTGCCTTCCACCCGGCCAAGAGCGCCGGCGTGTCGCCAGGATCCTCGCTGAGCGACGTGGAGCAGGACGAGCCGCGCTACGGCAGCCTGGCGGCCATCCATGGGGCACCGGGGGGTGCGGAGAGGGGGGATGTGGGTGAGGGGCTGCTGGGCGCTGCCAGCCGTGAGGCCACGCTGCGCAGGAAGGCGGCTGAGCGCGACGTGCTCACGGACTGCGACGCTGACGGCTTCTATAGGAAACTGCCAGCAGGGCGCAGGTTTAAGGACTGAGCCCACCTCCCCCTCCCCAACCCTCCCCCCCCCCATCCCCCAGCTGTGGGCCCGAGCACTTTGGACTCCGTTTTTCTCTCTAAAACAGGTGCTGATGGGGTTTTTTTTCGGAGGGGGGGGGGGAGGAGGGGGGTTAATTTATTCGGATGATGGCGTTGTAGGTCTGCGGGGTGGGGGAACAGTCGGTGTTAAAAGGGCTTTGGTGGGGCTGCGGGGAATGGCAGCACGTGGCTGTGTGTGCTTCAGGTGGGAGCGGTGGGGCTCAGCACTGCACGGGGGAGGGGGGGTGCAGCCCCCACTGCTGCTTTGTTCTGGGGGTGGGGGGGGAGATGGGGGAGCGGTGCCGGGAGGGGGGTGCGTGTCCATGGGCTGAGCGCTGGGCACGTGAAGCTGTAAATACTGCGCTGGGGGGAGTAGAGAGAGTGCATCCGGTGGGGGGCGGGGGGGGGTGGGAGACCCCGGGAGCCGCGGGCTCTGCGTTGGGCTGCAATGAGCTCTGGGTGCTGCTGAGCCCCGGGCAGAGGCTCCGGGTGGGGCGGGGGGGGGTCTCGGAGCTGTGAACGCATCCGTCGGGCGTCGGCCGAAGCCGCTGTGGTTTGAAAATTGAATAAATGTGTGAACGTGGCCCGGGAGGGCGCTGCGCTATGGGGGATACGGAGGGGGGGATCGCGAGGGGAGGGGGGGGGGGGGGGGGGGGTCGCTCCGCGCGGCTGTGATGGGGGCACGGGGAGGGGGGGGGTTGAGGGTCCCGCGGTGCCTTCGCGGGGTGCTGAGCACGACGTCCCCGCCCGGCAGCGAAGTGCCACCGCTGCAGTTTCCATCCCCGTTGCTGTGGTAACGGAGGGGATGCGTGCGCCGAGCTCAGCTCCCGCGTGGCACCGCCGCTGCGGTGGTCCCCGCGCTGTCCTCACCGCCCCCCCCCCACCCACCCAGAGGGTACACAGAGCTCCGGCTGCGTGGGGGGGGGGGGGGGGGGGGCAGGCATCGCTCGGACCCCCCCCATCATCCCCCGGCTCATCTCTGTATGGTGGCGGCGGAACCCCGCGCGACCCCGGCCCGGCGCTGAGCAGCAGCTGCTGCCGTTTGTCGCAGCCCATAAACCGGCGGGGGGGTGGGGGGGGGGGGTTATAGGACCCCCACTTCGCCGGGTTTCTCGTTACCCCGGAGCAGCTCCGTAGCGATGAGCCCCGCGGTGCCGCCGGGGCTGTCACACAGTCCTTGGGGGGGGGGGGGAACACAGCAGCGATGGCCCCCGCTCCTCCAGCACCGCGGTGGTGGGAAGATGGCCCTAAAGCGCCGCTGCCAATTGGATTAGCGGTGGAAATCCCGCAGCCTCCGCCTGGCAAACATATGGATTATCCGCCATCACCCGGCGCGGGGCTGGAAATGCGCACGGGGATTAAGGAGGGGGGGGTCACTCCCAAAGGGATCCCAAAGCGGGGGGGGGGTGGGGGGGCGGTGTTCCCGGTGACCCCGCGCTGTCCCCATTCCTCGCGGTGATGAACGCCGTCACGCGTCGCTTCCCGGACCCCGCCGTTCCCATAGCAACCGGCACCCCCCCTCGACCCCCCCCCACACGAAGGCTGAGACCGGCGGGGCGCTGGGAATGCCGGGGAGAAACCTCATTAACCGTCCATCGCTAATTGCTCCTGGAACCCCGGGCGGACGCTCCCGCAGCACCGACGGCTCGCGGTGGGCTCAGGGCCGCCCTCGGGCTTCGATTCCCCGCTCCAGGGATCGAAGGTTCCCCCCACCATCCCCCCCCCCTCCTTCCCACACCGTTACGGACACGGGGAAGGGCAGCTGGTGTGCAACCGTCGGCCCTTCAGCACGTGGCCACACGCAGTGCAGCATCCCGCAGCGCTGCTTTGGACCACCGCGACCCATCTGTGCGCGCAGCATCCATCCCTGCTCCACCGCACCCCCATCCATCCCTGCACACGCCGCTCCTGCCCGACCCCTGGGGGGGGGGGGGTAAAGGGGATGTTGGGAGGGCTCAGCATCACTTCACACGCACCGGAGCCAGGCAGGGGAAGGGGCAGCTGTCCCAAATCCTATTACGCTTTCCAGGAATAACAGCGATCTCTTTGAGTCGCCCGAGGCTCCCAAAGCGCAGCGCGGTGACCTCGGAGGCCGCAGCCCATGAAATAAAGGCAGCGGGTGATGCTGAAGTGAACGCAGCCAAAGGACAGCAAACAGCTCCCAGCTGAGCACAGCCTGCAGAGCCACGGGATGCTGCTCTGAGCGATGCGCAGCACTCGCGGCGAGGAGGGAACACCGCAGGGCTTGGGGCAGCTGGAAGAGGGCGATGCTGAATAGGGGGAGCCGTGGGAAGGGCAGCAGAGTGCACTGCCAGCAAAGCTGCAGGGCTGAGCAGTGATCAGAGGGGGAGAGGAACGCAGCCACCCCACTCCTGGTTCCCTGAATAAACACGGGGGTTTATCAGCTGCTCCTCCTAAAGGACCTTCAGGAAGGGCTCTTAACCAAGCTGGATGTGCAGGTAGGACAAATCCCCCTGGGGATAGAAGGCTGAGCTCCTCCAGCCCCAACTGAGCTCTGTCCTCCAGCACAGCTTTGGTGTTTGCAGAATAAGCCCCGAGAACTGAAATAACAGACATTAAAAGAGGAGTGGATGTGGCTGCTGCTGGGGGGGTCGGTCTGTGGAACCCAACACTACGGCATCCAGGCAGCCACAGAGCTCTGACACATTCAAAGCACAAAACTTCAGAGAGCATTACATCACTGGACTGGAAAGTTGGGTTATTTCATGGATATTAGCTAGAAATATATGGAAAGTTTAGGAACACGAATTAAAAATAAAACAAAAAAAAGAGTTGGAATGGGACAAAGGCAGAGCATCAGTTAAGGCCCTGTAACCCCATACCTCTGAGCGTTGCCTGAGTACTGCAGGCCTGGAGTGGGAGCAGCTCCAGTCCCAATTCAGCATCCTTTGCTCCACCCAGAGGTGCCCAGAGGTATGTGAGAAGTCAAAGTTAACACATGAGGCAGCTGGAATTACAACAGAAGGGAAACAAAACAAAACAAAAAAAATCAGAAGCAAAATAGGCACAATAAAAGAGAGAGGGAAATCAGAAGCAAAGAATACAGAAGAAATTTATTGAAAGCACAAGTACAGACTGGCCAATAACTGCTTTCTACAATCTGAACAGTAAATAATGGAGCTACAGAAAGGTACAAAGGTTGTTATAAAATAGTTTTAATTTCTTTTTGCATTACAAACATTCTTTGAAAGAGGCAATGGAATTCTTGATGTTGTGTACGCTTACCCTCCCCACCCCACTTTCCACAATACTGAACCTGTAATAGCTGGTATCAAAATATACAATACATCTGTTCACCATAAAAAAAAAAAGAAACTGGGTTTTGCTGCCCCCTCATGTCTTACAACAGGTATAAAAAAATTATAAATATGTACACCCTTTTGTTACTCACATTCTTTACATGCAAACACAGGGATCCAAAGGAAAAACCCACCATGGCTGGGTTCTGGGGTTACCTCAATTCACTTGCTTGCATTTTGCAAGATACACACATAGCCTGTGGGTCGACCAAATCAACGTTTCAAGGCCACCAGACAGGTTTCATTCCAATGAGCCTCTTCCCAGCATCTCGGGTGAGGTGGATTGAATGCATCTGAAAGCTACAGCACAGCTGTTCTGCTTTGGGTTGTGCACGGATCTGGGGCTGCGGGGCGGTCAGGAGCAGAGCTGCACCAGGAATGCAACCTCTGCTTCTCCCCTCGCTTAGGAAGGGAGGTGAGCAAACAGATTCCAGTCGACAGCTACCACCAAGACACCTGGATTTGCACTGCTGAATGCAAGGAAACACGGAGTTCAGAGAGGCAGATTTGCCGTTCAATGAACAGGCTTGCTCAGATGGCGAGGTAACTGAAGCCAGCACCTACTGATGGCTGCACACTCAGCCACAAAATGAAGGCCGAGGCAGGCAAGTGCTACAGATCTCACGCCAGCAACCCAAGCTGGACCCTCACTCAGACTTCACACACTTCTCCAGCATAATTCACATCCTCAAGAGTTCAGGGAGGAACGAAGAAAAGTTAAGACTTTTCCAAACACTCAGTGCTAGGCAAGTCAGAGCTCCCACACTAAGCAAGGAAACCGTAACTTGCAACACTAAGACAATTAGAAAACAAACTTTGGTCCACAATTTGCAGAAAAAAACCCTGAAAAAAAGTATAAGATTCTTGTTATTTTGCATCCAAACAGGTTGCAGGTTAGAGGGAAATGTAAGGCAACGTTGGATTACACAAAATAGAAGGCAGAATGGCCTGGGAAAGAGCTGTAAGCCAGAAAACACAAAGGTGGTTTTATCACTGGGAGAAAACGATCTGCTGCATTCTACTTATAATGAATTCCCTTCCTATAACTTAAAAAAATATCTGGGCTTATAGGTTAAAAAAGTGGAAAAACTTGAGCCTGGTCCTTAAATTCACAAGCTATTCACGCTTGGTACCTCAAACACATTGCTTTAAAAGGCTGCTTAACGTGTTTCACCCATGTCATTACATCCTCATCCTCAGTCATGACCTCAGCCTGATAACTAAATCACTGCCCTACAGTCTCAATCATAAAACAAAAACAAAAAAAAAAACAAAGAAAGTACAGTATACAAGGGTAATATCACAAAGGAGTAAATTTAGATTACGTTTATACCATCTTACCATTCTATAAAAAGGTACTTAAACTATTTCTTTTGCATATAAAGAGATTAGAATATTTGGTCAACTGGAAATATTGCTAGGCACAGATGACAGCAACTGCATCAAAAAGTATAATACAAGAATTAAAACAAAAAGCTCAAATGCTGAAGACACGCTATAAGAATGATGGCAGAGCTACACTGGTCTTGTTAATTTCAAATCAGGGGCACGAAGGTGACTTGCATGGACACCTTTCTAGATGTGGGATACCCAATAACTCTTCAAATCCTAGCCAAGTATTTAGAGATATATATACACATACGATTTTGACAAATTCTTAATGATTTGTCTTCACAAATGTCCAGCAGTGGTTAATTTTGTATCTTGATCAATGCTCTTCTTGTGAAGGGCAGAGCCTGTTGGCTCACTACTGACAACGGAATGCGATTTGGTCTTGGGAATGCTTCCCCACCCAGACCCTTCTACTCGGTCTGAATGTCACACCAGGGACCTTAACTCCCACTTGGAGGTTTGCAGATGGAGATAAACCACAAGCAGATTGGAAAGTGGCACGAAGACACGTGATACTACACAACTGAGCCAAGTCACGGCAGTGGGATACAACTGCCTGAAGAGTCAAAGCCCAATATTTTCTTTATCCACTCTGCCAGCTTGATTAGTCCTTCCCTACCAGGAGTAGATCTAGTGAGCCAGAACTCACTCATTTCCCCTCCGCTCTCCCATCCGACCTCCACAATTCAGATGTTTTCCCAAAAAGAAGGAAAAGGATTAAGGCACAGGATAGCAGATGCACAGTTTAGGTAGGATCAATGCAACTTGGTTTTGTGCTAGTTGGGTTGGGAGCTCCTATACACCATGCATTTTGCAAAATCCTGACTCAAAAGGCGCAAAAGTGAACGTACACAGTGGTTTTAGGTCTTTCAAGGCATGGATGGGTAAAGAAAAAAAAAGGCATCAATGTGAAACCTGATAAACTTGTTGGGATCTGCTTTTCGGGGCAGAAGGAACAGGAGGGGAGGGGAATTTCCCAGAGCAGGTTCCAAAGTGTAAACTTCAACTTGTGATATTTTATTTGAACAGTCAAGATTGTTACCCATCACCGCAAGGTTAGCAATAGGAATTAGATTTAATTTTTTTCTCTCTTTTTTTTTTTAAAAACCGGTAAACTGATTTCTCTTTAAAAAAATAAAATCTCTGGTCTTTTAAGGTCACTTCAGCTGCATTTTTAAAGTGGCTTTTTTTTTTTTTCTGGAATGATGGAAGTTGAAACCCTCGTGTTCGGCCCTTTAAGGTCAAGGCTGAACTCAAGAGGTTAAATCAAGTCCATTTTGTCTCATGCCTTCCAAAGCTTTAAATGGTGGACTTCGAGAAGGACACACGCAGGTGGTGATTCTCACCCAGGTCATGATTGTGGAGGTCAATGAGTGATTGGATGGCTTCTTCCACAGAGCCCATCTGGATCAGAGCCATCTTACGGTCCTTCCTGACAAGACAGAGATTTAAGTCACGCTCAGTATCACTGCACGCAGCATTTGCTTAAGTCAGTGCAAGTTTTATCACCTAGTGCTCAAGGTCAAGCAGAATATTAAGGACCTGGATAAGTGCAATATGCTGTCTTCTTATGTGGAGCAGTACACTTATCAGATCAACACGCCTACCCCAAAATCTCACTCAGCTACCTTAAAGTTTTATCAACTCGTATTCACCATGCACTCAATCCAGGGTTGCTCCTGAATTCTTTATTCCAGATGAGTCAGATTGCTATGTAAGTGACAGTGCTGCTCACTGTTCTCTCAGCCTTGGATGTTGGTAAGTCAGGCACTTCTACCCTTCTCAGCCTGATGTAAAGACAGGATTTAAGAGAAAAAAAACACTTACTGGAAGAATTTGAAGCCTTTGACCATCCCACCATTGCTTGAGAACAACATCTTGAGGTCCTCTTCAGCTATTGAAGGTCTGAAACAAATCATGGCTTGTTGTTTTTTTTTTTTTTCTCCAGTCAAATACACATCAGACTACAGCACTAGAACAGTTTCCCCTCAGACCCTCCACTGAGTTTTTCTACCAACAGCACAGCTCCTTGGAGTGGAAGGGCTATGAGGAATGACAGGAAGACAAACAAGCTTCTCTCCTGTCAGCAGTTAAAGTCACGTTTTACTCCCTCCCTCCCCCCCCACTGAACCTGTGGACATTTCCACACTGAGCACCACAGGAGGTCCCCACGCTGATACTCACGGAATGTTGGACAGATGAAGAGTGGCAGAAGGAGGAAAGATGTTCTGGAAGTTTTTGGAGCCCGGTTTCTTGAAACGGTGTAAAGGAGAGTTTCCATAGTCCTTGGTCAGACCCTGGTCCTCCTGTCCCTCACGAGGGAGCTGTACTGTCTGATGTTTGGACAATGTTATACGGATTGGCTTCCCATGGAGCTTCTGGCCATTCAAATGGCTCATGGCTGCAATGGTGCAACACAGCGCTGACTACAGTGGCATTTCAGTTCTGTTCAGACACTTTTATCACAGCTAGAACCTCATTTTAGTTCTTCCCCAGGCAGGATACTACATCTCCCAGGAACACAATGACAGGCATTATCATTCTGCCTTGGAGTACTATTTCATTATTTTACCCGTAGATTATCTGAGGCAAATAAACCATAGCTTCTTCAGAGCTGCACCAAATCAGTGCTACAGATGCAGACAGGCAATTAAGTACACAAGGAGTTGTTTTTGTTTTAAAGATCAGAAAGCTTTGACCACCCATGCCTCTTAATGCTATCAGCCGGTACATTTAAGCTCGCTTACCAAGCTGAGCCTGGTTTCCATCAGCCATCTGAACCAGGGCATTCTCTTTCTTATTAAATAAAATCTTCACCCTCTGCACATCACCATAGACTCCTTCAGAAAGTGAGGAAACAAAAACAGTCTTAGGGAGGGGTAGGAAGGAAGCCCCATACAACTTAATTTTAGCTAACCAATCCAAGAGCAAAAAACATTCACAATCAGAACTGATCTCATTCCAACCACGTTTTACTTATTCTGCTCTACTTAAGGAAAATTCTTATATAGCAGAATAATAATGGAACAATACATTAAAGAAAAGATACTGGGTTTCAGCAAAAAAAAAGCCAAAATCTAACTGCCAGAAGACTGGACAATTTAGCATGCTATCACAATTTAAAACTCTTATAAAAAAAGACATGCAAAGCAATAAATCATGCATAACTGAACATAAAATAAAGGCAAACTAAATTAAATAGCAAACTAAACAACATAAAAACGAAATTATGCATTCAAAACAACAACAAAATAAAGGCAAACTGCAAACTGTACATTTCTGAAGTATCAAAAAAAAAAAATAAAGTAAATCTCAAATAAATGAAAAAAAAAACAAGGTAATAAAAAGTGTGAATGATAACATACCGAAAAGAATAAAGAGGCATTGGGGTGTAACTCTCTTTAGAGAACAGCAGAGCAAGGCAGCGGAGGGACAGGGAAGAGGTAAGGAATCGAAGGGGAGAGCGAGGTTGCACAAATCGTCCACAACGAGGAAGGGCAGAATCCCCGGAAATGGCGAAATTGGTTGATGGATGATGAAGTTTTCAAGATGGTTAATATTGAAGGGCAGGTTGGTTTCCGAAGAGCAGGGTTTTTTTTGTTTTGTTTTGTTTTTTTTTGGAAGGGGAATATATATATGTATGGTTTTTTTTTTTGTTTCAAGCAACAACAGGAAGCAGAAGTACCGTGCAGTCAGTTGGCAAAGAAATTCCGGATCAGGGGAAGAAAACAAAATATTCAGGGATGGGGGAGAAAAGAAAAAAGTAGCAAAAAACACAGGTCAGTAAATACATAAGGAAATATGTAGTGTTCCATCAGTCAGATTTATAGAATTCTACATACAATAACTTGTTTACAGAAACAGTTAATAGGTTTTACCTAGTGGAACACAATGATAAAGAAAAGGCATTTTTACTTCAGATATACAAAGAGGTAAGAGACAGTATCGCAACAGAATGACTTCGTAGGCTTTAATACTGAGTTAAAATTGCAGTGATGTTCCCTAAAATTTCATTAAGCCGCTGTTTCTGATTGCTGCCATTTCAGAGGGAACACTTCTTGGACCAAATCAAACAGCTGGAACTGCTCCTCGAGGATTAACGACAAAGGGAAGCAATCTATAACTGCATATTTAGTTGTAAAAAAAAGGGAAAAGCCAATTCAAATACCAACCAATATCATCTGGATGAGCAGCTGCACCACTACCAAAAAAAGCCTGCTAGGAGTGCTTGCTATAAAAGGAGCTTGGTAGCACTTCACAACCAAGTCTGTTCCTTTCCATCTGTCTTAAGGGGTTGGAATCACTGTGCAGGAACCCAGCACTGCCACTACTGATCCAGAAAGGGAAAGCGTCTCTGCTCCCACTGACAACTGCATTCCAAGTAGAACTCAATGCAAGCTGAAGCCATGAGACGACTTCTGCGTGCCATGGAAAGGAAAACAAGATGGAATCATTTCAATTCCCATGGTTCTGATTGAGGAAAAAAGCCTCCCACGTTACTGCAGAGCAGTCATTCTGGAGAAATACTGTCTCTTAATTAACTGTTTGTGGCACAGGTAAGTTTCTACAACACTGATTATACAGGCAATGGAAAAAGTTTCAGGTTTCAGGTCTGTTAGTTCACAGCTTCAGTACAAGTATCAAAGTCTCTCTAGCCCAAAGATAAGCTGGATGGATAGTGAGGAGCTCATCAAAAAACAAGGCATGAAATAACCCACTATGTGAACAAGGCACACACCCCTCAGATGCCACTCTTGGAGAGCAGCAAACACATGCAAAGTAAATAGGGGGTAAAAAGCACAGTTTTATCATTGCCATCCAGATAACACAAAATCATCCCCCCAAAAAACCAAGCTAGGCAGCATTACAATGGTTGAGAACAGCAAGGCCAGCTCTTAAAAGTGTCTTGTTTAAGCAAGCATGACACTGGGACTGAGATGACAGCTTCTGGAATGGCAGAGGAATTCCTGGCCAGAAAATACAACTCATCCAAACCAGGGCTGCTCGCAGTCCTCAGCATTATTTCATGCCCTGGAGAAAACAGTTCTGACAGGTGAGGAGTAGTCTGAAATACTGATCCAATTGGTGCCTCTCACCAAAAGTTAAGTGTTTTTTCTTTGATTACTCATCACATCCAGGCTTCTCCTTTGATGCAAAAGAGGTTTTGTGGTTACTCTGCCATCACTGTTAAGTTTTATAGCTTTGCAAAGTTGTGTGTGCACTCCCACCAGTTAAAGTGATCAGCAGACTGATCACACACTATCACACACAACAGGAGCTACACTTTCAATCCAACACAGAGCCAAAAGCTGACTGGGGAAAATTCAAGATATCAAATTCTTAGGATGCAATCTTCTGTTAAAGACTTTTTGCTCATAATTTCCTGCTTTGTTATTAAGGAAACCCAAACATTTCAACTCACTAAGTTGAATAGAATTGAAAATGTAAACTGTGAGCTGTTAAGGGGGTTTAGCTAAGGAAAACCTTCCCGAAATCTTGGAAAGGAAAAATGTGCAAGCACATGGCAGAGGAAATAACTGCACAAGTATGGAGTCAAGCTGGCAGGGGTCCAGACACTATACAGAGCAAAGGTCAGAATGAACTCTGTAGTTCTGAATTAATGTATTAAAAATCTAGAACATGCTAAGGGAAAGAAAGAATGGACGTGACTCTTCTGACCCAATGACAATACTACATGGGAATGGCAGAGAGATTCCAAATGAAGGGAGGGAGGGGACAAGTATTGTAGTCTTTGTGGGACAAGAGCAGGCAGGCAGCATAACCTCAGCTTTCAACTAAAGAAGAGCAAGGTTTTAAATTTGAGAGATGGACTTTCTGATTTCCCTTCAGCAACTAGAGTACTGTCTGCTTTGAGATTGAGAGCTGGCAGAGCATATCTGCTTTTCTAGCTTTGCCGTTTCCTTTAGGACACAGTAGGGTTTCACTTTGAATGATTTTCAGCATAATCTGCATTCAGAAAATGAGAGTAGAGGTAACAGGAAGGAGAAAAAAAGTAAAATTAGGACTCCACTAACCTCAGGATTCAGATTGCTAACCAGCAGAACAGAGTTCCCTGCCCCAGCGAGGCCGGGAATGGCAATCCGTCCTGCTGCAGCCGCTGCAGCTGCTGCTGGGATAGCCAAAGGAGCTAGTGCTCCATGAACATTTTGAACTGTCAAGCCTGGAAATTAAAGAATATTAACCAGTGAAGAAGTTAACAGCACGTACTCTAGTGTATCTGCTGCACCAGAAGGGAGAACAGCACACCTTCTGTAACATGCAAGTAACCATTCAAAACACAGTGACTATACTCTAACAGCAACAGAAGCCTCCAGTTCTGGTGCTGCAGGAAATGGTATCATCTCTGATAGTAATTGCTCTTTGCAGTGCCTGGTGCTCAACAGATGCCTCAGCACAATCTTGTTGACTACAATATTTTGCACGTTTCACAAGAAGCAGAATCAGCACAAAGCCTCAGCTCTGGTGGGGCAGGAAAGGTACTACAAACGGTGTAATTGGAAGGGTCTTTCCAACCAGTGCATGCCAAAAAATGCTTTGTTCTTTAACCATGCATATAAAAATTATCAGCTATCATGCTACCATCGGCTAATCTCTTACTGAATGGAGAAACATTAAGGTTTCATTTCTAGGCTGCTCATAGAACACCTGGCACCTCACTGCATTGAAGTGCTGCCCTTTGGAGGGCTCAAGTTCTAGAAGCAACAGCTAGTAATGAATTAAATGGGATTACTTCAAGAGGCATGCCTTGTTTCCCCAGGAGGAAAACATACTAACAAAATATCAGCATTTGGTTTGTGATTGTTTTCTCATAAGCAAGGAAATCCCACCAACTTACTGGGAAGTCAGAGCTCGGTACACTATGAAGAATTAAGAACTTTTAGTGTCAGATAAACAAGTATATTTAGCACCTAAAGTTTATGTCACATGTCATATTACATCACTTATCTCATATTTGGCTAGGCATGTAAGTAGAAATATTTTGTTATCAGCTTCAGAGCAACTATAATAATGTAAATTCAGCTCATATTGAATACCAGCCTTACCCAGTTCTTATGGGAAAGCAAAGACTCCTTGCTTTTGATCACTTTAACAAATGTAAAGGTGGGTTTCCCAAACTCAGCAGCCCCGTGAGAAAAGCTAAATGCAAAAACCTTATCTTACCAATAACTCTCCCAATAGAGTAATATTTAAATACTGTTTTTAGTGTTGCTCATATTCTGCCACTCAGATTTTCTTCCTTCCATGTGGATACTGCCTAACCAGAGTAACTACAGCTACACACCTGGTTGAGATTATGTACTGAAAAAATCTTTCCTCTCTATGCCCAAGTGTCAGCATTTAGGACTTAGAGGACTCCACTCCCCCCAAACCACCACTACTTAGCTTTAAAACATCAAGATGCTTCAGCAACAACCAGAGAACCTATATAAAATTCCAACTTACGAAGTACAGTACCTGCAGCCTGAGGAATTGCAAAGGTGGGAGGAAAGCCAGCTCCTGCATATGGAGAGGCAGGGATTATTCCTGGGGCACCTGGGAAAGGCACACACATTATACACAGATACTCAACAGCAAGAAAACTTTAGACTTAACTGTCTTCATCTGTCCCTTTACATAGGGATTGGAAGCTAAACCACAACCACCACGTCAAAAACATCTCTAATGGAACAATGAGTTTTTTTCAAGGAATGACAGCAGCATTCTTTGAGCCCTGCTGGGTTGGCACTGCCATCAGAAGACAGCTGTTGACCACAATACAAGTTACCAGCACCCATCACTGTTTATCCATGGTACGGTTTCCAGAAGTAAGGGTTACAACACCCCCAAATTACTGCTCAGTCTGTGCTGCAAACAGAACAGCAGATGGCACTCAAAGCACAGACAGCTGCTAAAATCTTCCAAATCCCCACACAAACAGCTTTCACAGCAGCAACACGCACCCACAAACATATGCCCATGCTAGCATTTTGCACTCATTCAGTGATCCCAAAATTTCTCATTCACTCTATACTCTAACATTTTACATAGCCAAACACACTAGGATTATATCCTCTCTTCCCCAACTAACAGAAGTTGTTACATCCGCCCTGCTCCCACGTTAAGAATTCTCACCAAAAGCAGCTGCCATGGTCTGATCAAGAGGGGGCTGGTTGTCCCCAGAAGGTAGGTCTGGTCGTGTGTAATCTCTGCTTTTGTCATTATTGTATTTTACATTGAGACTTGTGAGCTTTGAGAAATCTATGCGCAGCGTACAACAGGCATTGTAGATATTCTGTCCATCCAAAGACTGCAAAGAAATAAATCACTTCTTAAATGAAACATGAATTCATATTAAATATCACAATGAAATCTGATGAGAGAAAGTGCTGCATCTGAAGACAAGCAGATAACCCACTTTGTGTGGAATTAGCATCACTTCCATCCATTCACCCCCTACAGTAATTACCCTTGTTACATCACATTGCTCTTGGTGGTGAAGTTCCCTCCCACTCACACGTGAAATTTGCTATTTGGGTGATGCTTTCACAAAACCACACATACACATTTGTCCTAGAATAACAACAGCAAGCTTAGAAGTTAAAACAATGCAGGTGTTTAGCACTGCAAGCTTAGTACTCACCAGTTTGGCATGCTGAGCACTCATGGGGTCAGCATATTGTAACAGAGCCTGAAATTGGTTGTTCTTCGTGAACGTAATTATTTTCAAGACTGTACCAAATTTGGAAAAAATCTGCAAGATAATATTTGCACACTGTCACCTCATCACCAGAACTGAGCACCATATTCATATTTTACATCATTATTAGAAGCAGAAACAAGAATTGTCCTGTCACCCCATTGCTTCCCAACTTGAAAGTAGGTTTTAAACTATGTCACAAGCACTGTTTATCCTACATCATGGCATCTGCCTAGAGAAGAAAGAGGATTACCTCAGTGCATCTTTAATAAACTCCTCGTTTTATCATCATTTGCATACAGGAAGATGCATACAGACCATCACAAACTCAAACATTTTCAGAATTTCAGGGGTTCTTATATGCAGTCAAGTTTGCATTTTAAACAAAGATCAAGTTGAGCAACTGCAGTGGAGAGCAGGAATAAGTTTCCAGATAGGTTACTACCTAAGCAACTTAGGTATATGTTACTTAGTATACTGCAGCAGTTACCCATGGTGGCTAATCGTCAATGGGGGTGGAGGAAGCAGTGTATTAACCAGAGTATTAAGACCAGTCTTGAAACTGTAACATTTGTCCTTTCTGCCACATCAGGTTGCAACCCCACTGCATTGGGCCAGCAAACCTCGGCAAATTAAGACCAGCCAGACTGGAAACCAAACTAGGAGAGCCTCATGCAGGCCATCAGGGTCTCCAGAAAGCACAAAACTAACAGCTGTGGCCAGAACTGCTCTTTCCAGAGCTTGCTTTACAGATATAGACATGCGCTGTTACAACTCCAACACTGACAATGTTTAATCCCCTGTTTGTCACTTTCCCTTCCTCCAGGACAGTCTTCAAGCTGTGAGGACTTATTTTTTTACCTGATGCAGAACATCTAGAGTGACAGGATAGAAGAGATTCTCCACAATGATCCTCAGCACAGGGCTCTGGCCAGCCATCGCCATCCCCGCATCCACAGCTGCAGCAGGGGCTGGCAGCGCTAGGTTTCCAGACTGAACCGAATTCACTGCTTGCAGAGCTGCTTGGGCACGCTGCAGAACCAAACATCCTGTTAGACTGACACTCCTGCTTGCAAAAATACACATTCAGCTTTTCTTGAGTTTCCCCATCTATTTACTACAGAACAACAAGCAGCAATTTACTGTTCCTAGTGCTGAGAAGGCAATATTTCAGCACATTTTAGATGTGGGAAATACAAGGTTACCTCAATCCATAACAGCAATGAAAAACACACTAAATAAAATGCTACTTATGCTACTGTTACCTATACTCTTGCTCAGCACCCACTAATGCTGCAAAATTATTCCACTGCTCCAGAGAAAGGTGGAACCAGGCTCTTTTGGAATGCAATATCACCTCCAGAACACTATAGAAGCTGACAAAAAACTATCAAGTTTAATGCACAGCTGCCATAGGGATCCAGCAGTAAAAATTGACATGGCAGTTCCTGTTGAGTGTCCTTTCTGCATATATGTAACACGTGCATCAAATTGTGGTTTTGTTAGATGCACCAAACAGTGGCACTTCATCTGCACAGGAGATGCTCTGTTGCCAATGAAAGTCAGGCTGAAAAGTGAGGCGGCAAACTGGACATGTTAGGAAGCCATCCCTGATAAGGAGGTGCACGTAACCTGAACTTCTTTCCAAGGCTCCAGTCCTGACAGATTGCCAAGAGCAGCTGAGCCAAAAATGGAACTTTCTACTATGCAGAGCCTGTTTTACACAAACTCCAGACAGCCCAAAGCATTAAGAACTGCTGTGTTCAGTGCTGCCTGTTTCAAAGCTAGCACATACCAGCAACACTCTCTTCAGCAGTTACAGGTTTTGCCTCCATCAGAGCTTCATTTTATATAAACTTCTTGAACACCAGCAGCATTTTTGAAGCACTATAAGTCTTTAGAGAGGCATTGTTACAGTTTCTAATTAAAGAATGCTAAAGTGCAATTTTTCATGATCTCACTTATTTTTTCCCCAACATTAAGGAAGTTTTAGCAGCTCATTTAGTAGTCTGCTGAAGCTCTGGACAACAGCTATTACAGCAGATATTTTTTCATAAGCGAGAAGCTTGGGGTAGAAATCAAGTAGCAAATGAAAAAGTTGCAAGCAAAGGGAAAAAGGTGGTCAGAAGCACCCATGCTGAAAGACAGCCCATTAGAACCTAGATGAGAGGTATTTCTAGTCAATCAAATTCTCAGGTAACACAATGTGCTCTTTTTAACACTTTCATAGGTATTAGTTGATCTCAAAACCCTTCCAGGCCTACACCAGCAGCAAAACCACCAGCTGAAAACCATCTGTCCCTCCCATGACAAGGTTAAGAAAGAAACTAACTGCTTGGTTTGGTGAGTTGTCTGTCTTAAGCTCCTTGTGGTTGGAGAACTGGATGTAGATGGGCTGGCTTCGAAGGACTGGAGTGACTGTGGTGTAGTAGTTTACCATGGTGTTGGCTGCCTCCTCTGTATTCATTTCTATGAAAGCCTACACAAAGTCAAATCAATAAATTCAGCACATTATCAAAACAGCTCACACTAACAGTCATGAATGCTTATCAATAGCTTTGTGATTGATGAATTCAGAGGGAGCTTCTAGTTGAAATGAACAGCATTTAATTTTCATAGCTGCAATCTAGACTCTCAACACTTGCTATAATAAGCAGCTTTCCATACTTCTGTAAACCTACTCACTGTTTCACACCTTTGTGGCCTTCTCTATGTTAGAAGAAAAACATAAGGAATTGTAGCAAGTCATTACATTAAGCACAGAGGTTACTCTGTGTAATGCCCAATTGGAGAAACTGAATTCCACACCCCTGCATGTCAGATGCCACTCTGTCAGACCACCCCTCTGCTGCCACGTGTAGCACAGCAACCAAATGTAAAACAGTACTGATGGGAAGGTTCAGCCTCCACTGCTATCCCACCAGAAGCTGCATGTGACACCACTAGCCAACATAATAAACCAAGAGGCATTACTTTCAGAGCAGCCCTCCTATATAATCACACTACACATCAGAGGCACATTTTCATCACTAGGATTAAAGACATGATACTTTAAGCAATGATTAAAGTTAGCTTGCTTTTTAACTCCTTAATTTGTACAATTACAGTCACAAAGCTCACACACACCTTCTGCATTAACCACAGGTGTTTCAGCTTCAACCAGCTCATTTTTTCTATCTGGAAAGGTATCCTTAATATGCAAAGTTACAGTGGTGGTTACTCAACAACCAAAGTGGCTGGAGTGAGAAAGGCCAACTCACAGCACTGTTGGCCACACCATTTACCTAGCCTGTAATTTACAAGGACAAGCATGATGCTAATTATAAATGACTACCAATAATTACGGACTCAGCTACTTGAGCAGCCTGAAAATAGTATTTTCTACAGCCCATGGGACAGCCATGGAGAAGCAAAACATAACATGCAGAAGTTATCAATCCGAATGAGTAACAGCTGTTCTGACAACTCAGAGCTGCTTTACCAATGACAAACTCAAGTCTTTGCCAAGCTCTGCTGTCAGTTGTGGACACAGTACCTGGTTTTTTCCTTTCAACATCAGAAGGTTGGTGACCTTGCCAAAAGGTAAGCCCAGAGAGATGACCTCAGCCTCCGTGACGTCACTGGGGAGCTTACGGACGTGGATTACTCTGGATGGGACCCCAGCACTTCTGCTGTCCCCTTTGAATTTTTTGCTGTCGTTTCCATTAGCTGTAAAAAACCAACAGTCACTGCTTATTAGGCTGTTTGATGAGCAAACAGTCAGTACTTCTGACATGCATCTTGTGCTCCCTATCCACTTATTTCTATTACAGAGAAAGGCTATTGTCTAATTTAACCTGAGTCTGAATACAGTTTTACTCCTTTTTCAGACTACATCAGTGTGAGTGATGTAGCTGAATGCCACTGCAATGGCCAGTGCATACTCTCCAGTGGCCATTTTGCAGCATGCAGATACCCAGACACTCACATTTCTACTGCTTAATTCCAACCCATTATTTAAGACTACTGCTTTATTTCTCTTCACTTCAGTATTCTTAGCAATGAAGCAGTTTGAGAAGGACATCATCAAATCAAGTGATATTACAACAATAAATACAACCCAATGTTTTAGATCTGCTGGATTACCTGCATGGCACTATCAGACAGCTGATACAGTCTGACAGAGCAAAACCACGGATTCAAAAGACAACAGCAGCTCAAGGTAAGATAATTCAAAGCACTGATGACCACATAAGGCAAAACCCTGTCCTGGTGGGATCACTGACCTCTAGATGGTGTCAGACTACCGGAATAAACAACAGCAGTTTGTTATCTATGGCCAAAATAAACCTATGTGAGATACAACTGGGTTTCAAGGACACCAGTTTACAGCAAAACCTGCCTATCTTGTTACTGTAAAATCATCAGAGCAAATGTCTTGAAACAATTTTTTCCAGTCTGCTAACCATCAAGGTGCAGGGCACAAGTTTATTGTTCAGCACCATCTTACAAAGACGTAGTAAGTATCAGAAATACAGATTTTTAATTTTAAAATGAAAAAACCCACAAAAATCAGACCTCCTGACAGTATCTGCAATACCCATCAATTGCTCTTCTTTTCTTATAGGCAATATTACCTGCAGAAGAAGCGTTGCTGCTCATGATAAAGGGTCCGTTAGTAACACAAGTAGAGAAAAGCTCGTCAGATCCCCGCTGGAAGAGAAAAGAAGAAAGGTAAACTGACAGCATTTCTACTGAACTCTGCTGTTTTCAGAACACCCGAATAGTACAACTGATGTTAAGGTGTAGAGAAGCTGAACAGAAGTGTAAGTGAAAATACACTGACAGTCAACCTCATCATCATCAATTAAATATAAGTAAGATCCACTTTGGTAATTGAATAGCACTATCCAATGGCTCCATTGAGGTAAACACCTGGAATCTCAGGAGCTGAAGCACTGCTGAGTTGTCTGAAGCCAGTGTCAAGCATTGGGCACTGATATTCACTGCTTCCTAATAAATATAACCATATTTCTGATTATTGGTGCCAGATTGAGATTTTCATTCTTTAAGGCTAAGCTTGAGCATTGGTAGTTGATCTGAAATAGCAAAGCAGATAGCTGTAATCTATTCATTACTACATTTTTAATGCCATTCATTAAGATTAGACCAATTATTTTACTGTGGGCTACAAAGACTAGAAGAAGTCTTAAGCAAAAGGCAATTTATGACTTAATGATGAGTTAGAGATGCTATTCTCCAGTGAAAATGGGATGACACAACTTGGAGATATTGAGAGAAGAAGCAGATGGAACTCCCCCTTCCCTCCCAAGAAAAAAAAAGGGGGGGAGGATAAGAAAATGAAGCTCCTAGAAGAAAGCTACTCTAAGATATAGAGAAGTAGGATCGTATATGGTAATTTGTATTATCAGATCACAGGGTTGTTGTTTTCTAGCCACAGACCTCAGAACAGCAGCAGTAACCTCTACAGGGCAATAGTACAGCAAGACCTCAGCAAACACTGCAGCCAAAGGACTGCGCATTCTGAAGCTGAGAAACAAGCATCACAGGTACAAGGTCTGTGACCACATCCTCCCTTGCCTCTGGCAGGAGGACTTCCACACTGAAGTTAACACAGCTGCTTGCAGAGCAGAGCAGCAAAGTGTCTCCCTTTGGTTTTCCATACAGCAGCATCATGCCTTTCAGCCTTAGAGAACTTATTTAACCAAAACTTCCAAAAGGGCTCCTACCAGCATCGCCCTGCCCAAGCAAACTGATACTACACAACCAACAGATATGCATTTATTTATTCCAGGCCTTCTGCTATCTGCAGGCACAGTGTAATTCCATCCATTCACACACCTGCACTGCTCTCCCTTCATTCCCTGAGAACAACACCAAGTGGCTCTGAGACCACTGCATGCAGCTTCAGCTCATTACAGCATTCCCTGTGACCCAACCGATCCGAACTGACCAGAACTAAGATAAACTAAGGAGGAAGGATGAAAAAAGGCATCGCTATGACTGAAAGCAAACATTAAATTCGTTCTTAGCACAATCTATACTTAAAATCAGTCAGAATTTCAAACAAGTTATGCACAGGAAAGGGCACTGTGAGAACCAGCAAACGTGGCCATGTAAATTCAGCACCTAAAAGCTCCTTCTTCTACTTCCCACATTATTTTTACATAGCAGTGGGACAGAAGAAGACCCCCACCAGCAATAGGAAATAAAGCCCAGCCCTGCCTTCACTCCCACCCAGGCACTCCAATGGAAGCTGCCAGGATGCTATCTCCCCCACCCAGTATCTGCTGGCACCTGCAGTAACACGACCTGCACAGCAACAGGAGCTCTGCTGGCTGCACAGGGAACAGGTCAGGAAAGTAGGTCACACAGCGAGCCCAGCACGCTGAATTACAGACAGGAGATTGGGTTTTTTCTTCTTCAGATCCTGTATTTCTCGTCTGACTGCTCAGTGCTGCTCTTCAAAGCTGAGCTCGAGAACTTTGATGTACTGAATAGGTGAAATTGGGGCAGGTTCCAAAGCCATGCTTCATGTGCTGCTGCTGGTCACCTGCACAGCACTGACCAGGTCCTGCAAAGGCAAGAAGCACCCATGGCAATGTCACCTAACAAAGTCATAATGAGCAATGGCCCTTTTAACAGTTGCTGTAATTAGCACCAGGATTTCTGAGTGCAAGCAAGAGGCAAGCTGGCCTGGAAAGCTATTGCACTGTGAGCCCATCCTTCTCATGGCAAATTACAACACCATTCCACGACCAAAAAAATCCAGCAGTTTACTGTAAAAATATTTCCCTGCTTAAATTACTGCTTCTGCTACACCTGGATCTCCTCCCTACAGCCACGCACACAGCAGCTGCTTACAGGAACCACCCACTAGCAAGCAAAAACCTCCAGCACAGTGGTCAGTGGCTAACAAAGCTGCCTGCATCAAGCCCTAGCTGGGCCTTGAGCTTCTTTACAGTTTCTGAAGAACTCATATACTTCTGCACATACACCACTGCTGCGCTCCCAGCATAAATCAATGCATTTTTGCACACCCAGCCCTGGTGGCCCTGCACAGAAACACCAGGAGAACAAGCTTAGGAGAGAACAGGCCGGAGTCAGGGTGACAGCAGGCAGTCATTGCTGGGAAGCCTTAACCAGAAAGAAGCCCCACCAGCTGCTGCCTTGCCCTCAGCATTTCTTCCTTCACTGGTGCTGCTGGGACTCACCTAACTGCAAGAAGCCTGTTGGTGGATGCTTTCTGGAATAACACTGCCTGAGCTAAACTGAAGACAGCTCCATCCATGCGTACTCCATGGCAGGAACACCAGTGGGACTCTCAGCAGTTGCCTTTACAGTTGCAGTGATTGCCAAGAGGCCTTTTATTCTTTAAAACTGTGTTATAAATAAACTCAAATGCCCCATACAAAGCAATGCATTGCACCAGACCCAGAAGAAACAAATCAAGTCTGGCCGTTTCAGAAGATGCAGCTTCTTGCCAGCACCATCTCCCTTGGGGATTTTAACTGTTATTGAAAAGGCTAGTAACAAAAAGTGCAGATCCTGAACTATTAGATGTTTTTATTCCTTTATTTCTTTAAGGGCAGAACTCTGAGCCATAAGGAGGGAAGGAGGTGAGCACACAGCGGTGTGGGTGCTGGGCTGCTGGCCAGGCTCAGAGGAGTGCTGTGGGCTGCCTTTGTATTCCCAAGCACCTGGGAGAAGCCCAGTTGTGCCACACATCAGCCAGCTCTTCACATGAAGTCAGCCACCCCACTCACAGATGTTAATTCACACTGACATTTCTGCTCAGCTCATTCTATTGCAGCTGGTATTTTTACAAAGAGATTAACAGAAGCGACACCATGCTAACACAGTAACACTGCTCTGTACAAATTCATCATCTCAGCTAATAAACCTCTTCCTGTTTACAGAAAAAAAATACCATCTTTAAAGCTGCATTGCCAAACCTTACCTAGTCCGGGGCAAGGCTGTTTCCAGCACCACCAGCACCAATTAGACACACTCTGCTGACAGGTAATGCATTGCCTGGGAGTGTTGCTATGACAGCAACCTCCTTCTGTCCTCAGCACACAGCTATGGAGGGCCTGTTGCTCAAGCTGCATTAATTTAATGCAACACTCGTGCTCCATGTGGGCTCATTATCAGTATTTTAGCTCCCTTTCATGAATTAGAGAAGGGAAACCTGCTGCAAGACAGAATCCCAGCATCCCCCATTTTCCCAGGTTACATTCTCAACCATCCCCCAAACTCCAAGCCATTTTTTGGCTTTAAAAGTACATTTTTAACAACTAAGCTGTAAGAATTTCAAATTAGTCTCTGCTTTCACAGCTTAAAAGCCAATATTTAGCTCATAACACACTAACCACCTGGCTCACTCTCACTAGGATTACATCTAAACTTCACCATGGTTGGGAATGAGCAAAGGCACACCTAGAAGCACTACAGAAACATCCAGCTGCCCAATGTAACCCTTTATCCACTCCATGTCCAGTCACTTGTTTCACATATATTACAATAAACCAACCACACTCTGCCTGTGCACAAAGCTCAACACATACACAAAGTGATCAAAACAAGATCTTAAAGATCAATGGGTGACATCAGTACATGGTGGCAGCTACCAGAAGGTAAGTGATACTGGCAGGAAGCAGCATGAAGCTAAGAGCAAAAGGAGACAGGGGAAGACAGCCATCATTGGAAGGCCAGCACAAGCTACCAGCTGGCCAAGAAAATATATATATGTATATAAATATTTTAATAGATGGGATCAACACACCAGCATCCCTCTGAACACCCTCTCCAGCTCTGCAAGTCTGCCCAACCAGCATCATTCTTATACTACATCTTTCCTAAAATCATGCAGATTTTGGACCCTGTAAGAGACCACCATAATAAAGCTTTCAAACACAGTTACACAAACCCTTTTGCTCTGCTAAAAGTGGAGGAGTCTCAGAGCACAGAAAGAAACAGGCATCTCCAAAGTGTTTCAAAGGCTCTACATGAGCTCAGTCCCAAAGGAACTGAAGAATGCATACTTTGAGACTCAAATCTCTTTGCAAAGGAGCTGGTAAGGAAAATCCAGTCCAGTGACCTCATCGTTCACACACATTGTTGGTTACATTCCAGTGTTTTCTGCTGAGATTTGAGAGATAGGAATGGAGATAAGCTTCAACTACTAGGAAGAATGATGCGAGTTTTCCTCATCTCCCACAGAAGCCTCACTCAAAGCAAAGCTCACTTCTACCCCATGCTCCTTTTCCCCCTCCTGCCTCCAGTATTCTTTACCTATTTCATGGTAGAGCAGCAAGAAAATTAGCAAGTTAATTATTTGTGCGTGAAAACACCTCTGGAGAACACATGATAAAAGCACCTTCTCCTTCAAAGGAAGGAAATTTAAGATTAATAACAGAGCAACTGAGGCCTGCAGCCTGTTTCATGGCTGTGAGGTGAGCCATGGCACTGCACCATGCAGTGGTTCTCAGCTGTAAGTGCATCTCCCACAGATGGGACATTATCCAATCAGACCCAACAAGAGTTGGAGGGGGAGGGTGGACAACACTCAGTCCACTCAGTGTCTCATGGCTGATTTTGATGCACTGATTCAAATGCAGAAACCCCTGTAACACTTGCAAGTTAAATCCAGCCACATGCTACATGGGCATCAGCACACTTAGGTTTCAAAACACTATTTAAAAACTCTGCTTATTTGGGGACAGCAAACACCTGGCACCTTTAACTGAGGGCCTTTTAAACTGCTACAGCCTCACTTTTGTCTGGGCCACAGTCAGTGTAACAACCATCCATAAAAGCCAGCATGCTGAACTTCCCAGTAAGCCTCACACTGACATACTGGGTACACACATTTTTCAGCATCTTGGAAACCAGATTTGTTGGTCATAGCATTGCATACAACCTGGCACTCAGAAAACCTGTTTTCCTACAGTACAGTCACAACACCTGGTCCAATGTCTATGGAAACTCCAATCTATACGTACACTATGAGACACCAGAAACTTCAGCATGACATTAAGCAACTGCTGCCACAACCTGAGGTGGGATTTGGTAACAGCATGCCTCAGCTCAGGCACACAGCAGCCTTACAAAGCCAGATCCTTCACCCCCTCATCGCATCTGCCCCTCCCTGACTTTATTTCTCAGCCTTAGCTGCTATGGAGACACTCCATGAAACAAACCTGCCCTCTGTGCAAATAAAAGGTGTGGCCATTGCAAATAGCTCTAAAATTCCTAAACGGCAAGCACTGCAGCAATGCAGTCATTCTTGCTTTGTAGGACAGCACACACCCAGGCTTTATGATCCACTGTTCCCAAGTTGAAACTTAACTAGCAGTCAGCCTTGAGCTCCTCTAATCATTACAGCAGAGCAGACAGGCTCTCCATAAAGCTGAACACAAATACCAGCACAGACACACTGCTGGATGAATCCCTTTGGAACATACAGAACCGATGAAGGAATATTTGGTGACCTAACCTGTAAGCCAGCAAACTGAGCATGCAGGTTCAGAAGGAACCCCACACTAATTCAATCTCTTCCAAATCATTATTGTGTAATAACCAGAAACTGCTTCGGCACAGACCAAGCAATTACACTGAGATTACCACAACACACACTGAGCTAAGAGCAGTACTTGACAAGTCTTCATGCAAAGCTTAACAGACAGCTGTACGAGAGCCCCATGGAGGTGGAAATTAAACTATATTCACTCTTCCTCCCCACATTTGTCATCATCTCACTAGCAAGAGTGCATCTCCACATCCTCCCATGTACATGCAGCTTCAGCTTGTTTCCACACAGTGTTCTAGATGCAGAGCGAGGAGCTGCTTTAGACAGCTCTGCCAGCTGACAAGCCTGACAGCAGCCTTGCTTACCACTTGTTTCAACCAATAGCTTCAAATCCTGTTAATAAAGAATTTAGACAGTTCCATAACCCACCATTGCTCACTGCTTGCCTCTGCACAGGACAGTCACCTACGAACTGCACACAGGTGCACAGAAGCTGACTCTGAACAGCAGATCATGCAGATCAGATGGAGCATTTCCCCACCCCCCCACCGCGTGCTGCAGCCATGTGCCCTACATGTGTGATCACGCCTGTTGCAGGCAGGCCACAAGAGCCAGCTTGTTGCAGCCTCTCACTAAAGCCATAGGAGAGGACTGGAATTTCCTCACAGCATTCTTGGCCCGCTGCCTGAAGCCATAATTACTGTTCCCATGGCAAAAATCCTTGCTTGACCACAAATCACTTCTATGCAGGCAGTCTGTATCACACTCCAGCAAACCCCATTTTAAAAATTAACTTCTCAGATGCCACAGAAGTGTACTGTATTTTTTTTTCTCCTGGAAGTGTCATCTTTCAAAGAGAGTTCAATTTAACAGAAACTACAAGGATTGTTCAGTATCTCCAGCAACATTTTTAAATCAAAATGCAACTTTAAGACTGATTGTATCTCACAGTTCATATTCTTTCTGCTAAGTCAGTCCTGCTTAGCAACAGTGCACAACCCAAACCCAGCACCTTCAAGCCCAAGCACTGTGCCCCCATCTAAAGGAGATGCTTCCTTCCTTCCCAGATATTAAATCATGGACAGATGTGAGACTCAAGTCATGTGTTTCCAATCTGCAGGACATTCCAGAAGTCCACGTATCAAGAGTCCTGTAGCAGAACAGTAATGAGTTTCCTAAACAAGTTCACATATTTCAGACTGCAGAGCACGAGGATTTGGTGGAATGGGAATTCCCAGGAATGGCCACAATTACCACCCAATGGAAACAAGGGCATCAGGCAGCACAGCTCTCAGGTATTCAGCCATGAGAACACCTGGGAATTTCAGTTACAGAACATAAATACAACACAGATCTCTGTTTAACAAACACAAGTATGCGTCAGGATTCAGAACACATGAAGGATGGGAGAAAATCCTACCAAAGGTGCCCATACCCCACCTCTAAAACAAAGCACAGCAAACATGCACATTCCTATAAAGCCTTCCATTTCAAAGCTGGACTGTAGTAACCCAGAATGTCTTACAGCAGGGAGACAACCAAGAGGCTGTTGTAAATCCTTCCTGACAGTTTGCTCAGCAGTGTTTTTAAGTTACACTTCCCCTATTGGTTCGAGAAGTCTCCAGCTTTGGGATATTTCAGTCATACCAAGAATATCTAAAAAGGTGCCCAGTGTTCTCTCATAACACAATGGAGAGCTCACAGCTTTTGAGACTCATCTCTTAATGCCTTAAGGAACATGACAGAGTTGTGTTACTACCTTCTTTGCACATACATGGTAAAAGTGAGTCAGTTTACACCCCAGGCCAAGAACACTTTTCCAGGTGAAGCACTCATGTCCAACCTAGGAGCTCAGCCAGCAAGCTTGTGAACACAGCTAGAAATGCTATATAAAGCCAACAGATCACTAAACTGCAGCTACACATTATGGTAAGTTATCAAGCAACTATAAGGAACATCTGCTTCTGAATGGGGGGGGGGGGAAATCAGTTAATCCTCAAAGCAATTTTAGTGATGCCCCTGGGGTCAGAAAAATGACACCAGAACAACAGAGCTCTATCAATGTCGTTATTGTAGCAGAGAAGACTGAAATGTTTCTGTGATGTTACAGAAACCTTCTGCAGTCCTTCCAACTGCTTTCTGGCAAACCAAAGGAAAAGCAGATGGAAATAGAAGCACTAAAGAAGCAACAGCAACATCACAAAGAGCTGTAGCCAATGAGGTTTTATGGTTACCACTGAGATAAGTGTTCTCAACAAGCAATTGATTACACAACTTTGTGAAGAGCTGCCTGCATCTCACTCTGTGCACACAGTTCTAAGAGCAGCCCTCGCTTTGTTGCTGCAGACAAGATTTTAACCCACCTACAGCAAAATCCACAATAAGAATGAAGTGTTACAGTTTACCATTAGACAACGCAGCTTGTTACATAAGCTACACTGACATACTCAGTGACTTGTTTAAGCAACCATTGGTTAAACATGGCTGTATCAGAAGGTGCTTTTAGGAACTTACCTTTATCAAGATGTTTCAACTCCCCTTTTTGCTTTGAGATCTGATTCAGCCATCTCAACCCTCCCCTTGCCTGCCTTACCCCAAAGCTTCATTTTCAGTGCACGTCTCCACTCTCTGCCCCAGTGCCCAAACAGCACAGAGGCTGTTACAGCTCTGTCCTGTGCTAGGAGTGAAAGCACGAGCTCAGGATTTCTCCCAGCCCTCATTGTAACCACCTGACTGCTCTGCGCCCCACAGACAGAACCACGAGGCATGCAATACCACATCCTGAAGCTTTTCAAGATGGACTGAGAGGACTACAATTGCAGTTTCAGAAGCTTCTTAGTCACATTTAGTTGCATAGGAGTGTCGCTTAAAGCTGCAGATTAACAGATGCAACATTAATGCCAATTTAGGGGGCTTCAACCTAGATTAATCAGCTTACTCCAAGAGGTGGTTAAGAGAATGCTTGCTTCACTTTGTGAAGGAGCTATGAACTATCAGCCAACCCTACTGTCCATCCTCTAACTTCTCCTCCTCCTTCTTCAGTGGAAGCTCAGCTCCTTGCAGCACACAGTGCTCAGTGCTGGTTGAGAACACCGTGCTGTCACTATGACTGATTCAGATTATCATACTGCAAAAGTGAGAATGACCTTGCCCCTACAAGCTGTTAAAGAGATTTTCTTTATGTTTCATGCTCCTCAGAACCCCTGGAGCACTAACACACACACACACCTGTGCTTACAGCAGTCACATCTAGTTCTGTATTCTCAATATTACAACAACTATTTGCTTTCTAAAAGCAATAATTCTCTCTAATACCTCTCCTCCACTTGCACAGTCCCACCAGAGCTTGCACCACACCAGCTCAGCTCACTTCCACATCAGCCACATCTCACGCTGCATCACTCCACCCGCTATCTGAGCTGACACACATCTCTGTTCCTTGGTTAATAATGAAGATGCTAACACAGCCACCAGCAAAGCTGTACGATCGCTCCTCTGAAGGCCAACATCCACATCCATGCACTATCGAGTAAGAACCTGCAGGGCTGAATTACTGTGACACTGATCCCATAACATTACCTACCATGTTCACTAAGTAAAATAAAAAGCCCTTAATACACCAAGGAGCACCAATCTGTCCCACACATTCCAGTTCAGCATTTCAGAGGAATGTGCTTTATCCTGTGAACATAGCAGCTATTACCGAGCAGCACAGATAAGGAGGCTCCTGTCAGCACTTTGGTTTCAGGGCTAGGCCTGCACTTTCAAAACCTGAGACTGGAGGGTAAAGGTCATATTTACTGTACTCACAGGAGATAGAAATCAGCAGCTAAACACTCCATTTTGTGGCAGAAGGGGAATTCTAAAGAGAAAGGACCAATTTCTCCATTGAGAACCATTGTCTAGCACACACATAACAAGCACAGCTTGACATTTTAGCAGGGGAAAGGGCTGTTCCTAAATGCAATAACGTTCTCTTCTGACAGTTGATAATCAATGTCCAAATGCCAAGAGCTAAGTGCTGAGCTATAATAAAAGTTTTAATGCACATGAAACTAAATTACCTTCTGGTAAAAACCAATGGACATGGTACCAGAAATAACCCCTTCAAGCTCAAGATCTACATTTGGCGAGGCTAAAATTAGGTCAAGATGCTGAGCAGTGTAAAAAGAGAGAAAAAGTGAGAAGTGCCTACCTTTGTACCAACTGTTATATCTTGGACAATGCTGTAGAAAAAAGAAAGAAAAGGATTAAAAAGTTAGATAGGTTTGCCACAAATATCCAGCATAGTTTACAGCAGTAAGAAAAAAAGCAAGTCAAAGTGCACAGTTGTCTTTGCAGGTGAGCCAAGGACAGTTCATACAAAGGGAAATTATTAGATGGTGATGGTGGAGACCCAAGACCCAGCAGTCCTAGGAGAATAAAAATGCAGCTCTTCCACTGCCCAGAATGGAACATGCCCCTTTTTAGGCATATTGCTGTGGGGCTGAAACTGAGAACCCCACGCTGCTCAAGTCCAGCATTCTCCCTTCACAGGAATGCAGTGTGATGAGAACGCAGCCTTTGACTAAACCAAGGGCAGAAGTGTCAAGAGTCAGCTCCATCACCAACAGTCACCTCCACCACTCTTAAAACCTTACACTGGATGGAGTAACCTCCCCTGTTCTGTAAAGAAAGCCTCTCTTAACCCTGAAGGAGCCATCAGCTCAGCACTGAGGACCTGCAGTGCTCAGAGCTATTGGTGCTCACAGCCCCAGCTCCACCTGAGCACAGCCAGGCAGCTCCCAGCCTAACACAGCAGAAGGCAAAACAACAGTCAACCTCCATCACAGACGCTTAAGCTTTTAAAGTGAGAATTTCAGATTAACTGATCAACATGAACAGTAATATAGCTGTACTCCAAGCAACTTGGGCTAGCTCTTGTCAGCAGCACCCATCACTGCCATGCACACCTACAGAGCACCTCCCCTGCTGGAATCAAACAGCTTCTCTGCAGTCTGTCACACCGTACCCCAGGAACCTTCCAGAGCATCACCACACCTGGATGTTATTCCCAGTGGGAGTGCTCAAGGCAGGCAGAGGATTTCAATTACACCCTTGCATTGAAGACTTTACTTATTTTTATAAATAAAATCCAACCTGTTGGTAAAGCAGCAATGTAACACAAGTGAGGATACGAGCACCACGTGCAGCACCACCCATTTCAGCTCCTATCTTTCAAACAGAATCAGCTGACAAAGTCCAAATGTTCAGAGCAGAGGACCCCAGCAGGGCTAGCTGCAGCTAGGAAGGACACACAGCACCAACAGAAAGCAGTGCAGTCATTCTTACAGCAATATGAAATCTGAAGTATTCAAGAACAACACTCAAACCTCAGCGATTCACAGCAGAGAACTTAAAAGACTCGTTCTTCCTTCCCTGCCCTCCCTGCATGGCTTCATCTTTCAGGGAATTAAATACTGCTCCATCTCATTATTAAGCCATTCCCATCTCACCAGCTCCACAAATGAGCTGTCACGCACGCCCAGGCCAGCTCAGCTCCTCACGCTTCCTCCTCCAACCCAACCTGCCATGTCATCACACCACAGCAGTTTGCAGCTGGAGCTGCAGCCTCGCAGGGGTTGGGATTCTCCAGGCTCTACCCCGGTTCTGCTCAAGGACAGATGGGTTCTGCTGCACTACGAGGGCCACCACTAATGAGCTAATCACACCCATCTGCACCTATCTGCTTAAAGAATCAATCACTCTATAGCAACTACTACATATTCTATGAGTACACATTTTCTTCAATTAAAATACATACGTTGACCCGTGGATTTTGGTAATTAAGGTATTCCCAGCGAAGTGCATTACGAAGAAGGAATCTCTCCAGTCTCCAAAACTCTCAGCCTTACCCCCCAGCAACTGCTCCTGCTTCCTGTTCCTCCTGCGGGCCTCAGGCACAGGAAATGTTTTACATAAAGTCGCCTTAGCAGGGGACAGCCTTTACAACATCCAACAGGAAAAGCTTTTACTTGCCAAGCACTACTGAGCCCAGAACGTCGTTGCAACCCATGTGATAAACTACACAGAACCAGCAGTACTGATTTTTTTTATTAAACATGATATTTTGGTTTGTTTCTGCTGCATATTATATCTTCAGCTGTGTTCTTATCATATAATGAGCTTCAATATGGGACTCATGCTTTACTTTCTGAAAGATCTGGAAGTAAAACCTTCTGTGAAGTTACCCTTCACATGGAATGAAACAGTTCCTGCACTAACAGATAGAAGATGAAGCAGCAGGGGCAGAACCTGAATTCCCTTCCCAAACAGCCCTGCCATACAAACTCCCTGCACGCAGTAAGGATCAACCGGACACCAAACTAAGCATCGCTTTGGGTAGGAGAAATCACAGCACTGCTGAGGGCACACAGTGCCAGCCAGAGGAGCTGCTGAAACTCCAACAGGGGACAGCCTTCCTGGGGTAAGCAGATCACACAGTGATCCTCCATAGGCCGGGAATAATTCAGACTCGTAACTTAAGAGCTACTGTAACATATGCAGTGAAACAGCTTCCCCAGCTGCATGCACTGTAAGATATAGTTTTGGGATGTGTGTTTGTTTTTTTTTTTTTTTTAATGCAGACAGGCATTATTTCAGTGTAAAGAAAGATCAGTGAGCTCACCACTCCCCAACCCATGTGATGCACGAGGAGCACCGGTTTGGGCTTGCTGTGGTTAAGGCGCTGGGAGCACAAACTGCTTACTGGGGGCTCTGGGAAGAACTGCACCTCAACACTGTGCTCACCAAGGAACGAGAGTCAGATCAGCAGGAAAACGCAGTTAGCCTTAAAGCAAACAGCCCTGCAGCGGGCGAGGTGGGACTGAGGGGGAACTCCCCGGAGCAGAAAGTTCCGTGCCAAAGGAGTTTGGATCTGAAGAACGACAAGTCGAGGCCGGGGCTCCGTGCCCCTTCCTTCCCATAAACCTCAGGAGGGCTTCGGCAGCCTTTACTTCCACGAGAGCGTCCGAGCGCGCCCGCAACGCCTCCGCTCCCCGCAGGCGGCCGCACTGACCGCCGCAAACACGGCCCTGCGGGAACCCCCCGCGCCTTTCCCCGCCCGGAAAGCTGCGGACAATGGGAGTGAATCAGCCGCAGGCGCGCCCCCGCCGCCAGGTGCGCGCTCTCGTCTCCAGGTGCGCCCGCTCCCGCCGCCCCCACCCCCCCCGCGGAGCCGCGCTTCAACCCCGCACGCCCACGCGGCGCCGCCGGGCCCCCCGCACCCAGCGGGGCGGAGCCGCCGCCCCCACCCCCGGACACGGAGCGGCGCGGCGCTGAGCGCGGCCTTCCCTACCCCGGAACCGGGGCGGCAGGGGGGAGGGGGAACCTCAGCGCGGCTATCGCCCCCCCAGAGCCGCTCCTCGTCCTGCGGCAACCCCCCCCCCGGGCAGCCCCCGCCTCAGCTCCCCCCGGCTCCGTCCCCTTCCCCTCCCTTCCCTCACAGTCCGACCGCGCCCACAGTGTTCCCCCCCCCCCCGGTACCGCCCCAGCCCCCGGCGCGGTACCACAACTCGACCGCTTCCTTCGGACTCCGGGAGGGGTCCCGTAACGCTCCCCGCGGCCCCTCGCGCGGCCACCGGCGCAGCCCCGCCCGCGCCGGCCGAGACTCACCCGTCCATTGCACACGGAGGAGACCCGCAGGGAACGGAGTGGAGACGCCGGAATAACAGGAACGAGCCCGACCGCTCCGTGTTATAGACTCACAAAATGGCGGCGCCACCCGGCCCGCCTCACCCGCGCCAGCACCCCATTGGCTACTGGAGATATCATCTTGATGGACGGGGCGGGGATTGCCCACCTCCGGAGGTTGGCGCCCTGGCGTCTCTCGACTCTTCTATTGGCTGCGGGCGGGGCGAGGGGCGGTTCTCAGCCCCAGTGTGTGGCGCGATTGGATAGGCTCCGGGACACGGCTGGGAGGAGCCATCTTGAGAGCGGGAAGGATGCCGAAATGCCACACGCGTCCGCCATCTTGATTGGGGGCAGGGCATGGAATAACCGCATCGGGAGCCATCTTGAGTACGGGCAAGGGTGCTAACGTGCACATTGTGTTGTCATCCACGGCGTGGCCCGGCGCCCTGCAGACTCCTGCGCGGGGAGCGGCCGCCGCCATCTTGGCTACGGGCAGGGAAGCCGCGCGCTCCTGTCAGCCACCATCTCGAGTAAGGGAGACGCGATCAATTAGGTTAATGATTTAGAAATGCTAGTCTGGGGGGAGGGGGGGGAGGTGATAAACTTATACAGCACTTAGGAGTTTTTTCTTAAAATCCAGGGCAAAATCTGTTTATTTATTTGCGGATAACGTCTTAAGGATCAGGATTACGCAGAGAGGGAGTGCCTGAGGTAAGGCCGCGTTCCCCTCAGGTACAGCTGTGGCACCGTTTGCTGACAGAAACGCCTCTTTTCCAGTTAGTGATTACTTAGTTAAGCGTGTTTCGTTCTGAATGCGTGTAATTGCTGCGGATCTCACAGAGGCTGAGGTAAAAATCCGCACTTTTTCTCTCTGTGGATTGTCAGACCTCTGAAAGGAGTACCTTTGCAGGTGCTGAGCCGCTTATGGCAAGTTTAGTGGGTATGTTTGTATTGGATTCTTGGCTCTCTTAAACATAACTGTCCGCCTCCTCTGTGTGCCATGAGATGCAGGTCCTTTAAAATCGTTGAAGAAAAGGAACAGAGGTGAAGCATCCCTCTGGTTCAGGTGCTCACCCCACAACACTCCCACCCGGCAGCACTGGGCTGCCCCTCCTGCTCACACCATCTCATAATGGCATTTGCCTCCTGAAATGCTGTGTGTCTCTGTTTAAATATAGCCAGTATTTCCTCGCTGGGAATTCTACCAGCGTTATTTATTTTCTTTGCCTCGCTTGTCATAACCCCATCCTTTGACTGCAGCACAAAAATTAATTGTCCCAGGCCTCCCTACGAGTCCCTTGTGTAGCACTGAATCAAATATCTAACGTTCAGTCGACATTGATCTTGGCTTCATTAGCTGCAGCCCTGTTTTGAGTGTTTCTAGGCAACATAATACTGGTCTTGCTGCAGAAAGGATCCCTCATCCCTCACTCGCACACCCACTGCTGACATTTTTGTGAAAACATTTGTACAGATCTGCCAATCTGCCTCTGTTGTCGGCGGTAAACAAATACAGATCGTGGATGGAAGCACAGGAGCTGTAACAGCAGTGTCTGTGGCACCTGCAAAGGTTTGGGGAAAGAATTAAAAGTGCAAACAAAACATGGAGTTGTGTCCTTGGGCAGTGCTTCTGCTTAATGTTAGGTAGTTCTGACAGGTACAGGCATGCCTTCTATATTCTCATTTCCTTCTGAAGCATACATAGACAGGTAACTATATGGAAAAAAAAAAAAGACGTTAAAAATGTGAAGCCAGCTGTAAGTTTTTCTTGATCATATATTACTGTGTTGGTTCCTATAGCCCAGAGCCCTGTTTTCTCATAGAGAGGTGGGATGCTTCGCTTGTCAGCTCGCTGCCCTCACTCTTGGCACCATCTGTGACATGCAAGAGCTCCCAATGAGCTCAGATTTTATCAAGAGCTTCATTGGGCTCCCAGCCATTTGCTCTTTGCAGCAACAGTAAAGTTCAAAATGGAGAAGAGTTCTTCCCTTCTTGGTCCCTACAGGCGACCAAAGGCCCCTTCTGAAATCCAAGTCACCTTGCTAGGTACTGCATATGAAAGGAGGCTTAGCTTATCTTGTACTTGATAAGAGATTTACAGCTTAGATGAGTCAAAGAATGTGAAAACGATGGGATTGTGTGATTTGCTTTGGAGTTGCTGAGCTGAGAGCCAGAGTTCACCTGATTTGATCAAAGCAGAGCAGGAATTTGATTCCTGTCTCGCAAGCCATAACATAGTTTCTCCAACTGTGCCTATTTTAAGTTATGTTTCATATGGAATAGTTTCATTTCATATTATCTAATGTCTAATTTTCTGGTGGCTGTTGAAATCAGTTTATTGCATGTGCAGATATGCCAGCTGCTTTTCAAATATCTTTGGAAAAGCAAACATGGGTGGATGCTATCAAGGGTTTATTATATTTCAAAGACCTCTCGTGCAGTTGTGGTCTAACTAAAAAAACTCTTTAGATTTGTGCAAGCTTACTCAGATTTTGTAGCAGAAATGCTGATTATGCAACCTTTTATCATCTTACTGTAATACTTAACAGAAACTCTAGTATCTTTTTTGACACAATGGTAGCAAACTGACGAAGGATACTATTGTGTAACGCAGCATTTCTCTGGGCCAAACAGGAAAATGCATTTGAGAACAAGATAATACTTTATGAAAAACAAAACTGTATCTGGGAGAATGACCTGACTCTGTATCTTTTTGTTTTGAAAAAGAAGCCCACATGAAAATAGCCATGTGAAAAAAAAAAGAAAGAAAGAAAGAAAAAAGGAGGAGGAGAAGGAAAAAAATATGAATCAGCTTCTTTGGTACAATCCAGCACAAGGTCCCACCCTCCCCCAGCTCCAGTTACTCACATGGCCAGAAAGGCCTTGGAGAGACACACCCAGGTTTTTCTCTTTCTAAGCCCTTCCTGCCGACGTTATCTCTCTGAGTTTAATTTGCCATGCTGGGAAGAGAAACCTCTGAAACGAAAAGGACCGTTTTCCTGCCTTTTTCCCTTGTATTTTTAAGTAGCCCTGCAGCCTGTGCTGCAGCCACAGGATGCTTTTCTGCGTATTCCTTGGCAAGCTAGAAAGCTTTTTCCCTCTTCTGCTGACTGTTCAATCCTGCCCTTCTATCAGTGAACTGAAAACAAGAACACTTCAAAAATATGGTCTCTGATGAGGAAAATGAACTACTGTCTGCAGTGTATATCCTAGATAGTGCTTTTAATGACAAAACATTCTTTTCCTGCACCCACCTCTCCCTTTTTATTCTCAGTACCTTGCAAACTCCTAAACCAGGAAACACTTTCATATGTAACTGCTACAGTATAGCCCCGATGAAATCTGGAGTGGCAGGGGGTGTTTCAAATAACTTTGCTTATTCTTGTTGCTTTTCTTTCTTTTAAACCACTTTCGATTAACATGGCTGTTTTGTTTAGAAGAGTATTTGCAGCTTTAGCAACATCTTGGGATGCCAAGAACATTCTTATGTGCATCATTCACAATGCCACATCACAGCCCTGGAAATGGTTAGGCTAGAGCTAGCAGAGAAAGAGCGTTCTCACTGCTGTGTTTATCAGTCCAAAGTAAGACCTGTGTGTCTGCTGATCAGCCAGCCTGAGGAAGGGGGCAAGGAGGGGGACCAGAAGCACTGCAGGGCAGGAGTTACAAGCTGCACAGGCAGAGAGCTGGGTTACTGGAGGAAGAGGAGTGAGCACACAAGCTGGCTGTGTTAGCTCAGTGCTAAGGTCGTTTCCTAACTGTAGGCTTTCAGTTTTACCAGCAGCATACATCATTAGCAAAGGAAGTATTTTTTTCTGCTGATCCAGAAAGGTTTGGCACTGTAGAATTATCAAAAAGTGGACCAGTTGGTAGGTGATCGATGCATTGTTTTGAAATTGAGCTTTATGTATTTTCAATATTAGACAGAAGGAAATGTTTCAAAGCATCTCGAGCTGCAAAACTGAATGCTGTGTTAGCTGTGCCATGCAGCAATTTGATGCTTCCCTTCCAAGGACAAAGATGGATAGCACTTTGCAAGCAATTTTATCTGCACATGAAACTTCTCGTTAGAGCTGCCATTTTATGATCCAAATTCACCTTTTTACAGCATTGGCACAGTCTGTCCACGCTGTAGTTCTGTGCTGCAAGTGTTTGCATCGAGTTAAAATTGTAAGAACAATCACAAAATCTGAAGTTTTACATTTCTTCCCTCCTTCCTAATGAATGACGAAATGAGAGACTTATCTATATGTGTTATGCTGTTATCAGCTCGTGTTATTTCAGAACTTCCCTGTCTTCGCTGCTCCTCGCAGATGCTTTCGGGTGACTCATTTCCTGTGAGGGATGAACCAGCCATTTCCTGGCTATTGAGTGCATTGGACTTTTTTTTTTTCTTCCAGTGTGTGTTGGAGTGGATTCTTCTCTGGTTTGGTTATGCCCCCTCTAACTTACACCAGAACTGCACACAAGATGTGCACAGGTCAGTTTCTGTCCTGTGTGCCCATATAATTTCAACTCTTTCCTCCAACCAGTGATTCCAATTTCCTGTGCCACTATTTATTCATACTTCCCGGTGTGATTCTAACTGTTGTGGACAGCTTGATTCAACAGTGTCACTGAGCTAAGAATGTCTGATCACTGTAGTTCTAGCCAGGCTGAAGTATCTCAGCTCTTTCATGCAGCTTTTTACTGCTTTGTAGGTGTTTTTTAATAAATTATTCTTCTAATCTAATTTCCCAAGATTTCATTTGAATATTTAGATTCATTAGCCTGTTATACATTTGTAAGGTTTGGGAAAAAAAACCCACACAATAGGGATACTGCCTCTTGAGTCTGAATGTAGTGCATGTTGTGGGGATGATCACTGAATAATTCATACCCTTGATGATTTATTCATGCCCAGAAGCTGGATACCTCCACTGTGACTTTCCATTATCTCAAAGAGAATGCAAGTTCCTATTCAACTGTACCAAGCTTAAAAGCACAAGTAGCAGCCCTTGTATTAGCACACAAGGCATGGTATCTCAGGCAAATAGAGCAGGTGTGCATTAAAAACCACTCCTTTACCATGTTTCCAAAAGGTTTCTGCTCAGCAACAAATGGAAAACTCCTGCCATTCCAGTGCTAAGTGTATCACCATTGACACAGAAGCTGAAATACAGGTAGATATCATTGCAAGTTCTTCAGCAAGGAAGGCTGGTGAATGAACACTCAAAGCTCTTTTCCAGTGGTACACAAACAAAATGAGATGCTGTGGCTGTGATGCAGAACAGTCTGAGCGTGGAGGATGGACAAACAGGCCATGGCTGCGTGATTTGATACCGCAGAGCTGATCCCCTTCTCCACAAGAAATTGCAGTCTTATTTTCCATTGTAATATTACAGATTCTGAGACAGTTGGTACAGATGCAGTGAGACTGTTCCTTGCCTTCTCAGGAAGCCCTGCAGGAAAGCTTGGACAAATAGCAGCAGTTCAGACTGATCTCCTTCCAATCCCACGTGCACTATCAAAAATGCACCTTTAGTAAAACAGTGCAGATCTGAGGCTCCTGACCTAGGTGAGGATTCTGCAAGACACTCAAATTCCACTTGTCTAGAAAGTATGAAAGATGATCCCATATTTCAGCAAAGTCAAGCCACAATCCCCCTAGCTGGCTGCTATGAAATTTCCTAATTGTTTACCCTGTGATCCTGACTTCTTTTGTCCTTGGAATAGGCTCTACATCAGCATAATTAAAAATGTCAAACATGCTTGAGAAACTCTCCAAGCTGCTAAAAATGAATGTGAATTTCCTCTCCACAACCTCGCTTCATCTTTCCCTTACTCTGGCCTCAGCTTTACAAAGTGGTCTGTTTCCAGCCCTTCAGCATAGTTTGCATTCCACTGCCAAGAATGAACATTTATTTATACAAACAACCATCCTTACAAGCACATCTCCCTGTGCTATCCCAGGGCAGTGAAATAAACATAATTTCTGTTCTCTGCTGTGTAGCTTAAGTTCTACATTTCTTTTTCTTTATTCAGAGGCTTTTTTTTTTTTTTTTTCCAATAAAAGATTGGTGCAGTTCAGTCACCCTCCGTGCTACAAATCTGCTCAGAAAGAGACCGGAATGCTCTTTTATTTCCTTACAATGATTTTATTTTATTGTGCTCTAATGATGGTGCCAGTTTCCTGATAAACCATGTAGGGGGTCTCGATGGCTTGGCAAGCAGGGTTTAAAGAGATCTCACTTCTGTGGGAACTTGGAGGGCTTTGTGTAACTCAGAGCTGGAAGCTCAGGTGCCTGCTTTTCTCACTACTACTCGGTAACCTGGTTCTCCCAGCTCCGTTACTGGGCTGCTAATTCTTCCATCAGCACAGGTGACATTGTAAAAGGGATCAGTGGTAAAGGAAACAGCAGCTACCAGGTGAGCAGCATGGTAACAGCCTCATGTGGCAGGGGAGCCTGAAGCTCATGCATTATTTCTAAAGGCTCTCCATTGCTCACCTGTCAGGCTGAGGTATTGTTCACTGAAATGCTAGCTCATCACCTCTGTCCTCTGTCGTCAGGCTGTCTCCCTTTGCATCTGCTGTTTAAAAGGATATAACACAGATGCTAGATGACTCCAGACAAGGGAATTTCAGAGTCTGAGCACAGTTCATTTAAATGAAAAAAAGAAGGAGCCCTAAAAGGGATAGAGATGCACACATGTAGAAATTCTCCATTAGATATATATATATCTGCAAACTGTTGCTCACTTACTGTAAGCATGCCAGATTTGTCTGTGCAAGAGCCAGCTTCCCTTCTCAGTTGATGTAACTGTTTGTAACTAGGAGTAATATTGAGATTGATAATGTTTACAATTACCTCCACCAGGGAATAAGACAGAGTAGTTTTCTAGGGAAATCTCTCATTTGCATTTTGAGGTAAGGGAGAAACAAGTGACCCCAAAAGAACATGAAGTAGCCCAAGGGAAGAAATGCAGAGACATAACTCTCTTTTGGAACTGCCAAAACTGTGCTTCCCCTCCCCCTTCCCTCATATTCCTTTTGAGGTCCCAAATGCAGTTTATAGGTGCTTCAGCAGCACAGCTGAATTAAAGCTCTTTTTTTCCACATTAGTTCAAGAACAAATATTTCCAAATACATCTGAAAAAGTAATGGGGCTGACATCAGACTGCTGCATGCCTGCCATGAGGCCCGCATTGTCATACAGGCTAATAAAGACATCATTTTCCCAGGGCTTCAGCTCTATTAAGCACAGAGCTCCAAATGATTTCCTACTTGGATCAAAGATGTGTTTGTTCCAGTGCCACTTAAGTTTAAAAGGCAATACTGGGAATGAATGAAATCTCCCCAGTGGCAGCTGCTGAGGTTCAATGGGTTTGTCAGTGCCATAATTATGCAGCGGACGTCTTCTGTTTGCTGGCCCATATGTTCCTGGAGGATGTTATGTAATGGAAGCAGCACTGGGAAGCCTTGCTACCAAAGCAGAGGGGTTTTGCTTTTGTGCTAGGAAGACTTGCTTGTGTTTCCAATGGCAAAAAATAAAATAAAATAAAAAATAAAAAAATAAAAAAAAATGGAAAGAAACATTCTGATTTCAAACCAGCATGGGTCTTATTTGCTCCAAGTAGATGGAAGTGTAACAAACAGAAGCAGTCACCTACATCCAATGTCTTCAAACCAGACATTTTAATAGGGAGACTGACTACTTACTATCATATTTACATACATACTAGTTACAGCTGGTCTCTGCAAGTCAATGCCCCACCTAGCTAATGTTAGGAGTGGTCACTGTGATCAGTGGCAGAGTTTGGTATGACCCTGGATTCTAAGAATAAATGTGGCTTCTTTTCCTGTGCTGCTCTGCCTCACAGCACTTCTTTCTCACCTCTGTAGCTTAGGGTCTGGGTGCTGATGAGAAATGTCTGCTCATTAAGTAGCTATCTTCTTGTCCTGTTGATTGTACACCACATTTTCTGTGTAACAGACCATGAGAGTGGACTGAGAACTCCAGGGTGTTAAAACAGGCATCAAAAGAACATTGAGACATGAGCCTGCAAAATGTGAAGTCAGGGAGGATCAAGAGTGCTCAAGTTCTCTGTTGCCAAAGAAACAAAGGAACACGATATTCTCTAGAATGCTTAATATTTAATGTGGCGAGATGCTCAGACACAAGGGCAGTGAATGCAGGGCGCAGTGACAGCACCGTACCAGAGGTGCCTCGTGTCAGCTGGTTTGCAGAACGTTATGCTACCTGTGCCTTCTCTAAACATCATTTCATTAATATGTGCTCTCGTTAAAAACACAGCATCAGCAGTGCACAAAAGAGACTCCTGATGACTGGGCCATTTCAAAAGGACATGAACAGTGGCGTATCTTAAGTGCCGGAGATCTGTCACTGACTTACTTCCTGCCTTTCACACACTGCAAGCAGCTGAAGTCAAGGTGAACTGAAACATTCTTCCTGCGAGGCCAAGTATAATTGAGAGGGGCAGCTGTAAGTGTTTTCTTGCATGAAGGATGAGGCTTAGAAATAAGTATCTAACTTCATTTATTGAGAAGATACTTAATTTCATAGTGTGTTACTCCTGCAACAGCGTGAAGTCAGCTAGCAAGATTTGCCCTTCTGAGTTTTGCCAGAGCACTGAAGTACACCTGTGGTCAGCAAAGAAGCAAAAAGGATATTATGTAAATGCAGGAGCATGGCTGTGGCTGAGAGCATACAGTGCAAGATCCAGTAAGAGACAGCTGGCTTTATGGTGTGGGCTTGGAGAGGTTTCCAAATTGTTTTCCAGAAGTGCCTTTTGTGCACCTGGGACAATTACAGCAGAGAACTCCAGACCTGAACTCACTCATTACCTCATATATATATATATTTTCTTGAATTTAGAGAATAGACTTAATTATTTGCTCTTGCTCATACTTTGGAAAGAGTGTTATCACTGCTGTAGGACAAAGGTTGGCAACCTCTTATGGATGCTATGCCAGAGTGTATTTTTCTTTTCCAAATTAGTGGTGAGGTCAGTGCTGGGTTTTGCTATCTCTCCAGAGGCAAGATGCCATCCATCTGTGGTACTTTTCATCCGTGAGACTCAGCTCCTGCTGAATGCAGCACTCAAGTGGGAGACAGAAACTGGGAGCTACTGCCTGTTAGGGTGCTTCTCCAGATAACGCTGGTCGCAGCTCCTGCCTCAAGATGCTACTCAAGAGTGACTGCAGACTCAGCACTAAGGGCAGAGAACCTTCTATTTGTTTCTATTCCACACAAGGGATCTTCAAGTTGCTTTAAGATCACTTTTGTAAATAACTAACATGTTCTTCTTCTCTCTTATTTCCTAGGCTACCCTGTCCTCCAGGTGCTAGTGAGATCCTTGTCTTCCCTCCCTAGACTGCAGTGCTCTGTGAGAGGCTTCTTGAAGCATCTCTAGTGACCCAGGAGGAGGTAAGGGACACAGTGACACTTCCAAAGGCAACAGTAGAAAATTCTGTCACAGCAAAAGCTCCAGTGGTGGAAAGTCTACTTCCAGGAGCCATAGCCATTTAGCATCACATCCAAAGCAAACCTTCATAAACACCCGAGGTGTAAAAATGGGAGTTAGCTCTTTGCCTGTTGCAAGCAAAACTGACTTCTGCACACACCCCCATATGGAGTCATCACAGATATGCAGTGCTTCCAGAAAGGTGAAATCCTCAAGCCTGGGAAAGAGTTAAAGTGTCAGTAGTTAAAAATCATTCCCTATTGCTAAGTATATATATATATAGGTTAGTATGTCTCACTGTGAACAATTAGGTCTAATTACAAGTCATGGTTTCACCACAAACACTATTTAATAACAATTTTTCTACCACATTTCATGCAGAGTGTTTTATGAAGCATTACCCCCTGCGTGTGGTTTGGCAATGTGTGATGCAGAACAGATGAAAAAGTGTTTGGGTTAAGGTCAAATAAAACTCACAGGTCAGTGCTGGGGACTTTGGGTGGTGCTCCTTCCGGCCAACAGCACTGCTGATTCCTCTTTAGTTCAGTGGATGTTAGCAAATGTGCTTTGTGCCACTTTATAACCTCAGCTAAAAAGATTGTCCAGGAATAGATAAAACTGCCACGAACACATTAACAACAGAATTGAGGAAGATAAGCAAGTTCCTTTTAGCAGGCTGACAAATGGGACGTTAATATTTAATAACAATAAAAAACATCAAGAGAACAGACGCTGAAGGCACTGAAGATACAGTAACAGCCTTATCGCTGAGCCAAGGTCTGTGCAGGGAGCAGTTCCTGTGCTCAGCTCAGGCAGTATCACCAGTCAGCATTGCACAGCACTGTATTTTTAGCAGCAAGATAGCCAGCTTCCTACGAGGTGAGCACACTGAGGGGTCAGTGCATAGAATCGTGGAATCATTTCGGTTGGAAAAGACCTTTGAGATCATCACCTCCGACCACCAGCCTGACCTACTGCGCCCCATCACTAAAGCACGCCCCTGAGTGCCGTTGCTGTTAGCGCCCCTTGGGGTCAGTCAAGCAGGCGGGGCCGTGCTGGTGGGAGGGGCTACTGTGGTGGGCGGGGCATGTCGATGGCAGGGACAGTGTTGATTGGCGGGGCGGTGGCGGTGGGCGGGGACTCGACTGTGGGCGGGGCGCAAAGCGCATCCCGGCGGGCGAGCGCCCTCTGGCGGGGCCGCGCAGTGAGCTCGCTCCCTACAGAGCGGGCGGGGAGGAGCGCAGGTTTTGGCCGTGGTGTGTGCAGGCTCTGTGAAATGGTGAGGGTTAGAATCATAGAAGTTACCATAGACGATGATGTTGCCACGCGGCTAGCGAAGCTCGAGCTTCCTGAAAAATGCTGCAAAGAGTGAGACGGACGACTACAAGAGTGAAAAACTCTCATACAAACACCTTCTTGCCGACAGACATCCTCTCCTGTTAATTAAGTGAAAGATTATTTTAACACAAACAGCTGCTGGGGAATGAAGCAATTTCCCACAGTCAGCTCCCTGCTGACACAATGGGGCACTCACCCCTAGTGCAGGTCTGGAAGGAAAAAAAAAAAGAAAAAAGGAAAAATAAATCAGCCTACATATAGAATAGTTATGGAAAATAACAGCCCCCTCTCCCCTGATGGCACTAATCCTAAGTGTGAGGCCACTCACAAATGGCAGCACTAACAGGATAAGCAACACAATTGTGATCGATGTCGTAGCATTTTCCACCCAAGTAACAGATTTACCCTATTCCAAATTCAGCTTTCATACTTTTTTTTCCCCCCCCTATTTATAGCAGTTCATGTTTTAAAATTAATTTTTTCCTTTACTACATCTGTTTTTAGAGGCTGATTACTGGTTGTTGGAGCAGGCGAGCCGTTGCCAGCTGGCTGCAGGCTTTTATTGGCTCTGTTTGAAGATGGCTTGATTTAGAGCTCACAGTTCTGTTACAAGGACGGCAGCCATGTAATGCAGACCCTCAAGAAAAGAGATAATTAGGACTCAGATGAAAAAATGTGTCCAGTTCTTTGGACCAAAATGCTCTTGTTCAAGGAATGTAGTTACTGTATGCTAACATTTAACAGCAGTCTCTCAGGACTGGTACACACAATCAGATCCGGCCCTCTCTCAGAGAGCTGGATGTTGCTTTCTCTCAAAATACAGACGTGCCACCCTGTAGCAAGTACTAAGTATCTTGGGAACTGCATTTCTGCAAGCAGGGCAGGAGTGGTGGAGAGAGTTGAAGAAGTGCTGAGAAGGCTATGGTACATTGTGGGGAGGAAAGGAACAAACGTGGCAGAGAACAGGAAGAACGATGTGCTGGGAAATGATTAATCCACCCCAAAGGCCCTTGCTAAGAAGTGGTGGGACAAGTTCAATGCTTTTTGGCAGCCACAAGCAACTTCTGCTCCACACTCAGCCCCCTCCTTGCTCCTTTCAAGCAGACGTGCTCAAGCACAACTTCCTCTTGCTGCAGCCCAGACGCCCTGTCCCCACAGCAGCATCCCTCACCCATTCCCTACAGCTCTCTGGCAGCCCAACCCCTCCACTATGCATGTTTTACAGCTGTCCCGTGTCCCTCCACCTCCAGTAAGTGTTACTCAAGCAAGCAGGAACAAACAACCCATGCTGGGGGAGGGGGGTGGGAGCCAAGTTTAAGAACTGCTGCTCTGTATCCTGTTTTCCAACCAGGATTGTTCCAGTTTCCTGCACTGTCTTATCTAGAGCTGAAAAGCCAAAGCTCTCATATTTACTTGCTTTGTGCGTGCCTCAGCTTTCTAATCTGTGAAACAGACCTTATGAGACATAAGAGAAACACATCCAGGACTATTACAGGGTGGAGGGACAGGAACAGTGTGGTTAAAGGTCTTCCAGTGTCTATACAATTAGGCTCTTTATTTAGTTCTCCTGCTTGCATAAGTCTGTGTACATCACAGAGAGTTTCAGACAACCATCCACACACTATAATGCTGCATGGAGTTCATGGAAATGTAAAAGAGTAAAAGTATGGATATTTATGTTAGGTGATTCATTTTCCCCACAACAGCTCAAACCAGGCACAGGAACATCTTAAATAGGAAGAAGCATTTCAGTGCTTACAGTCAGCTTTAAGGGCCCCACTGAAATGCTGCAGGCTCCTTTAAAATACACTTGACCACATTTTTTGAATGCATAGATAAAATAAGCATATATTATGTTAACATCTTGAAAGCTTACCATGTGCAGGGCCATGAGAGAGCAAAACAACTTCTTCTTTCCTTTTTTCTTCTAGTGAGCATGAATTCATGTAACTCTAGGTTGTATTAATGCACTGATTTCCCTATGGGTTAAAAGCAAACAAACATTCACTGCACAGCTTTGGAATTTCCTGCTTTTCTGCATGAAGGTGTGGGTTCTACACACAAACTCCAAGCTCTGAACCCCTTCCCCACACAGAGCCTATTTTTGTTGGAAGCAGGTAGTGCCATAAACACAGGTTTTTTTTTTCTTTCTACCCCCCTCCCCCCCCCCTTTTTGCTCAGTTCTAATGGTAAATTCAGTCTTCCTCCACTTCACAGTTTCTTTGGAAGTACTCTCAACCAATGTAAATAAGAGAGCAGGAGTGGGCTGAAGAAGTACCCTCAGCTGATTACCAGAGTTTTTATTTGGACCTAAATCTGAAGAGAAAAAAGGCTTTTTCAATGAGATCAGGAAAAGGAAGACGTGTGCTTGGAGATAAGGAGAGATAAAAGCATTCCATTTAAGGGCTCCCGTGATAGAAATCAAGATGATCATCTGCCAAGTCACTAACTTCATGGCCTTATGACCACACAGAGCTTCCATTTCTATTACCTTTTCCCACACTGTGTAAGTGCCAAAGTGATGCATGGAAATTCTTTGTTTGCCCAAGCTGTCCTGCCCTTTGGGGAGCAGTTACGCATGCTGAGCTCAAAGATAAAGCTCTAACTTGAGAAAGAGCAAAACAGTTCTCCCAGAGCTTAGATCAGCTTTTTATGGGCAGAGGAAGGCTGAGGAGCACTGCAGGGAGCTGCCCACTCCACTACTTTAAAGCAAATAGATTTTTGTTAGAAAATTCTTTAAAAATCCTGGCTTTGCATGTTTCACAAGCTTGCATCTGCAAACAGCACCGATAACTTTAGCCCAGAATGCTTTGCTATCAATAGGAAGCCATAAAAAGGAACACATGGATTGATGCTAGTGTAAGAGCAGAAGGGCTTTCCAGAGCTTTGCTGACATGCACCAATTTCACTCCAAGCTGCAGTGGTTCTGATGCCTACTGTTCATTCCTCACTGGGATGTAAAGCTGACATGACAAGAGAGATTCAAGCTGTGCTGCTTTTGCTGGAAGGGACATTCAGTACCACGGCCCATCAGCTGAACTTAGAGAGAACTTCTCTTGTGTCGCTTTGCTTTTGATTTATTTCTTTTTATCCTAGGCTTGTGCTTTGCCTAGTTAGGAAGAAGAAAACCTGTTATTTTTTCTACAGGTATTTGTTTGTATAGCTATTACCTCTGCCTGGTTCAAGAGGACCCCCTCATGCTGAGCAGTTCAGAAGTCCGCACCACTTTGATGGCCTTTTGTTTTCCTTCCTCTTAGAACAATTGCACTTTTGCCTGAACATTTTGCATGCTTACTCACTTGGGCTCTGCATTCAGCAAAGCACATTTTGCTTTGGCATCAGCAGACTGAAGTATTCATTTAAAATTCAGTGTGCCTAAGTGCTGTGCCAGCTTGAGCCGTGGAGCTGGGCTGCTGTACGGCCCCGGAGTGTGCTGCTTTCTGGAAGTTCTGAATCAACAGAGCAAGGCTTGTGTAAACACACTTCCAGGAGCTCTTCAGCAGAGGAATTTGGCCAAGCAGTGGTTTCCCAATCCCCGAGTTTTGTCTGTCACGACACAAGGACTGCCCCCACCACATGGCTCCTGTAGCCCCCAGCCACACTCCTTCCTCCTGGCAGCTGGGCTGGGTGCTGGGCCATGTCCTGTCCTGCCCTGGTTGAGGGAGCACAGCAGGGAGTGGGCCAGGTGCTGAGTGGAGCCCCAGATGCTGGCACACAGTTGGATACCTGCAGTATGACTGTGCACCTACAGTCTTTCCCTCAGTTTAACTAACCTGCTGGTGAAACAAATCCCTGCAGACAAACAACATGTTCACAGCTTACAAAGCAGCCCTACATCTGTCAGCTGGGATGGTTTTCTTCCGTCTTCTGCAGCTGGCTTGGAAGAGCAGCACACAGAGCTGGCAACCAGCCCTGGAGGCTCAAGCTCACAGCCTACAGGGCCAGAGCTGCTCCCACAGCCAGTTCGGACAGGATTCCAGTGTACAGTGCTTTCAGTTGGGCATCTTTTGCTGCCACTTAATGTAAAACTTTTAATTAATAACAGACTAAGATTCCTGGAGTAAAGACTAGCATTACGAATGGTGAATTCATGCAGTCTCAGTCACACAGGGCATCATGAGGCCTCTTAGCTCTGTTGCAATATTTGTACTGACAGTAAGGTGTGTAACCAATGACACAGGAATTACAGTGTCCTTCCAGACTATAACACAGAAATGTTTCTGCATTTCAGTTTGGAGAACTTAAGATTGCTAGCCACAAAGGGCCAGGGCTGGAAGGAACATCTCCCTTTTGAAATTCTGTCCTCAATATTTATATTTTGTTCCACTTTTTTTTTGGTACACTGTATAGGCAAATCCTCCAAATATTTACATAAGCCAAGCTTTCTATATGGGGTTCTTTTGGACTAAATGTGATTGCTTACCTCTGTGAAGATACACGTTCTATGGTAGCATTTATAGCCAGATATTTTACATATGCATATAAAAATATATTTTCTCTCTCTAAATACACACACGCATGTATGATGGTTATTTTAGGTTCTGAGAGAAAAAGAAAGGATATTCTACTGAACTGCACACGAAAGAACACCCGGTGAGATAAGAAACAGCAGCATGGTGAGTGTATCTTACAACATAAATTATACCAAAACCAATTATTTCTAGCAGAATCAGTTATAGCATTAAAATGACAGAATTTTAGACACGTGGATGTGAGGTCCATTTTTCAGCTTCTGGAAAGCATCCTCCCAACAACACAACTATGAGCCCTGTTGTCTGCAGGGGGGAGGGAGGCAGAGGAGCTGATTCCTGACACTTCCCCTTGTTGTTTTCCATCAGCGAGTACAGAATCATTGAAGGTACAAGCTTGCTCAGATCCACTTCAGTGAGGTACCTTCCCCTCAGCTGAGCTACAGCACCTGCTTGGGTGACTCAGCAAGTGTGTTAATCTTAATTGTGCTGTGGATTAAGGACACATGTGAACAGCTGCTGTGGCTCAGCTGCAGTGTGATCAATTCTTAAGCACAACTACTTGATCGAGGCACAAGCCCACAACTATGCATAAATTGTGGTTGTATCAATTATAAACTCACCATTCCAGAACCACACCCACATAACCCTCCAGGTCTTCAAAGAGGGCAATTTTTAAAATTATTATTATTATTTTTAAAGAAAGAACATACTGTTCTAGAAAGAATCATTAGAAGGATCACTGATGTGGAATTATTATTCTGTTGAGATGGGGCTGAAAGCAGCCCCCAGGACTACCACTTTATGCACATCCTCTTTCACTTAATGTCTTCCAACGTGTTTTTGCAGTTTGAGAGCATCACTGATGAAGACTACAGCAATGTCAGCTCGCTTTGCGAGGATCTCTCCAACCTTGTCACCTGGGCACACACCCATGGGGCTATATGCATTCATATCCCAGCCTTGGAAACCATGCAGAACATGGGTCAGCCTAGCAAGGACAATTCTGTTCTGTGGATCTGTGGAGCTGGACACGCCTACCACTGGACATGTGAAGATTTACACTTTGGAAGCAGGAAAGAGAATGAGGCTGCAGAAAAGAGAAAGAGGCAAACATCCTTTGGGGCTCCATCACGAGGCACTGCTTTAGGTGAAAAGAGAATCAAGATAGCCTCATCTTTTGAAAGGGTTAGAAGAGACAGCGCTGCCACAGGATCACGTGGCACACCTGCAGGGAGCTCTCAGCAAAAAGATACCATCTGCATAATACGTAATGAACAACCAGCCAGACAAAATCGAAGAAAGAGCAGATCCATGCAACCAGGCTCTGCAGCAGAGCAGCGTTTGTCAGTATCCATAGGCGAAATCAGAACAGACCTCTGTGAGATGAAGCTAGAATGCAGTGAAGATCTACACGTCATCTCTGATGATGAACAGTATGTACTGAATGCAGAACACCAAGAAGAGAGAATCAACCAGAATATTCTTTCACAGTCACCACCTGAAGATGTATCTGCTGAGGTAGGTTTGCGAATGTATTGTGATCAGAAGACAGAAATTAACAAGCAGACAGTCACCTCTGCATCTGGCTTTATCCCCACGACAACACCTACCCCAGCTCTTTGCTGTACTCTGAAATCTCCTGGAAGGGATCGAAAGATCCTGGAAAGCAGCTTCTTGAGTCTAGGTCCCCTTAATCCCACAGAGTTCACAAGAGAACATTCTACAGCAAGGGATTCCTCTGGGTCAGCAACGCCAAAAGAAGATTTAGAATTGATTCCTATCTCCAACACTGAAGCAAAAGCCCAGCGAGAGCCACCTGCCCCTGTGATGTTCTTTGAGCTTGAAGCCACAGTGGATGTCCAGCAGCAAATCCACCTGAGCTCTTCTGAGTTCAGTGTCTCAGGAACCTTAGACTTGAATGGGAATGCCACCGAGGGCCCTGCGGAGGAGAGCAGGCTGTCAGGGTCTGAGCAGGCCCCTCGTCCTTCAGCCTCACTGAGCACAGAAAGCAGGAATGCCAACCAACCTCCTGAACCTTCAGAAACCAGTAAGATGCCCTGGAGCTTTAATCACGGGAGGGTTTGTGGGCATGTTTCGCTTTCCCAACCTATTAAAGGAGGGTGACTTCTTTTAGCTGACAAAATATGTATTGTGGCATCTAAATAAATGCATCCTATTTAGGTCATGCCATTTCTACCAAAAGGGACTAAAAATATTCCTACCTTAAGCAATCATCACTTCCGTAGATAATGCCTTTTACTGAGATAACCAGATGTTGACTTGGCTGTAGCTTTAACTACCCACTTTGAATATTTTGGTCTTTCATTTGGTATCACCATACAGTATGTTGGCTGTACTTAAGACAGAATCCCTGTGAGAAACTGGAACCAGAGATGTGAACTCTGGTCTCACAGATGGAAAAAAGAATGAGGAAGCAACTTTAAAAGCAACAAAACAGAAATCTTGGCTGAAACTCTGGTTTAGGATAGATGTGTGATACAGTGGAGCCTTAATACCAGCTACACATCATTTAATTGAATGATTAAACACCTCGAATAAAATGCAGGTGCCCAGGTTTTTAAAGGCATTATAGTGAGCCACAACATTTGCATCAATTTGAATGCCTGCAGGTGGTGTTCCACGTCAATCCATGTAAACTGCTGGCTAGTCAGTTTCATGGTTTGGTGTGCTAGCATCTAGATGTAAGCACTGAGGCATCCATCTCTTCCCATGGACCAGTCAATAACAAAACAGAACAGGCAAAACACTGAGACAGCAGCACAGTAGAATCCACCTCCATTCAGTCACAGCATTTTATGATTGCTAAGCAAATACAAAATAGCTCAGTGCCAGAAGAAGAATTTCTAGATGTTGGCTCTAGAACCCTTTTTAATCTACTCCTTCTTCAGCCCTGGAAAAGTCACAGGTGAGCAGATGGAGCTCTACAGCAATCCAAAGAACTAATTTCTCATGCTGTATGGAACTAGGTAGATGTGGTATTGCCATAGCAACTTGAGAAAGAACCCAACTGGAATCCTGGCATCCCTTTCTTTAAAAATATACTTTTACTCATCTTTTCTTCTTCCTTACTATTCACCCCTAACTCTTGGCTCACGTTTTTATTTCACAGTGAGAGCTCTCCTGCCCTGAAGAGGTTTCAGGGCAGAGGAACACTTTGAAATGTGTCTTACATAATGACTGGTACAACATTTTGAACGTATAAAATGCAGGGCTCTCAGTCCTGAGGCAGATGACAGGATCCACATCCAGGCTGACTCCCATTCATTTGAACAGAGCAGACTTTGGCCCCTGGGGTCACCATAAAATACAAGGCAGAGTAGCTGCAAATTGCTGAAAGCACACCAAGTCCATTCTGGCTTGTTTGAACTTCGTGGCTAATGCTGCAGTAGCAGGACTGGAGCTGCTGGTTATGAGCATGGTTATGACCTCAAAGTCAGCCAGGGCAAAATTCAGTCTCTTACCAACATAAAGACAAGCCAGTAATGACAACTACAGTTCCCAGTAATTCTCTCCTAATTAAACATGATTCAAAAAGAAAATACCTTACAGTTATCTAGATAGTAGCGTGCAGATTCACCATTCAAGTGAGGAAGAGCAAGACGGGCTGTCCTTCCCTGTCCAGACAAGTGCTACAGAGTGGTGTGGGCAAGTCAGAACCAAAGCTTTAAAGGAAAGGCTTTGTGACTGACTGATTTTTAAAAAGAAGGTGAACATTATTCTGCATCTCTTTCTATTTCACTGATCTCCTTGCTGGTTGTCACTGATCACAGAGCTCTTTCTTATCTTTTAGATGTGCTGAGCAAGAGAAACCGCAATGCTGCCAACATCAGAGTTTTCAGAGAGTGGTTGGATGTGCACTGCCCTTCTGAAGCACGTGAGATCTATAAGCTGCCACCCAAAGACCTCGATAATTACCTGGCCTTGTTCTACACGTCTGCAAAGAAACAGAACGGCACGGATTTCTCCACTGGTTCTTTGCAGTTCTTTCAGAGCAGCATAGACAGGTACCTGAAGGATCACAGTTATAAGTACAGCGTGGTGAAAGGAGCTGAATTCAGAGCATCTCAGGAAGCCTTGAAACAGAAGCATCAGCTTCTATTCCAAAGAGAGAGAGAAGAAAACTGGACTCTCTTGGAGAACCTGACAGATGAGAACGTGGATCATCTCCGTAATAAGGGGCTGTTAAGTCAGAGCAACCCACAGGGCTTTCTGCACCTGATGTTTGTAAATATCATTAGGGGCTTCGGGGCGAGCACACACAACAAGGGCCAGAATCTGTACTGGGGACAGCTGGTGCTCAGAAGGGACGTGGCAGGGCTGGAGTACCTGGAGTGGAAGCACGACCTCAATGCAGACGGAGCTGTGGGGGAATCGGTTCCACATCTCTTTGCCAGACCCAACAGCCCCGAAAACTGCCCAGTCCAAGATTACAAGAAGTATGCAGAGAAGAGGCCGGGGGATATGCTGCATGATTACGACCCGCTGTATCTGTCCCCCAGACACATGTACTCCGTGTGGGACCAAGTGTGGTACAGCAGGAAATCACTGACCACGGCCAAAATAGGGAATATGCTGAAAGTCATTCTCCGGCAAGTCAAAGCATCTGAAAAGAAGCTCAGGAAATAAAGGCATCCACTTAATTTCCGTTTGAAAGGAGTGTGTTTTGAAGTTGCATTTGAGAAGTTTTAGTAGCAATATTCAGTAAAGGTGGAACATCTCTTCAGTTTCACCTTAGAACACAATGCCTGCAGGTTTGCATTGCTTTCGTTCCCAGGTGAAGTGAAAATCTGTTATTCTATAAACAGCACTGATATTTCTGTTAGTTAGAAAAGAGGATGTTAAGTTTTCACGTTTGCAAAAACAAAGCCAATGTTCTACAATGTTGTTAGTGATGTGATAGAACAGCTGGCATTAAATGGGAGGGGGCTCGTTAGCTGACACAATCAACTTCTTCAGCTGTTCAATTGCTATTCAGTCAATATATTCTCTTCCAGTCCAGGCAAGTTGTTGGATTGAATTGTTGATGCATTCAAATAAAACAGTTTTGCTTGACATTGTTTGCCTGTTCTAAAACAGCAGAACCAAACAAGAAGATACCGACAGGTCAGCCTTTCTTTTCCCCTGCGCTGATCTGTTTAGTCCATGCTCATGGAAGGCTGATACCTCACAAACCAGGTGGCACCATCAAACAGCAGAGCCCTTCCACAATCACACAGGTGTCTCTTGCTTCTCTGGGCTGCTATGAGAAAAAGACACAGGAAGCAAACAAGCTGATGGGGGCTGGGGATCCCATCCCGCCCCCCATGCTGTGGTTCTGTGATTGCCAGCCTGACTGTGGCTCAGTGAGCAGGAATGTGGGCGCTGAACAGCCCTCCCAAGGGAAGTGACTGCTGAAGGCTTCTGCAAAACTGCTTTCTTTTCCCCTTTTTATAGGTGGGATTTCAAAACCCCCTCCGTTGTCAGTCCTGAGACCGAAAGGGGAAGCAGCAGAGGGGAACTACGCTGCGCCCGTGAGCCAAGTCCAGCAGCACTTCTTTCTGCAAGCTGAAGGGAAGTCCTGCAAAGCTCCTGCCTGACCTGGGGAGCAATGTGGTGCCACATGTGAGCCCCCAGCACTGCTCCAGGCCTGCCAGCTGCCAGACACACAAACTGCACCAAGTGAGAGAGAGCGATGACTTTAATAAATTAGCAATATAAACAGCATTCATATATCATATACCACTGTGCCTCAGCAGATCAATGACTCAATCAGAAGCCTCAATTTCCCCTCGATGCCGCATGTCAGCCCCGGGGCCTTCCTGGGTGCTGCCTGAAAGCCTAAAACCACTCCAAAATAAAACATTTATTTTTATAAGCCAGAAGCACAGCTTGCAATGAGAAGGACCTTCAATCACCGTATGATTTCTCTCCACCCAGCCGTCTCCTTGCAGAAGTAATTAAAACAAAATGATCGGATTCCACCCCCCTCCCCCCCCCCGCCTTTAAATAAAAACAAAGTATTGCTTCACCTCAAAGGGAAAAAGGTGAAAGCAAACGCGGATGTTGAATGGATCGGATCAGCTGTTGGGATCTGCACGGAACCCCCCCCATCCCTCCCCTTCAGTCGCTGTCGGTGCTCAGCTGCCCGCTCTCCCAGCGCTGCCCCATAGCGCTCTGGTGCCGCACCACCCGTGTGCTCTCCACCACCTGCGGAAACAGAACGCTTCTTAATTAAAAAAGCCCTTTATTATCCTTAATTAGTTATTTGAACAGCCGCCCCGCTCGCATCCAACGCTCCCGTTCTATCGCGAAGTCCGCGCTCCGCTGCCCCCCCCCGGCAGCTGCGGGACGAGCAGGGGCGGACTCAACGCGCAGCCCCGCACCCCATCATGCGGGACAGCCCCGCCCGGAGCCCCGAGCACAGCCCGGACCGTACCTCCGTGTTGATTCTGTCAATGGGTTCGATGCCGGCGTACTGAGAAAAGAGAGAAACAAGAGTTCAGTGCATCCTGGGAAAGGGGGAAGCGCATTGCACATCACCAGGGCACTCCCATCTCCCCCTCCACTCCCCCACCCCCTCGCCTCACCTTGCCCTCCTCCTTCGTCCTCCTCCTCCTCTCTTCCGACGGGCTGCACCGCACCGAATCGGGGCCGGAGCTCTCGGAGCAGCTCAGCCGCAGCGGGGTGAAGGATGTCACCAGGCCCAGAACGCCCGGCTTCTGCGGGGTCGAGACCGGCGAGCCGGACACCGAGTAACTGCCGCTGGCACCCGAGGCGGCTGCGGACAGAGAGAGAGAAAGAGACGCTGCGTGCGGATCCCCGCACCCCGACGTGCCGCCCTGGCCCGGCGCGCTCCGGTCTCCAGGCGGACACCCCCGGACACGAGGAGCGGGGTCAGCCCTGCCCTTACCCGAGCTGTGCCTCGAGCGGGAGCTCTCCCTGGAGGTGCCGTCCCCGCCGTCCATCAGCCGCCGCCGCCGCTGCTCCTGCAGCTCCTCCTCGCGCTGCAGATCGCTGCGGATCTCCTCCTCGATCAACGCCGAGCGCTGCGGCCTCCACGTGCGCAGCGTGTACTGCTCGTCCCGGCCGTGCTCCCCGTCGGGGCTCAGCTCCCTCCCCGCCGCGCTCCGCGTGCCCATGCCGTCGGAGACGGAGATGCGGGGCTGCCAGAAGCTGAGGGCGAAGTGCTCCCTGCGCAGGACGGGGCTCGGGGTGGGGCCGGGCAGCCTTCCTCCCGTGGAATCCTCCCTCGCCCTCGTGCCGGCGGAAGCGCGCTCGTACGGCCACAGCTCATCCCGGCCCCGTTGGTGCGGAGGGGTCGCCGTGGGGCTGGAGAGGGCCCTCCCGGTGCGGGTGCCGTCGTTAAGGCCGTCTCCGGGGCTCCGAGGCCGCTCGGCCCGCCCGGCGGTTGGAGGACGGCTGCTGCTCCTCCTGCTCGAACACCCTCCGGAGCTCTCCCAGCTCCTGCGGCGTGCCGCGGTCGTACAGCCCCGGCAGCCTGCCCTGCCTCCGCAGGTCTTCCTCGCGCTTCGTTTCCTTTTCTATTTCCCGCTGGACGTTAAAGGATGCGCGGCCTTTGTCCTTCCCTTTCCTTCCCTGCGCCGGGGCCGTGTGCAGGGACAGCAGCGGTTTGGTCTGGATCTCCACCAGCTCGCTGCTGGATGTGAGCCTCTGCATGCCCCGCTCCTTCCATAAGCTCTCCTCCCTCTCCAGTGCCCGCCGGATCTCCCTCTCGATGGGCGTCTCACCGCTGCCCTCCGCTGAGCCCCCACCATCCTTCACATCCCAGAGGCCGTTGGGGACATCGCTGCCATTGCTCCTGTATCCGGCGCTGTACATCTCCCCCAGCCCCGAGTCCAGGTCGTCCCTGGACGATGCTCTGGCCAGGCCAAGTGCTCTCCCCTTGGGTTGTGACACGTTGGTGTTACCCTTGCCGTGGGCATAGCCCTCCTCCTTCCCTGAGGCCTGGTGCTGCACGCTGTACACCGTGTAGACGCTCTGGTCCATCCCGCCCTGTGTGGGCCCCGTGGTGTCACCATGGCCCCTCTCAGCCCTCGTGACGGTGTCTGAGGAGGAGCCCACAGGAGGGCTGTGCCACTCCTGCCTGGAGGTTTTGACTGTCACCTCTGGCCTTGGGGACGTGGCGTACCCTGGGCTGAACAAAACACCGGGGCTGTTTTTCTCCAGCATAAGGAACTGCTGCCGTGCGGCCGAGAAGTTGATCTGCTCCCTGTCGATGCTCTCTGGGTCCACGGGTGTCACAGCCCGACCCGGGGAGGGTTTATCAAAGTAGATGGCAAAGGCTCCGGGGACGCCATGGCTTTGCCCACCTGTGGTGATGGAGTTCAGCTCATCCATGGAGCTCCACTTCTCAGCCATCGTGGAGCTCTTGCGCACCACCTGGCCCCGGATCACCTCCTTCCTCTTGTCCTCCAGCTCCTTTGCTTTTTGGGGGGAGATGTTTGGAGGTTGCAGCCTATATGGGTCTGGCTCATCATCCTCATACAGCTTGGAGGGTTTCCTCTCGCCCCTGTAAGCCCTGAGGTCATACAGGTTCCCCGACCGCACCACCTCCAGCTGGGACTCCCTGTCCGGGGATGGGTTCCACACATCCTTCCCTCTCTCCAGGAAATACGAGGGTGACTTCAGCCTGGTTTTCTGCTCGTAGCCGTTCTCCTTCTGGCTGCTGTAGTCAAATATGTCGTCGTCTCCATCCATGGATGCGTCTCCTTGGTAGGCATCGCTGTGGTCGCGTGTGTGTGGGAACTGGAAGACCATGTGCCGGGTGACCCTGTCCATCGCCTGGCCGCTGTCAGCATCCAACGCTTTGCTGAGCTCTTCCGGGGGCTGTGTGGGCTCTGCGCTCACCTGGAGGTGTCTGGAGTGCAAAGTGAGATCCTGCTGGCCCTGTGGGTAGGAGAAACATCAGGCGGGGCACAGGGAAGCAGCACAGCTCCCCCTGACCCAGAACATCCTCACCCGCGGCGTCACTCCCGCAGTGACTGAGCAACGCCCATAGGCAGACACCACCACATGAAATAACGATGTCGTAAAGCTCGTTTGCTCCATTGACCCACAAATGGCAGTTCTTGGGCAGCAGCCGTTTGCAAAGGGAGCTGCCGACACCCACACCCCACCCCTAACCCGTGGGCTGCCATGGGTCCCACTGGGTACGTGGCCTCATGGCTGGGATAGGCACTGCCAACACCATGCTGGGAATTTCTTGTCCACTTATAGGAAGGAAACTCCAAATAACTGCGGTTATTGAAACAGTAAAGATAACAGAAATGGTTTCAGGGCTCATAAAAATGGGAGACTTTAACCCGTGTGTCACGCAAAGGAGTAAACACCTGCCCTGACCTTGGCTCTGGTCCTCCTGCCACTAACTGGGCTGGGGCTGGGTGAGAAAGCAGCTGCCAGGGTAGGGTGGCACGGGTGGTTCCCAGCCCTGCAGCACGCAATGCAGCACGCAATGCAACATGCAACGCAACACACAATGCCTGCCCAGCCCTGTGCTGGGGGACACAGAAACCCAGCAGGAGCCGGGCAAGCAGCACCTCCTGCCCTCTGCTCACTGCATGTCTTCGCAATGCAGTGCTGCTGCAGGTGCTGTATTCCACCCCCCTGCCCTGCTGGGGTATTTCTGCCCCTCTCAGGGGGGGGGCAGTGCCTGGGGATGGGCAGCACTGATGCCAATAGGAGCAGTTGGGGCATCAGAGGCGCGGTGCAAACCCGGCTCTGCTGGGAAGGGTCACTCCTGTGCCCCAGCTGAATTCCTGTAACCTCATTAATTCCCTGCCCGTAATTTGTTATTGCTCTTTTACAGCCCGTGGTGAACCAGGTAATGAAAACCCGCTGCCTACCCACACCTTATCACATCAGAAAGGGGCGAAAGTCCTCACTGAGGGTGACACAGTAGCACCCAGCTGGCCTGGCCCTGCTGTGCATCGTGCCACACATCCACACATCCCATGCAAATGGACACTCCTGCTCCCAGCCCTGCTGCTGTGCTGAGACACACAGGAGCAAGCCGGGGCGCTGCAGTCAGCCCTGCACCTGCACCACGCATAGGGTTGGGGTACACACACACCTCCTGTGCCCACCCCGTGTGAGCTGCCCCTGCCCTCAGCCCTCTCTCCTGCCCCGCCGCGCTGCACTTACAGTCCTGGAGCCATTGGTGCGGGGGTCCCATGCCCCAGGGTGGCTGTGTAGGGTGCTCAGCTGGGCTGTGTGCTCTGGGGAGTGGCTCAGTGGTGCGGGTGCTGCATGGCCCTGATAAGCTCAGCCAGCACCAGTGGAGGAATTCCAAGAATTCAGCTGGGCTCATCGCTGGCCCCCCCCACACCACCCACTGCTCTGTGCCAGAGCTCCCACGCCTGCAGAGTCACTTGGACCACAGCACACACCGACAGCTGATGCACCAACACAGCAGCGTGCATTCATGCACCAACCATGCACTGCTGCACCAGTGCTCAAATGCACCATTGCACCAACGCATTGCTGTGTTGATGCTCCTGCACACCTTCCCTTGGGCACCACCTGCCTTCCCGCAGCCACAAGAACCCCAACAGGAGGTTGAGATACAGCTTCTCTTCTCCAGCCCTCCACCCTGGTTTTGTGGTTGGCTCAGCCAACCTGGGGTAAAGCTCGAGCTGCGTCCCTGGGGCAGGGTGGTGGCATGGGGACACAGCTGCTGTGCCACCAGCATCCCGCTGCTCTGAGCCACGCAGGGCTGGAGCTGCAGCAGCCTGACCCCCTGAGCAGCCCACAGGCTGAGCAAACAAGCTGAGGCAGCTCTTACTCTCCTGTTTACACCACGGGGCCTTTCCTGGCTCGGTGCTCGCCATGCCAGTTGCCTGATAACCCCATGTTTGCACAGGCAGGGCCGGGCAGGCGCTGGCACTGGCACTGGCGTGGCAGCCTTGGTGCTCCTGGTCCTGCCATCAGCCCCCCCATCCCTCTTCTTTCCTGGGGGCCACGTGCCCTGCCAGCTGGGAGCCGCCCCGTGTGAGTACAGGAACATGGGGCCATCACATCCAAAGGCCGAGGACAGGATTGCAGTGCAGTGGCTGTGATGATCTCAGCGTGCTGGGGCCCAGCAGAGGCAGCAGCATCACCTGCAGCTCAGTCCTGAGCCCAACACCAGAACCAGCACCCAGCTTCGCACCAAGCATCGTGGCTGACCCCGGGTAGCGCCCACTCCGTGCCCTGCTCTTCTCTTTGGGGCAGGACATCCCCATCCTCATCCTGACTGCCCCAGCCCTGTTCTCACCAAACAGATCCCACCGGTCCCACACAGCCCATCCTGTCCTTCCTGCTGCCCAAGAGGGGCAGCGGTGCCATACCCCACTGGCCCTGGCTGTGGAGCACTGGGAAATCCCATTTAGCCCATCCAGCCCCGTACCGCCCCACAGCTCCCATGGGAGCAGCCCAGCACCCCCTTACCACGCAGACGGTGTTGGTGGCACGGCTACCTGCAGCTCTGTGCTTCCGGGAGAGAAAGCAGTGCCTGTTTTACTGTGGGGCTGAGACAAAGTCCACGCCAGCGGCTGCGGAGCACCACACCCTGCAGTGGGCACAGCCGTGTGTGCACAGCCCTGGGGCAGCTCTGCCAGCTGGGCACAGGTCCCAGGTATGCCCCGGGATCCCAGGCATGACCTGATGCCAGTGCTGCCCCCTGTGTGGAGTGAGATCCACGGGACCCCCACCAGTGCAGAGATGGGCACAGACCTGCAGCCACGCAGTGGTGGTCCCCATAGGCCCATACCCCAGCACTGCCCCCTTGGGATAACAGCTCTCCCACTGCCACATCCCCATCAGCTGTGCACGCAGCATCACACCAGCATCCCTCTCCTCCCAGCATTTCACAGCCCGTCCATCCTCCTCTTCCTCCCCACTCCCCCTGGCAGCTGGCTGGGAACGGAGCGCCCACCCTCACCTGCACCCTGGGCTCCAGAGTGGCACAGAGGACCTGCCATGGTGTGGTGTACTTAAACATCTCCACTCCTCCGTGCTGCTGTGGCTCTGGGAACAGCCACCTCCGTGGCAGTGGCGGGGGATGCAGGGAGTGAAGGCGCCGTGCCCAGCTGGCAGGATGGGAGGGAGCAAGGCGTTGTATCCTGCAGCAGCCCGGCCAACTGCAGCTCTGCCTCCACCCCTAGCAGGCCCAGCCCCAGCACTTTGGGTACACGGGGCACTCGGTGCCAGCATGGGGACCGCTGGGGATGTCCCACAGCCCTGCTCACTGCTCACTCAGCACAGCTTCCCCGTGCCTGCAGTGTGCTGAGCCGAGGGAAGTGCTGCACAGGGGAGTGGGGAGACAGGGCCAGATGTGCTCCAGAGCCTGCTGATGGATTGGGCATCTTCTCCATGGCACTTTGTGGGAACGGGCTGTCCCATCACCCACATTCCCATCCCCATCATCACCAATCCCAGCATCCCCACCCCCATCCCAGCCCCTTCAACCTTCCCCCCACCCCCACCCAGGTGCTGAGCACAGCTGGGGATGCTCCCATCAGTTTGCTTCCCCAGTCAGAGGCAGAGGCAGCGGGTTGGTTATTCACACAGTTTATTTGCTTGGTTCAGGTGTCTTACAAACAACGGGGGAGGGAGGGGGGGGAGGAAGGGAAACTTCAAACGGCTTCATCACAGGTAAAAAGCACGGGAGCGTAGGAAGTGCACTTCAGCTGAGCTGGGGGATGTGGTGTGGGGCTCTGTGGGCCGGGGCTGGGGCATGGCCAGGTCCTCACTGCTGCTGCCCCCCCAGCCCCAGCACTGCAGTTCTGCTCCTGCCCGGGGTCGGTGCTGGGCCCAAAGGTGACCGAGGAGCAGTGGGTGCTGAGGGCAGGAAGGGGCCCTAAGTTGGGGTCAGCACCCAGGGAGGGGGTGGAAGGAGGTGACACGCAGCCCCGCTGGGGGCCTGGATCCCCAGGGATGAGTGGGGCAGATCTCCCCAGCACCCCATGCCTAAGTGCTGGGACTGCCGGGCTGTGTCCCTGCTGGTGGCTCCCATAGTAGGCAGCAGAGTATCTGCTCTTGACCCCATGGGGCTCCACCTCTCCCGGAAGCTTTTGGCCAGAACTCAGGGATGTGGAGACAGCGCAGAGCACAGCCGTGTGCCCTCCAATAGCTGGTGGAGCATGGGATGCAGCAAGCACCTCATCCTAGGGCTGGCAATGGGGCTGTCCTGGGGAGGCTGAGGGCAGCACCCAGGGCTTGGACAGGGCTCAGCACCCACAGGGGCCCCGCACCCTTCCTCCTGTCCCAGCAGGTCACAGTGGGGAGGAAACGCTGGTGCTGGTGGTGAGATCCCCGCTGGCGGCTGGGGCGCAGGGCAGGGAATGGGGCGGCTGCCACGGAGCTGTGACCCCGTCCTTCACTGCACCACCGGCACAGAGAAAGCACCTGGGGGCACCACAAAAGCCCAGAGCGAGCTGGGCTGGGGGTCTGAACAGAGGTGCTGGCAAAATGGGCTCTGCAAAGCTGCCAGCGCCAGGGCAGCTCCAGCCGTGGCAGGAGGGCACGCGGTGCTGAGCCACGTCCCACTGCTGCCGAGTGCTGCGGGCAGATTCCAGCTCCATCCCACCCCTGTGGGCTGGGATCTGCAGCTGCTCCTCCTCTCGTTGCCAACCCTGCGCCCCCGGGTGGGCAGTGGGCACCCAGACACAGCTGAGCATCCAACACCAGGATGGAGGACCGGCCGTGGAGCGGCGGCAGTGGCGACATTGGTTCCTGGTGGTGGATGTGTGAACAGAGCGGGGATCTTCAAGAGGGCACAGCTGGATCCAGGCTGATGCCAGCGCCGGGGGAGCCGTGCCCGGTCCTTGACCCAGCATCACAGCGCAGACAACGGCTGGAATGGAGCTGGGCTGAAGAAATGGGTGCCAGAGGTGAAGAGATGAAAGCTGCCACGCAGGGCTGGGTGGGCGCGGGTCCTCCTGGCTGCCGCCGTCTTCCGATGGTGGATGGGAAATCATTGGAGGAAGAAGGGAGGGAACCCTCCCAGGCGTCCCAGCAGGAGAGCACCGGGGTGGGCAGGGCTGTGGGGAGGGGGCAACGGGGTGTGGGGTGGAGGGGGAGGGGGGTCTCTAATAAATATCACACGCAGCACTGGAGGGGTGTGCACGGAGTGGGTGTCGGGCAGGCGGGGCGGTGCCGTGGCCTCGGTAAGCTGCCGTTTGGTGAACGCTTTCCAAACACCGCGTTGGATTTCCCCAGTTCTTATGAAAAACAAGAAGGGCGCCGTGTCCGGTCCGTAACCCTGCGTCCTGCGGGGGGGTGGGCTGGGGGGGCTCGGCGGGGGTTCACATCACCGTGCAGCATTTGCAGCGCTGCTTCTTCGCGTCCATGTCTGGCTCAGCCTCCTTGGCTTCCGTGGCGTTGGTGCCCGGTTTCTGCCCGCCCGGCACTTCGTCCCCCTGCAGCGGGGCGGCCGCCGGCTCCAGCGCGGTGCCGTTGGGCGGTGCGTGGTCCTTGCCCTCCGGCTCTGCCTTGCTCTCGGCGTCCTCGATCACCACCAGCTCGGCTTTGATGGTACCCTCCAGCCCCAGCACCTTCTTGGTCTCGTTCTCATCCTCCACGTTCTGGTAGCCCATGAAGATCATGGTGACCGGCTGCTCCCGGCTCGGCTCCGCGCCCTCCGTGGAGTTTTCCCTCGGCTTCGCCTGCAGCCCCGTGATCTCCCTTCGTGGCGTTGCCTTCTGGCTGGACGTGGCACTGCCCGGAGCGTCCCCACTCGCCGTGGCCTCACCCAGGGTCACCTCATCCGCCTTGTGCAGGAGCTCATCCACCTCGGAGGAGCTGAGCGGCTGCGCCCCGTTCTGCAGAGCTCCATCCTCGGCACTCACCGCGTGCACCACTGCGGGGACAAGAGAAGGATGGTGAGGGGGGGGGATAGCAGGAGGGGGCTTGAGGCTTGCCTCCTCCACCCCCCCCCCCTGCCCTACACCCCAGCACTGCCCGATGGGCTGCTCCCAGCCCTCAGTACCTGCGGAGCTTCAAACCCCAGTGCTGTAAGGGCTGTGGCAGCGCTCTGCAGCACATCACCACCGCCACCGCCAACCCCAGCTGAGCACCTGGCTGCAGTGCATCCCAGTGCCCATGGGGGGGACACAGTTCTGCCCGGCTGGGTGCTCACAGCGCTGCGGGGTCACGGTGAGGGATATACTCAGCCCATCACGTTTTCCACTTGACCTGGAGCATCGTGTGATGAGCAGTGCAATATCTGCAGAACCCACTCTCTGGAGCAGTAGATAACCGGGAGGGTCTGGCACAGCTGGGGCTGCCCTCTGAAGCTGCTCAATGCTGAGTTGATCCCTGGGATCGGGGGGTGCTGGGCCCCCCAGGCAGTGCAGGATCTCACTGTGCTGATACAGGTGATGAAGGTGATGAAGGTGACGGAGGTCCCTCCCTCCCCACGGAGGGCACTGCGGAGGACTGGCTGTGGTGCTCTGCCACTCGCTTGGGGATGCACTCAGTCCATGGATCCCAGGCTTTGCACAGCACCTGGACACGTTCCTCAGCTCTGTGGTCGGTCCTCACTGCTGACACAGCTGTCCCTTGGTTCCTCCAGCCCTATCTGAGCGGGTTCCCCAGAGCAGGCACTGCTCCCTAAAGCTGTGCTTTCTCCCCTAAAGCTGCATTTTCTCCTCACCCTGAGGACAGGTCCCCTGCTGCCAACCTGGGTGCTGTGGGGCCATGGGGTGCCCTAACAGCTGAGCCCTGTCCCCTTCCCGAGACAGAGGTGCCCACGACAGCAGGATAACAGTGCTGATGCCCCTTCCCTCGCTGCTGGAATGCACTCCTGGGCCTTCAGATGCGATGGATCCTCTGCTCTCCAGCAGCGCAGCCTGATGTGCTGCCCCGGGATGGTGCACACCATCGGATGGCTCCATGCCACGTAGGATGGGGTGAAGGACGTTGCCCTACGGAGCCAGTAAGGACAGCAAGAGCTGCTCCAGCCCTTCCTCACCCTGCTGCCCATTGGGATGCTCGGCAGCTGGTCCCTCATCCCCTTCCCTCTGCTCCTGACGCCTGCTGGAGGTGCAGGACGGGGCCGTACCTTTTAGCTCATCCTCGTATACTTTGATCCCTTGCACACAGTGGTTCTGGGGGAGAAGCGTGGTGCTGGACAGGACCTTGGTCTCCCCAGTCACTCTGTCCTTCTCCACCGTGATCTCCACTGAGTACATGGCTGGGACACAAAGAGCACAGTGAGCATTACAGCCCCAGAGCTCCCGAGCAGCAGCGGGTGGGCGCAGCGGTGCGGTGCAGTGCTCAGCGGCGGTAGCAAGGCAGCAGGCTGCAGCGAGGAGGAGTGAAGGCAGAGGCGGGTGTGACATCCCAGGTATGGCCCTTCTATGGGGACCCACGAGGCCGTCGCCATCCTGGCGCTGCTGGCATCCCCTTACCTCCACAGGTGCTGCGTACCCCAGGCTGGCACCCACCTGTGTGTCCCAGGGGGGCATTAAGGCAGGTGGCCACCATGTCCGTCTGTCTGTCCGGCCTGAGCGTGGAGCCAGGCTCGTGCTGGTGGGATGCAGCATTGAGGTGTGAGCACTGGGCTTCATGGGACGGCCGTTCCTGGGCATCACTCCTTCAGCTCCCTGCCTGTCCCCACTGTCACCTCGTCCCGGTGATGCTTTGCTCCAAAGATCCAAAGCTGAATTATTTCTCGTCTGAGCCATCGACAGACCTGAGCAAACCTCTCCAGGAGCAGAGCTGCCTGCAGCCCTGTGGTCCCAACTGCTCCCATTGCCAAGCTCAGGCAGCCACCCCCCAGCCGTGGCCCCACATCGCTCTGCTCCCTCGCACCAAGAAGCAGCAAACAGAGCAGGAGGAAAGGATTAAACCAGAGCAGAGACATGAAACAGAGGGAGAAGAGTGGGGACCCCAAATAGCGAACCAGCCGCAGGCTTCCAGCGAAAATGAACCATCTGATGGCAAATAAATGACATTCTCTGCCCCAGGCTCGGAAACTCATCGAGCGGTGGGGATCGTTGGTGGCAGAACTGCAGGGTGGGCTGTGCATGGAAGGCAGAGAGCTGAGAGGTGCTGCAGGGAGGGAGGAGGGAGCGGTCCTCACGTGGAAGTGGGCACGTACCTGCCTTCATCATGTCAGTGCCTTGCACCGCCTTCATGGGGCTGCTGGAGACCTTCTTCTCAGCTGGGAACGGAGAGGAGAAGTGGCAGCCTTAGCTGAAGTGATGCCCAGCTATCCGTGTGCTCCGTGTACCCTGGGATGGGCACTGGGGTGGATGGGGCCTCTTCCATGGCTACCGCCTGGATGGGGTCCCCCAGCCATAGGACATCACGGGGGGATGGGGATGTTGGGATGGGGATGCGGGGATGGGGACAGGGATGGGTTGAGATGGGGACATTGGGATGAGGATGTGGGGATGAGGCCGCCCTGTTCCCCTGCCCAGTCCTGCCGGTGCCCACTCCCAGCCCAGCACAAGGGTCCTGCTGCCCCGGGAGGGGGAACCACCAGCAATTCAGCATCCAGGGTCACCTACCTATGGCTGTGCCCAGGGGACTCTGCAAAACAGAAGAGAGATGACACGAGCTGTGGGATGCACCACGCATCCACTGCTCTGCGCACCCAACCCCAACCCCTGCCCTGCTTCGTCCCCTCCCATCCAGATCCTGCAGGGGAGCAGCTGTGCCCACCTTCTGCACGCTGGGGATGTTCTCTTTCTTCTCTTCCTTCGCTGGTGCCGCCGCCTCAGCCAGGTTCTCCTTGGTGGATGTAGCAGAGCTGCTGTTCTCCAGTGACTCCAACTCCCTCTCCAGCCTGGGGGAGAACCAGAGCCATGAGGCTGTGCTGGGATCACAGCAGACCTGCAGGGCTCAGCTGCAGTCCCCAGCCCTGGGGTCGTGTTACTGACGGCCAGAGCAGCTCAGGACATGCAGAGTCTTGGAACAGCTCAGCACAGTGCTGGCAGGACGAGGATTCCGGCTCCATCTCCCACCCTGGGCTCTGACCCTCATGGGAGGACTCATCCCTCTCACCAACCTGTGCCAAAACAACCAGACCTTCTGCCACCTCGAAAACAAAACCAAACCCAGCCAAGCGTCCATCCTGCTGTGACAGTGTGAACACAAACCCTCCATCTGCTTCAGCCCTGCAAGCGTGGTCATGCAGGAGCTCCACAAGGAGACCAGTCCTGCCCAGCTCCAAACTGGGGACCAGAATCAGTGCTGGCAGTGACTGTAGGGAAGGCACAGGATAACCCCCTGCCCCATCAGGCTCTCTGCTTTCTCTCTCCACGTCCCTGTTTCCATGTAGGCAATGCATGCCCCATGTAGGCAATACAGCAGCAGCCCTTCAGCTGGACGTGTCCCCACTACAGCCTTCAGCATCTCTTTCCAGGGGAAAAAGGGTGCGCTTGTTGGAACAGCTCTGGACCCGACCTGCCTCTGTAGGACCTGATTTTGTTGCGGTCAATCCCACGCAGTGACAAAGCCCAACCCATCACACGCAGTGCCAACAACTGGTGCCATGGAGTAGTGTTACTTCACCCGGGTTTTGTGCCCGGATTCATCAACCCTGTGCAAATTTCCCATCAAAAACAGAGTCCATTCCTGGCCACAGCCAAGAGCCATGCAGCCCCAATGGCCCTGGGTTACGGTGGGGACCCTGCAGCTCTGCGTCCATGTGAATCAGTGCACCTCTGTCCCCGCTGTCCCCTCCCTTTGCTTCACATCTCCCCGCAAAACGCTCTTTCCTCTCTGAGCCCACAGGAATGCACTGCACCATTACACCGACACAAAGGCCCCTTGGTGCCTGAGGCAGCCCTGCAGCGCTGCTGGGCACTGCGGAGCCTGTTTTACCTCTGGATGGTTTCCTCCAGCTCCTTGGTCTTCACCTCGTCCTCCTGCATCTGCTTCTTCATCGCCTCATCCTCCTCAGAGGCAGAGGATGGGGCCCCCTCCAGCAGCCATCTCTCCCGCAGCGCCTTGGACTGGGGGAGCACAGAGGGTCACAGTCTCACCTCCCTCCTGCTTGGGGGTCCCGACGCATCCCCGGAACACCCCGGGATCCCCCGGAGGGGGGGGGGGTCGTCCTCACCTTGAGATGCTGCAGCTGCCGCCGGTCGTCCTCCAGCTGCCTCCTCTTGTTCTCAATCTCTGTCTGACGTTTTCGCTTCTCCTGGATGGACACAGAGCTGGGATCAGCCCGGGGTTGGGGCAGCACCGGGAACTGCCGGGGGGGAACCTCCATCCCAGCACCTCTGGGAGCAGAGAGGGTGCAGAGCATGGACTGTTCCCTGCCTCTAAATGTCACCTTCCCTCAGGCTGGCCCTGCTAAGCGTGAGCCGGGCAGGGAGGGGAATCCAGCCCTAGGCAGTCCCTTCCCCGGCCCCCCCTCTGCTGCACGTCCTGGGTTCGGTCCAGATTGCTTTAGCAGAGTCTGTCCCAGTCCAGGGAAGCGTCACCCGCTCTTTTTCTCCTCTGGCCCAGAACAATTTGCCCTTTGTGAGGCACAGATCGGCCGATAGCGCGCGGGGCTGGGAGCTGGCAGCAGGGGAGCTGCTATGGGGCAGCAGGGGAGCTGCTATGGGGCAGCAGGGAGCTGCTGCAGAGCACCCATCCCCTGCGGGGCTGCATCATGCACGGCGCTCAGCCCTTGGGAGAGAGCAGGGGGGACCCCCACGCTCATTTCCTTCTCGCTCAGGGCTCATTAAGGCACAGCTTCGTTAATTAACCCGGCTGCCAGTTGTGCCCCTGGTCCCCAGGCGCAGGACCAAGGCCTGGAGGAGCTGCCATTGGGCTGAGGGCATCGCAGGCGTCGCTGTGTTGGTGCCACCCTGTCACTAAGAGGGGACTCACCGCGATGGCCTGCAGCCTCTCCTGCTGAAGCGTGTTGGCCTCCACAGCCCTGCAAGAGAGCAGAGAGAAGCCGTGAAGAGCAGTCGCCCGCACAGAGAGATGTGGGGAGTGCAGCCGTGTGAATGGGGACATTGTGGAGCCAGACAGCGCGCACAGACAAAGGCCGGGCTCTTCCTTTCTGCTTCCTCCGCTTCCCTCTGCTGCATTGAAGCCGAGCGCTGCCCCAACACATCTCCTCCTGGCACCCCCATCCTCTTTGTGCTCCTCTTTTCTCCCCGGCCCAAGCAATACTGACAGCCGTGCGGAGGGGGGACGGCCAGGACAGAAGGGTTGGAGAGGAGCACTTCTGGCTGCCTCCACTATTCTGGCTCACACTTTCCATTTCAAACCCGTTCTTTGGCTGCTGACACCTTTCCTGCGTGGTGACCTTTCCAGGCTGTGCGCACAGACGTTTGCACAGACAGATGCACAGATCACACACTCACGGCCCAGCTGTGCAGCCCAGCACCAGGTGCAGCTGCAGGCACCTGCCCGGGGACCTGGGGGAGGCTGTGGTGGGAGGGGAGCAGGCTGGCCGCGTGCCAGGCGACGCTAACGAAGCAATTAGCTGCGGTGGTAATTGGGGCAGGAGGCTCAGAGGTGCTGTAAGGCGATGGCTGGTTGCCATTCATTTCCCAGAGCCTGGGAAGGGGCAGGTGCATGGAATGGGGCTCTGGGGCCCCTGAGCACATGGAGTGTGGGCAGCGACAGTGGCAGAGGCCACACAACCCAGCAAGGAGCTCCAACCCCAACCACTGAAGCTGCTCCAGCAGATGATGATGAGCAGAAGGAGGTGGCAGGGAGGGCTCTGTGCTTTAATTTCCAGCAGCAGCGGATCCATTTTCGCACCTCCAAGGAGTTTCTGCCCTGGCTGAGATCATTGGAGCCGGGTGACCGAGGCTGGGAGGACAGCAGGACACGTTGCCTGCAGGTCCTGTCCTGCACACACACCCAGCTGGGCCCAAGGGCTTTGCAATGCTCAATGAAAGGCAGAGCAGACAACCCTGCCCTGCAGCGGCTGCAGCTCAGGGCTGCCGGCTTTGGTGGCCTGAGGCATTCCCAGTTCAACTGGGGCAAAGTGGGGACAGGGAGGGAGGGCAGTGCTGAGTCCACAGCACACAGCAGGGAAAGGCATTGGTGAGGAGCCGATGCCAGCAGCTCAGGCTGTGAGCTCAGAGGGGACCAGCAAAGCGCCCAGAGCTCAGGGCCAGGGTGCAGCTGGGGGGCACGAGCCCCTCCCCACACCCCATGGTAACCATCAGTGCATCCCTCTCCAACCCCCGTCGGGTGGTGCCGTGTTGAGGCTGTTTCCCTCCTTCCCACCCCAAGCAAAACATTCTCACGGCATGCAAACGATTGCCACTTTCCAGAAAGCCCCACAAAAACAAAAACCAAAACAACAGGGATGTTTCCTGATGGAAAAGTGGGAAGTGTGACGCCCCACGGTGACCTCCACCCACCACCACCACCTCTGTGCTCATGGCTCAGCTCCAGCCCGGCGCTGGGGCTGCCCGTGTGTGCTGTGCACGCAGAGCTCTTGGCAGAGAACGGAACTGAGGGCAAACAAATATGATGGGAAAGCAGTTATGTGGGGGGAGTTTGAGGTGACGCTGTGATGCTTTGAGCGCATGCGCCATCAGCAGCCCCTGTTTGTCAGCCCCATCCCCATGCTGTGCCCACTGGAACCCCATCTGGCCCACCGTGAGCCCCATCCGTGCTCCCTTTGCTGCTCCTCAGCCGGGCTCCTCACTCTGCCCTGCATGTGCACCCACAGCAAGCCATCAGCACCACAGCATTGGTTTCAAACTGCAAAACTTGGAGATGGAGCTGTGACAAACTGATGGCAAAACAAGACGCCCTGAGCAGGGAGATGTCAGGGCTGTGGAGCAGGCGGGCTAACAGCAGCTATCCCCAGGCCCTGTAACACCCCCGTCACGGCCCTAACCCTGCCACAGGCAGCAGCCCAGGAGGTGAGACATTCCCCTTCCCTCTCCAAGAGTGAGATCCAGGACTTCAAGTAACCCCTGGGCTCAGGCAGCTGGGATGGCTCCATGCAGACACTGCGCACAGAGGTTGCAGGGAGGAACCCTCTGGCTCCCCATCACCCTTCCCCACACCGGGGGGGCTGTAGGACCACTCTGGCAGCAGCCCATGGCCTCAGGGTGCCCCATTGCAGGGCATCCATCTGCTCCAGGGCCAGGGGTGCCCTCTGAGCCCAGCTCTCCACAGCTCAGACTCGGAGGGCTTTGGAATGAAGCCTCTTTCTCTCCTGGATCTCGCACTGTTCAACCGATCCAAGCTTTTTCTGCGTTCCTGAAACGTTCTGTTCTGCTTTTCTTCCTCCATCCTCTTTATTTTCCATTATTTGCTAAAGTTTCTGCATTCCCGGGGTGAAAGCCAGAAATCTTCCTGGCCCAGGGAAAGACACAAAACAGACTGGATGCCCCTCGCTGCACCATAATGGCCCCAGACCCAACCCGGGGCACCGCTCCATCACCCCAATACCCCGACAGACAGAGAAGGGGCAGAGCCTGAGCCTGGTGCCCCCATGTCCCTGTACATGGGGATGGGGTGAAGAGATGGGAGGATGAAAGGGGTCCTCCAGCCGTCATGCTCCAATGGGATCCCTCTGCTGGGGGCTGATCAGAGCCTCAGGACGGGATTTGGAGTGGGAACCCACACTCGGGTTAAGCCCGAGCAGTTCGGAGTGGCCGCACCTCCTCCGTTCCCCTCCCGCAGCTCACGGCCGGGCCGGCGGATGCACGGAGCCGGGAGGCGGCTGCCCTGGCAACGGCACCATGGCAACAGCGCCATGGCAACAGCGCCATGGCAACGCGGGCGAGACGGCACCCGGCCGGGGGATGCGCGATGTGCCGCGCTCCGCTCCGACCGCCAGGACCTCGGGACGGGGCCGGGCCGGGATTCGGCACCTGTAAGGCTCCCGGGAAGCCGCAGCCACGCCGGTGTGAGCTGCACGTTATGCCGAGATACTACGGAGGGGTGGAAAGGTGACCCCAGCGGCACCGGGCGCACGGTTACCGTCCTCCTCGTGCATCACAAAGGCAGAAAAGACACCAAAAGAGACCCCTCCCTCCCCCCCCCTCCCCTTAATTTCACCGGGTCTCGTGAGCTCCTGCAAAGAGATTCATGCTTTTCTGCCCGGTGCATGCAGGTCTCAGCTCCATCGATCCCAGGGCAGCTCCTCAAGCTGTTGATGCACTGTGCGGCTGTGGCACGAGAGGTGAGGCCGATGGGATGGAGGTGGCACTGAGGGACCGTGCCCCAGGAACTCACACCTGCAGCAGCAGCAGCCCTCAGATGGAGCTGCACACCCACATGTGAGCACACGCGCACCCCATGCACGCCCCCTGCTCCCTCCCTGGGCTCTCCAGCTCTTTCCAGCCCTGCTGATGCCGCTGTTTCCTCCCATCACAAGGGAAGCCCATGACCTTTTGTCTCCTCCCCGCCTGACATGAAACAATAATGTTTATTTGCCTTCCCCTGTTTTTTTTCCCATTAGCTCATCCAAATGTGTGAAGAGCCGTTTCAAGCTGCTCCTCCGCCCCCCGACCTCTGCTCCATTCCCACCAGCTCAGCTCCGAGACAGAAAAGAAGGAAGGGAGAGGGCTCATCCCAAACCAAACTCCATCCTGCAGCCCTGGGAGGGTGGGCCCCGGTACAACTGGTGGCAGCACGGATGGCAATAGAGGGAGCAGCACTGATTTACACCGCTGTTCCTGGGCCAACAGCCGGACCGCAGGGAAACTGGGTCCAAAGCTGCAGGGAAACTGCAACCCCTGCCCTGATGTGCTGCTGCTCACAGCGGGGTGCAGAGCAGAGGGACAGCCCAAGTCTGGCAATGAATGGCGGTAAAGGCAAATCCCTCCCAGCAGGCTCAGGGGAGGAATGGATAAAGCTTTGCTTGGGAGCAAGCAGCAGAAAGGGGAGGCCAGGTCCCCCCAGCTGCTTGCTTTGAGCCACGCCGGCTCTGCTGCCTGCACAGCCCCATCCCGAGTGGCTGCTTTGGGAGGAGATGAGGTGGGAGGAGGAGATGGCAGCCCCAGGCTCCCGAAAAATGCAGGCTGCATTAGAACAAGCAGAGCTGCCTGATTGATTCTTCAGGCTGAGACGTGGGTTGGAAGTGCCAGGAGAAAATGGATCCTCTGAATATTTGATGAACAGAGGCTCAAGGAGGGAGTTTGATTGGAAAATTACAGATCTTTCAAACAATGGTTCAAGTGCCCTCCAAACGCTTGGGTTTCCAGCTCCCTTCCAGTTAGAGGAGCAAGGCTCCACGAGGAAACACCCACACGATTTATGAATGAAGCAGAGCTCCCCACACCTGGCAGCACTCAGCCCACTGAGGCCGGCAGCCCAGCAGCTCCAGCACCAGCCCAGGGACGTGGAATTCAGGTCCTGCCATCACTGGGGTCACCACGGCTGCATCACAGTCCTACAAGGCACCCACACTGCCATCAACACCAGGGCACACAAGGCTCTATGGAGTACATGGGGACGTGGCTCACATGCAGAGTCCTGCTTGGGCACCCAGCCCAGAGCTCTGCTCCTGTCCCCAGCCTCCATCCAGCTCCTCTGCACCAGGAAGCACCTGCCAGAGCACAGCCAGCGTTGCTCCCCGCCCCGACAGCAGCTCCAGGGCTGCTGAGGACTCATCCTCATCCCCTGAGACTGACTCCTGTCTGGGGCCCCAGGGGCTTGCTGCCTCACAGACGGGTGCAAGCAGTAAGTACAGACTCAGCTCAGGCTTCCTGAATCCGCCTCTGCTTCCAGCCCTGAGCTTTCCGCCCTCCATCAGACCCCATCCCCTTTGCACGTCCCTTCCCTCCCTTCCCTTTCCCTTGCACAGGGGCAAGTGGCTATTTCTGGCCAGGAACAAGGAATGCCAGCAGCAGTTTCCCAAGGAAGCCCACTCTTGCTTCAGTTCCTTCCCCACCTTGTGCACTCCTGGGCTGAACCCTGAGCCCCTGCTCCCCAGGTGCCATTGTGTGGCTGTCTGCAGCCAGGCTTTATGACTTCCTCCAGGACATTGGGAACAGTGCTTCACTGGGTTTTGCACCTCAATAGAAGTACATGGAGGGGAGTGTAGGACCCCGAGTCCCACCCCAAAAGGAGGGCCCCAAGTTACCCTATGGGCACAAATATCCCTTCTTCCCCTCTGCGAGGCTCCTGTTCAGAGCTGGAGTGATGGAGAGCAGCCGGCTCCAGAGGAGAGCAGAAACAGCAAGGTGCAAAGATATCAGAAGGAATTATCAGCAGCCAGAAGTGGAGATGCTAAACCTCCAGCTACCCAACAGCATCACTAGCAGGAGGAACAGAGGTCAGAAGAGCAGCCTTGATGGGACCAGCAGAGCCTTCTGTAAGATCCTAGAGCTTTTAGCCAAACCTCCTTTGGCAGCAGAAGCTCGTGGTGTCCAGCACCCTCCTCCAGCTGCTGCCAAAGCCAAGGGAAAGCAAGAGCCAACCCCAGGAGCACCCATCCCCGCACCCATCAGCAACTGCAGAGCCAGGCCTATGTCTGGGGAGCGTTTGGCCATGGGCCCCTGCTGATCCCAGGACTTTCCTAAGCCCCCATCCCAATGACAAGGGTGTGAGTTTTGCAGAGCACACCTGACCCTTGGCGAAACCCCGTGCAGGAGCACCGGGGCTGCAGGTCTGTCTGTGCACCCAGGGAAAACACGTCTGCATTTCAACCACCACCGACTTTTGCACGCATATTCCAGCCCAAAATCTCAAGATTCGTCTCCATAAGAGCCAAAACCTGAATGACCAGAAGAGGCTGCCCCAAAGCTGCCCAAACAGAAACTGTGCATGCTCTGGTTCTGCTTTGCTGCTCAGCCCCACACTCTCACCTCCAGGGCATGTTTCCCTAGCAGGGTCTGCAGCCACGAGAAGGAACGATTTGGTATTTCCAGCACACAAACCAAAACCCCAACACAGCCCTGAAGGACTCCTTGTCCCCTGCTGACAACCAGCAGTCCACCCCACAACCTCCAGTGATAGAGGGGCTCAGAGTTGTCACCTATGCTGTCACCTGGCTGGCAGCTGACCCCCTCCCCATATCCACCCCAGGTCTGCCATCCCCCCCAGGCTGTTATTGGTGCCTCTCAGCACAGCGAACCAGGGCCCAGCCCTGACAGGAGGAAACAAGCACCCCAAGCCCTCCAGCACCCCTACGGGGCTCCCCCAAACTGGGGGTAAACAGCAGATGGCCTGGGCCTGTTGAGTACCCAGTGCTTCGTTAGCAGGCAGCTGGTTAATCAGCGCAGGGCGAGGTGCCCATAAGGAGCAGACGGTCACTGACCCCTGGGTTGGGCTGGATGGGTTCCCCCGGGAAGACCTCAGTGCCAAACCCAGGAGATGCTGGAGGGGAGCAAAGGGAAGCAAAGGGAAGGGAACGGTAGGGCTGCAGAGCCCCGTCCTCAGCTCCGATCCTGCCTGCAGGTTCCAACCGACCAGGGCAGGGCCCCACCGCGGCACACAAAGAAGGTCAGGGCGCTGGAGCATTCCAAGGCTCCCGAGGGTCTCTCCCCAGCAAGATGAGGGTTGCAGCCCCCGCTCCAAGCCGGGTCCTTCGGCACCGCGTGCAGAGGGAGGGGTCCGCGGGCTCCCAGCCACCCACTCTCCCCCAGCTACACGCAGCAGCAGCAACAACAGGTTCAAAACAGAAAAATAAACGCCCTTCCCACCCCATCCCCCCCATCCCCCCCCCCCCCCTCCACCGCCTCCCGCACCGCTGTCGGCAGACGCTCGAGCCCCGCAGCTCTCGTACCCGCTCGGGGCCTCCATCCACGCACCACGGGTGGTCGCTTCGGCGCCCCGCAGTAGGGCAGGAACCGAGGGGGGCTGGGGGGGGAGGGGGGGCAGCTCTCTCTGAGCTCTATGGGGGTCTGAGCCGTCGCCATCGGGGGTTCTGCAGCCCCTCGGTGGGGGTCCCGAGCCCGCTGTGCGGGGACGCGCCGCGATTCAGGGCCCCGACCCGCAGCACGGGGGGATGCGAGCCGCACGAGTGGGGTGCGGGGTCCCCGCGCCGAGGGGCGATGCGAACTGATGCGAGCGACTTCTCGACCCCCCGTCAACGGGTCCCCGCAGCCCCACCGTGGGGGGTCCCGAACCCCGGCACCGGGGGGCCGCCCCCGCCTCGGCACTGCGGTGCGCAGCACGGGGAGCCCCGCGGCCCGGTGCGGGGGTCCCGCGGGGAACGGCTCCGATACTCACTCCATTTTCCAGTCGTGTTCCGCTGGGTCGCGCCGGGCGAGGCGTGGCGGAGCGTGGCCGGCAGCCGCCGGCGTCCCGGCACTCAGGGCCCGGCGGGCGGCGGCATCCCCGGCGGGGCTGCGGGATGCGCAGGGATGTCGGGGCCGCGCCGGTGCTCCCGCCTCCCGCACAGCTCCGTCTGCCGGGCGCGGTCCGCCACTGCCACCGCCCCTCACCCGGCCTCGGGGCGCGGCGCTCCCCGCCCGCCGCTCCGCTCTGCCGCCGCGCCCGGGCGGCCCCGAGGCTGCTTAAAGGAGTGCGGGGGTCCCGAGCGGGGGGAGCGCAATGGAGGGGCCGCGGTTGCTGCCCGAACCCCCCCCCCCCTCCCGGGGATGGAGGGGGGGGCAGGAGGGATGCCGAAGGCTTTGCTCCCGACACCCGCACCCCGCAGCCCTGAGGGTGCCGACGGCACTCCCCCCCAGCAGGGGGATGCCCGGCCTATCTGCCCCCACTGTCGGCTCCTCCATTTCCCCATGACGGTTGCATTGGGTAAACTCTGGCAAACTGACACAGGAAGCCCAGGACAAGTCACAAACCACGGCGGCATTAAGAAATCTGCCCACCGCTGCCATGAGAGCTCCTTAAATCCCGAAGCAAGCCCAGCTCTGCAGCAGGGGCACCCCGGCTCTCCGACCCCCATCCCTTCAAGCCTCTACCCGTGGGGATGCAGAGCAGGGGCAGCAGCTGGTGGGGATGAAAGGCAGCACAGCACACAGCACCAGGCCGCCGTCAGCCCTGGGGACATCCTGGGAGGTGTCTCTGGGCCACGGCGGGGCTCTGTTCTCACTTGCACCCTCTGTGCCACGGGGGGATTTCATCCCAGTTAGCTCGAGGCATGAGAGCAGCCGGGCATGGGCTGGGAAGCCGCTCTGCTTTCACTCTTCCTTCCTTCATCCACTCTCTTCCCAGCAGGCAGCCTCTCCTCCGCTCCAGGGGAAGCTGCCAGGCAGTGCCACAGGCCAAGCTGCCCCCACAGCTCCGTGACAGCAAAACCGAACCCCCCATCACCCCTCAGCGTTGCATATCTCCATCCAAAATGATTGCACAAGGCAGCAATACTGAGAGGAGGAAGCGGGGGGGTACCCGCCGGTGTCCGTACAGCAGCTGTGCCCACAGCACCGCCCTGCGGGGTTATTTAACCCACCCCCCATCCTCAGGTGGCCCCACAGGAGGTGGTGGTGGCCCACGCTGCACCAGCATGCTCGCTGCTCTGCTCATCCTCAGCCTGGGGGGCTCTGCGCTGGGTCCAGCAGGTGATGGGACGGCTACGGCTGGGAGGGCTGGGAGCAGTGCTGGGGGTCTTTGCACCCGTGGGCGGTGTTGGGTGTCTGAATCCCCCCCCTCCCCCCCGGTTGACAACCACCCGCACCCACCAGGTGCTCACAGCAGTTGGGTCATCGGGGGAAAGGCAGCGGTGCCGCACTCGCGGCCCTTCATCGCCTCCATCCAGATGGACGGGCAGCACTTCTGTGGGGGCTTCCTGGTGTGGCCCAGGTGGGTGATGACAGCCGCCCACTGCCCTGTTCCCAGGTGAGCGGTTTCCCCCGGGTCCCATTCACGTGGATACCCCCACCCCGGAGCAAACCCCCTTTGCTCAGCTCTCTCCCCAGGCTCCCCATCCCCTCTCCCCCTTTGGGGGCTCCCATCCCTCCTCACAGCTCCCCCGTAGGCGCGAGCCCTCCGTCCGCGTGGTGCTGGGAGCGCACAGCCTGGAGCAGCCCGAGGAGTCCCAACAGGTTTTCGGTGTCGAGGAATCCATCGCGCATCCCCTCTACAACCCCCGGACGGTGGACAACGACATCCGCATGCTCAGGGTGAGCCCCGCGCCCGGTGCCGCGGGCTGGGCTGGGGACCGACACTAGGTGTCAGTGTGCTCCGGAGAAGCGCTGCCCCCGGGATGGATGATGCCCGCAGTCCGGGCACCCCAAAGCCTCCGGAGCGCACTGGTTCTATTTGGAAGGGCCGGGATACGGGAGCACGCTGGGGGTTCAGCAGGGCAGTGGGAACCGGGCTAGGGGCGCAGGAGCAGCGGGGAGGGGCTCTGCCTTGGGGTCTGTGTGGAAGAGGAAGGGAGCCGTGCCCCCTCCCCCCCCCTCCCCGCTCCATGCCCAGCTGAACCACACGGCCACGCTGAACGCATTCGTGAAGCGCATCCGCCTGCCCCGGCCACGCATCGACCTGAAACCCGGCACCCTCTGCTCCGTGGTGGGTTGGGGGGACATTTCCAACTACGGCGAGAGGCCCATCCAGCTGATGGAGGCCAACACCACCATCGTCAAGAGGAGTCTGTGTCGGACCCTATGGAAGGGCCGTGTCTCGGGCAACATGCTGTGCGGGGCCAGCCGCAATGCCACGCTGCAGGGCGTCTGTGCGGTGAGTGCCACGCGCCCACCCCAACCCTCCCAGCCTCCCCGGCCCGTAGGGCTGCTGTTAATCCACTCCCCAATGCAGGGTGACTCTGGGGGACCCCTGGTCTTCAAGGGGAAGGTTTACGGCGTCGTCTCGTTCTCCGGGGAGAGATGTGGGGACCGCCGGTACCCCGACATTTACACCAGGATCTCCAACTACATCGACTGGGTGCACCACGTTGTGCTCAGCCACCGCCAGCCCCCCGGGCAGAGGAAGGACAAACCGGGCCCGGAGAAGGCAGAGGGGGACCAGGGAGCAGCGGGGTGGGGAAGGCCAGGCTTCCCACGTCCCCCTCCAGCTCCGAGGGGTTTGATGTTCAATGGGAACTGACACCAGGGCTCATCACTCCGGCCTCGGTTTCCCTACGTGCTCCGAGGCAATGCAGGAGGCTGATGGTAGCGAGGAGCCCAACATCCCCCCGGCTGCACAGAGAACCCCAGTGCTTCACCTCCCCCCTTGCTGCATCACCGCTTTCTTTCCTAAATAAAACCTCATTCCCAGACCTCTGTCTGTTTGCCCTCTCTCTACCTGTCTCGCTCCCACTTCCTATGGGGCCCCAGCCCAGCTCTGGGGTAGGAGAAAACCCCACAGACGCTCTCCCCCTCTCCATCCCAGCACAAGCTCACCCTCATCCTGCCACAGCCTGCAGGAACCCTGCAGGGACAGAATGAGGGACAGCCTCACCTACTCAGAGCCCACAGAACCCAACCCCAGCTCCCTGCCCCCTTTAATCCCACCTTGGGCGGCCGATCCCAGGAGTGCTGTTTGGGGCCACCCTTGATCTTGCCCTGCCCGAGGCAACTGCTGCCCATCTCCTGCCTTTTCCATCTGTCCCTTCTCCTGCCCTGCCCCTGCTGCATGCTGTTGGCACTGGGAGGATGGACAGTGCCCTCTTGGGGTCGTGGGCTTGGTGTTATCCCACAGCCCAGCTTGCCCCACGGCTGGGGTTCCACGAATGGGAATGCAGAGAAGAGGGCAGGAGCAGATCCTGCTCAGGACCAGGCACTACTGTGAGCCAGGATCTGCACACAGGCACTGCCACCCATCAGCCAGTCAGTCAGAATCCCAGCAGCCCTCTGACTGGGGCAAGCTCCTTATCCTGCCCCATCCCATCCCACACCACCCCTTCCCTATCACACCATGGGAGCCTCCTGTTATGTGAACAGCCACAACCCAAAGCCATCAGCTCCCAGCATACCCACTCCCACCCATACAGGGATAGGGATGCTGCTGTGGGGCTCTGACTTTGCACACCTCCCCGGGGATGGGGCCAAGCACTGACCCCAGGGGACCCAGGAACGTGTGTGAGTGGCAGTGTGACCTCAGCCAGCACACAGCACAGCACAGGGCTCTCTCTCAGCTCTGCTGCCAGCCCTGGGGACAGCTCAGCCATTCCCTGCTCCCAGCTGTTTGTTTTATCTGCCAATTGCTGGCACTCTGCAGAGTGTGGCGTGGCACAGGGCACAAATAGCAGGGCACGGCCAGCACGCTGAGCTGATCCCACAGAGCAGCCTGCAGCCCTCTGCAGCAGGGAGCCCAGCCATGGCCTTGGGGACACCCGGGACGCCCAGCAGAGGATGGACCCTGCCAGGCTGCCAGGGCCAGGGGAACCTCAGATCCCTATGGGTCCCCTAGGAGGACAATGCCAGAGCAGGGCTGGCAGCCCCAGGGTGTGCACACTGCTGGTGTGTTTGTCCCAGCTCACCCCAGACCACCCAAACACCGGGGGAAGGAGACGCCCGACTCACAGAGCCCTTCTGGAAGCTGACATCTCTTACTCACCAGCATTGCTGATGTCGTTGCTGCAGCCCCAGCCTGCTGCATGGCGTGGGTCAGCACCAGAACCACGAGCTCAGGACCCGGAGCAGCGAGATGCAGCCACCCCAGCTCCTGCAGACCAGGCACCGAGTGCTGCAGAGCCCCACAGAGCACCCCGCCTGCTCCCCAACACCCATCCCCCAGGCAGGGGCACAGCACAGCCGTGCTGTCCCCCATCCCCACATACAAAGACACAGCTGGGGACACGGCAGCGCTGCTCTGGGAGCCACCAAAGCCACGCTGCAGGCTGCAGGCTGCAGCCCAGCTCCCGCGCCTCCGCTTTGCACATCAGGACTCAATTAACGGCAGGAATTGTTTTGTGAAATACCAAACCCTTACGGCACACACTGATATTAGGAACACATTTGATTTGCATTGCTCTTTGGTTGCTCTCTTTTCTTTTTTGCCTCTCTCTCTCTCTCTCTCTCTCTCTCCTCCTCTCTCCCTTTTCCTTTCTCGCTGCTGCTGCTCACAGACTTGGCTGGGGTGGAAAAACCACGACACAAAGCTGAAACAGATGTGGTGGTGGCCAGGGAGGGTGCAGCCATGGAGCAGGGGCTGAGCTGAGGCTTCACCTGCTACCCCGCCAGGCTGAGGCTGCCCCAGCACTGAGGCTATAAACCCCATTTACTGCAGATCTCTCCAGCCAGCTTCCACTGCAGGTAACAGAGGGGAAAGTGCTCCTCCAATACAGGGCTGCAGCAGCCCCCAGGGCCACGGGGCAATGCAACAAAAGCAGAACCGCAGCACCTTTTATTCTTTTTTAATCATAATCCAAACGGTAACACAGCCGTAAAATGCTCCTAAGTGATACGGAGTAGGAAATGCATGCGTCCCTATAACGCCTGCCTCAGCAATCAGGACACAACCATACAAAAATAGAAAATAGGGTATTTATATATATATATATTATATATACGGTATTTATATAAAGGCGAGGTGTCGGAGATGAGCTGCTATGTACACAGATCACAACGCACACACAAAAATAAGAGAGAGAGAGGATGTTAAAATAAATACAGAGGGTGTTGAGAGGGAGAGAGGGGATGTGGGGCTGGGCAGCCCTGCAGCCCTCTGCCCTCCACGTGGGTTTGGCCACGGGTGGGTAAAGGAGGACGAGCAGCAGCAGTGCTGGGAGAGGGGAGTGGAGCACCTCGGGGCAGCTCCAGCGTTGCCTCCAGAAGAGCTGGAAGCCGGGTCTCGGTGGGCTGGGGGGGGAGAACCTAAATGCAATCAGTCGCTATAAACCACGGGAGGAAAAACGACATAGAAAAATAGAGATCTATCCGTCTCCAATGGGGCGCAGCTCCGTGCTGCTGGCAGCTGGGGCCAAACCCCTCCGGGGAAAGATAAAGAGCAGATTCCCACTCGACCCCGAGGTCCTGGCCAGAAACGTCAGCAGAGTACCAAGAATTCAATCCAAAAATAAATAGGCCCGGGGCGGCCGTCCAAGGACACGTTATGGGGGGGTGGGGAGGGGGTGCAGCAGTGCAGGCGCTCCCCTGATGCCCTCCCTGGGCACGGAGCAGCGCAGGGGATGTGAGCGGGCACGGCCAGGAGCCGTCGCTCTGCGTCCGCGTAGCATAGAGATATAAATAAGGACCTTTTAATCTTAATAAATATCAGGTATATGGTTTGTACAGTATACACATAATGCCCCTGTCTGCCGGCCGCAGCCTTGCGGCGGAGGAAGGATTCACACGTAGTTCTCCTCCGCGTTGTCCGTCTCCATGGAGAACCTGGCCGAGGCTGGAGGGGGTGGGGGGGGGGGGAGAGAAGGGGAAAAGGAGTTGAGAGGCTGTAAAGAAGGGGTACGGCCCCGCAGAGCCCCATCGATGGCCGACGCTCCCGGCCCCGCTCACCCGAGCAGCTCCCGTAGTGCCGCACGCCGATGGAGCGCCCCAGGTGGCACGTGGCCCTCCGCAGGTGGCACGCCGATGGGTAGGTGACGTTGTTGTTGCCACACAGAGAGTGGTCCAGGCTGGTGGGTTCGGGGCACGGAGCCGTCCGGCACATCACGCAGTGAGCGCTGCCCGTCTGGTCCACCACGCAGGTGTGGGTGCCGGGGCACACCACGCTGGAGCAGGATTCTGAGGGGAAGCAGACGTGCCTGCGGCTCAGCAGCTCAGGCAGAGCGAGTTGTGAAGCTCAGCATCCCGCTCCCACGGCCCGGGAGGCAATGAGGAAGCAGGAATCACGCATGCCGTGGGGAGCTGCCATCCTCACTGCAGTGCCCAAGCTGGCTCGGCCATCAGAACCCGGCCAGGATGAGCGGCCCTATGCCTCACAGAGGGAGCGGGGCAGGTCAGGACCTGGGGGGGGCTCTGAGCCCTATAGGAGAGCAGGGAGCTCGTGCACCCCATCCTGCGGGCTCTGCACGCCAGCAGACCCACCGTACTCCCCGGATGCTGTAAACACAGCTCGAAGCCTTCCCTCCTCCTCCTCCTCCTATTTTCCTGCTGGATTGGAAGGAGACTTGGCATCTGCAACTCCCAGCTCGCAACTCACATTTCTTGCCCCAAATTTTACTGTGCAGTCCAGAGCTTGACAGGCAAAGCATTTCAGAGAGGAGGGCTGGCGAAAATAATCATAATAATTCTGACAGTTCTTGGCAGGGCAGGGGAGGATTACTGCTCTCTTTAACAAAACAACAAAAAAAGGGGCTCGACGTTTGGAAGTGACATTTTACGGACTGCTATTCCCCAGCTGCACCGAAGCTGAATCCCCCATCGTACTGACGAGCTGCTCCGGCATCCCAGGCAGCTCTTTGGCCGCCCGGTTTGAGCTGCCACAGTGCCAGCTCTGCTGCTCCACCCTGCAGCGAGGGCGACGCGGGGCCAGCGAGCCTCAGCCATGAGTTAACCCCGGGGTGGGGAGATGCAGGTGGGGGTTGGGGGCTGCACTTGGCCCCCTGTGCGGAGCAAAGCCAGCCTGCTGATCCGTTCCTATGGGAGAGGAGCAAACTGCAAAGGCAGCTCTGTCTGCACGGCGCGGGGCAGGACCAGCTCCCCAATGGCCAGGCTAACAGAGGGATCTGGCTGCACAGGGCAGGAGAGGTTGGGGATGGTGACCCACCACGCTGGCACAACACGACACGGCAGCGCAGCTTCTCATCGTCACTGCCAAGCTGTGTCATTTGGGGAGAGCGTGGCCCTTCATCCCTTTTTCCCTCCTTGGAAGCAGTGAGGGCCACGGGGTGGGGGACGGGAGCAAGGCAGGGGCACGGCAGAACCTACTTTTGCATTTGCCCTGGTACATGACTTCCAGGTCGGGGTGGTCTCTGCACTTGGCTGTCAGCAGGTCGCACTCATCACGGTAGGTGTAGCCATCCGAGCCGCAGACCTGCAGCTTGCGGGGCAGACTGGAGCAGTCGGGGGCACAGGCGCACTGGGGCCGCCCGTGTTTCATCTTGCACACCTTGTCGGGGCCGCACACCACCCCCTCACAGCTCTCTGGGGACAGAGGGGAGCACAACATCACCGCTCGCAGCACAGCAGCGCCCACGAAGCGTTACCTGGAGCTGCCCCTGGGCCCCCGCAGCACGAAGCGCTGCTCGCAGCAGCATCTGGATCTGCTCAGCGCTGCGGAGGAGCAGGTCGTTGGCTGCAGCACAGAGCCATCAGCCAACACTTAACCCAGCCAGAGAGCTGGCCCTCAGATCAGCACCAGCTAATTCATTTCTACGGATTTATTTTTTTGGAAGGAAACGTTTCTTTTTTCTTATGCAATGGAAAAAATCTATCTCTGTAAGGCCCCAGATCCTCCAGAAGGAACTGGGCTTTGCAAGTTGTCTGGGCAATCAAGAGCTCCGCTTTAATCAGACAATACCCAGCCCTGTTTTGCTCCAGGCCTCCGTGACTTGAACACAAGAGCAGGTCACAGCAGAGAGAGGCAGATCCCCCCCCCCCCCCCCCAATCCCATCCGCTTCCCAGAGAGACAGATGGACGCATTGTCCCCTGGGTGCCTCCCTGCAGGGACAGCTCTGGGCTCAAAGGGACCCTGCAGCCACCGCATCCCTGGGGGCAAAGGACAGGGAGGAGACAGCCTGCAGGGGGGAGGAGGGGGGCAGGGCTGGGAGCCCCTCATCTCTGTCTCCAGACGGCCACAGATGCCACCTGGGGATAAGGGAACCGCCAGGACCCAGCTCCATCACACCCAGCAGGAGGGAAGAGAGCCCTCCCCAGCCCGAGCTTCACCCAGAGCAGGAGGGATTCCTGCAGACAGGGTGTGTGCTGGGAAGATGTCAGCAGGGAGATAAAGAAGGGGGATTTCCCTGCAGCAACCGGGTCACTTCGGGAGACAGAGAGTGGAGGAGGGGGAAGGGGAAATCCCCTGTCTGCTTGGCCCAGGTTCCCGGGAGAAATTCCCCGGTGGGAGACGGGCAGTTTCCTGCTTTGCTCCCTGATTTCCATAGCTGGGGCCTGCCCTGAACAGCTGTCAGGGGAGCACAGCACGGCCGCTGCACACCGCAGTGGGGTCCATCCGTCCCATTGCAGGCAGACACACAGACCCCAGGAGCATCCATCCATGACAGCCACAGACCTGGCACCAGGGGGGTGCACAGCCAGGAATTCCACCTCCCAGCAGAGCCACAGAGCAGCCCCCATCACCCAGCTGTGGTTCTCCTGGAGCAACCCCCAGCACCCAGCTGTGGTTCTCCTGGAGCAACCCCCCAGCACCCAGCCCTCAGCCTGGGGAGCCCACCCAGCTCCGGACCAACCAGCACAGCTTTCCCATTTTCCCCACAGCCACTCTGTGCTCAGGTCCCCCTCCCAGAGCCTGGGCAGCCACAGTGTCTCCCTATGGGCTGCCTTGCACACCCCCATCCCTGCTGAGCACCTGCCACGTGTCTCACGGGGCGCAGAATCCAACCCCAAGCACTGGGGCTGCATGGGGCTGCAGTGGGACCTGGGAGGCACTGGAAGGAGTTGTTTTCTTAAGAGCATTTCTCTCCACCCCTCTTTAAGCAAATAACTCAGTGACCTTCCAAAGACCTGCTCCTGATTCCTGTGGTCAGCAGGTCCTCAGTGGGTTCTCACACCACCACGCAAGTGCGGCGAGGGGATCCGTGCCTGTGGCATGTGCCAAAACATCTGGAGGGCCTGGAACTCACAGCTGGAGGGTTTCCATTTTTGGAACTGGCTGTTATGTAAAGCCATCTCACACATACGCTCTTGGCTTCGTCGGGAGGAGGAAGGGGGAGCAAAGGGGAAGAAATGCATCTTCCCGTGAATAAGAAGTATACAAATAAAAGAAGTTTCCCTCTGCTCAGAGCTGGAGGGGGCAGAGGGGTCGGGCAGCCCCAGTGGTCCATTGGCTGAGCTCTGCCCTGCACCTCACTGGTCACAACCACGGCATGCAATCCCATTCTGTTATAGCAGAGCTACCTGGGGGCAGAGGCTGCCCCACAAGCCATGCCCCCATGTGGAGTAGCCACATGTGGAACACGTTTGGGGGTGCAGAGAGGCATCGGGATCTGCTGCACTGCCTGCAGCTGTGGGTTCAGTGCCACCCCCAGCACAGAGCTCAGCCCCACTGCTGCCCCCATCCCACAGCCCCACACTCACCTTTGCATGGATGGCAGGTCACCAGCCCCAGGAAGCCCAGCAGGCTGATCTTGTTGCCTGGGTAGGTGTAATTAGACCAGGCCACGTCCACGTTGCCGTTGGCGCAGCACTCTTCCCATGTCACTCCTGTCTTCAGGATCATGGTGCACTTGGCCTCCTTCCCCTGCTGCAGCCAGCAGATCCCACCTGCAGGGAGGGCAGAGGATGGGGTTGGCTCTGTGTGACGCCTGGCAGCAGGCAGACAGCACCTCCTCTCAGCCCCACACCTTCCAGGACCCCCCTCCCAGCACACGGTGCACCCATGAGCCCCCACGGAGGGACCATCCCTGCTGCACGCAGCCCCCACACACTCTGCCTTTGTGAGCAGGGCACTTGACACAGCCCTTGGGACACGGCCAGCCCGGCGGCATCTGATCCCACTGAGTCAAAAGCCCGTTTGTTCCTTAACCTCATGAGCAAATCATCTCTACCAGTTATTTATTTATTTATTTGGTGTGTGTGTGTGTGTGTGTGTGTGTGTGAGTGATTCCTTTGCCATTTCCGCCTCTGCAAAGCAGCCTCTTCTGACGCTTATTTGGGTTTATGTTCTCATTAGCTGCGTTTGAGGTCTGTTAAACGGCTAAAGATGTGCTCGGGTTTGGGGGGGGAAGGGCTGGATCCCACTGCCAGACGTCAGCACGGGGCTGGAGCTGCTCTCCTCCAAAGCAAGGGCTCATCCACAAGGCATCAGCACCCCCCAGCCCAGCTCCCCCAGCCCCATTTCGCACTGGGGAAAGCACAAGGGAATGCTGGTGTGGAGGTGGCAGCTCCCTGCAAGGACCTGAGCCCATCGATGGGAGCATGGATGGAACAAACCCCACTGGCTCTGAGCTGTGGGCACCCAGCAACTCACATCTGGGCACCTTTGGAGCGCAGCACAGTGCCAGCCCTGCACCCTCCGGGAATTTATCCAATGGTTCTTTGAAGCCCATTTTTTTTTCCTCCACGATATCCTGCCATCCCAATTCCCCCTACACTACCCGGCTCTCCAGCAGCAGCCACACACCCACAGCACACGGGGCTGCAGCAATGCCGACGCTGCTGGATGTGGGGTGCTGGCACACAGAGCCGTGTTTGCTGCTATGGGCACCCGCACCGACATCCTTTGCATCCCAGCACCAGCTTGGGGACCCTGTATAAAGTTTGCTGGTTTATTTCTCCTTCTGGACTGCGAGACAAGCTCCATTAGCAGCCTGAGCACTGCAAATGGTGCTGCTGTGGATGAAGCTGGAGGCTGGGCACGGCCTGAGCAGGAGGCAGAGCAGAATGCAGCCCCAGGTCAGGCTCACTCTACTACTGGGTCTGCTCCCACTGCCAGCAGCAGGCAGGAGCTGCTGTGTGCTCACGCCAACAGCACCTGCCCACATGCACACTGCAAGCCTACAGCTTCCCAGTCCCAAAGCTCTCCATGGTTTTTCCATGGCCCATGGGTGCCTGACGCCCACGGGGAGAGGCCTCCAGGGAAGAGCCGGCAGGGAGCCAGGAGCTGCACTGAAACAGCCCAGGAAATTCCCATCACGCGATGCATGCTGTGCCAGGAAAGTGGGAGCATGGTAGCAAAGCCAGACCCTGCCTAGTCCCATGGTCACCAATGAGACCCAGCAGCCTCCCGGTGCATCCAGAGCCCAGGAGATAGTATGTAAGTCCGATAGCATCCCAGCAGGGATCTTTGGCTACTCCAAAATAGCTTCATTTGCAGAATCACTGCCAACAGAAAATGAGCTGCCTGCTCGTGTGGTTTTCAGAAAAACCAACAAAATATCCAAAGGTGAAAAGTCTCCCTTGGATGCCACGCACAGGAGCCTCCTGCCTTCACCCCAGCACTGTGGTTCCAACGTTCCCTCATTGCATGGCAGCAGCACGGTGCCCCAGCAGCAATAGGCAGGAGGGCTCCGGGCTGTGCTGGGAACACATCTGGCAGCATGCAGCTATGCAGCAGGGGACGGGACAGGACCTGGCACTCCAGTGCTCGCAGGGAACGGCAGGGAGGCTGAGCAAGAGGACAGCTGTGACACATGCAGGCAGGAGCTGCTTTCACACCTCCGCAGGGCTGAGTCCCACTGACACAGGAGCACCTTCCCCAGACCCCGTAGCTCCCAGCTTCTGCTCCATCCCCACTCACGTACCCACATACTCCAAGCAGCACCCCATAGGCAGGGAAGAGGGCCATGCCCCAGGCTGTGTGGGGGCTCTCCAGGCACCCCATCCTCTGGGTTTCCCTGCCACCTTGGCTGTATCACTTGCCATGCTCTTGCCTGCAGCAGTCTGCAGGACGCGGGCTGAAGCCAGAGGTAGCACGCAGTGCCCACACCTGGGGCTTCTCAGTGTTTGAATGGGACCTTGCGAAGCAGGGAGAGGAAATCCCATGGTCTGGGGCAATGCTGCCCGTGATTCTGAGGGCTGCAGCACCCCCAGGCATCTCAGAAGAGCCCCTCTGTCCTCTGGGGCACCTCAACGCAGTGCTGACCAGGGAGTGCTGCTCCCTGCCCATGCTGGCAGCGAGTGATGGAGACAAACGTGATCGTGGGGAGGGGAAGATGGAAACTCCAGCAGTGCTGCAGAAGCAGTGCTGGCAGGCAGCAGCCTCAGCTGAGCACAGCAGGGCTGAGAAGGGCTGGAAAGGGTGACTGGAGCCCAGGGGTCCCAACCAAGCCGGGCACTCGGTGGCTTCCCCACACGGCTATGGCCACCAAGCTGCCTGGATGCCAACAAATGCCCGTACAAGCTGCCAGCACAGTCATCTGAACAGGGAGGGGTTGGAGCTGGAAACTCCACACCCAACCCATGAACTGGCCGTGGCTCCCAGTCCTTCCCAACGTAGCGGAGTGGTTTGCACAGCACTGGAGCTCGATGCGCCACGAGCAGTGAGACCCCCTGCGGGACCCTCTGCAGGATGGGCTGCTCCAGAGGCTGCGTTCACCTCCAGCCCCGTGCCGGAGCCAGGACAGCGGGATGATGCACGGCGCTGCCCTGCTACCGCTGTGTCAGCGGGGTCGCACCGCCCAGCCGGACACTCGCTGCCCGCTGCCGTGCCCCACAACGACGCTGACAGAGGCGAACGGGATGGAGAGGGTCCAGGAGCCCCCCGAACCGGCAGCGGAGCCCCGCTCCCGGTCCAAGTTCAGCACCAGCCCTCAGCCAGCACCGGCGGGCTCGGGACGGATGGGACCAAAGCGGAGGACGAGCCGGTAACGGCGCCGGGACTCGGGGCCGCCCCCGCCCCCGCCCCAGGCACCTGCCGGCAGGACGGGACGGGACGGGGCGCGGCGCGTCAGCTCCCGTCGGGCGCGGCTGCCCCGTTCCCCCCGCCCCGAGCGCTCTTACCGTGAGCGGCGTCGCCGCCGGCGAGGCTGCAGAGGACGAGCAGGCAGAGCGCCAGCCGGAGCGGCATGGCCGGGCCGGGCCGGGCCGGGCGGCGGCGGCGGGACGGGACGCGGCCGGGACGCTCCGGGACCTGTTGGCTGTGAGGCGGCGGCGGGGGCCGGCGGCGTTATAAAGCGGCGGGGCGGTGTGAATCACCGGGCGGGGCGGCGGGCGGGACGGGGGGGGACGGGGCGGCGGGGAGGGAGCGGGGAAAGGGGGGGAGCGGGGAGCACGGGGTGAGGGGTGATGGCGTGGGGGGAACGGGTCCGTGCGGCCGTGCGGCCGTGTGTCCACAGCTGGGTCGCCCCGGCTGGCGATGCAGAGGGGGCAGTGGCACAGCCAGCTTTTGGGGTACCCCCGGGCACGGGGGGCTGAGGAGCGTACAAAGGGTTGGGGCAGAGGAGCGAGTTTTGCATGGGGGGACCCCGATGAATTGGTTGCTGTTGGGGTTGGTGCTACACCTGCCTGACCCTGTACCCCTCTGCAGGCAGAGTGAGCCCCCCGACCCCATCTGGACCTTCAGAACCCTGCTGGGTCTGTGCCGTGTGGCTCCTTTCAGCTTTGCTTCCCAAGCAGCCGTGCAGCTCCACAGCCCGGCATCACCCACGCTGTGCCGTTAGGGAAACTGAGGCATGGTCAGGTCCCACTTGCTCTGGTAGCACCAGCCCTTGTCAGAGCAAGCCCTGCACAGTATGGGGGGAAAGGAGAAGGTCTGGAGGGTGGAGGTACCCCCCATGACACACATTGTCACTGAGAGAGGGGGTCCTGCCCAACGTCATATGGTCTCCTGCCCTGTGCCATCATTCCAACACTGCACGCTGAGTGTTGGGGCGCAGCCGGAGTCCTCAACCATCAGCCCAGAGCAGAGAGCCAGGCCACGGGGTCCCTCCTGCCTCACTCCTCCTTGCTGCTGCTCCAGGGGCCTTTTCCAGCCTGTGAACCTCCCTGTCCCTCCACGCTGTGCAGCTGAGGGGAACACGTTACCCTTTGCACTGGCCTCAGCTGAGGTCATGTTTTCAGCAGATCTGGCCTGGCTCTTTCTTCAGGAGAAGGGGCCCCATATGGATGGCCCTGAGGAGCTCGCACCACCCCTCTGCTCCGGCAGCGGCCGCCTCGCTCCGAGTTGATGCCAGCACAGCATGAGAATATCACTCTGGTGCAGGATCTGACTGGATGCAGTTTGGGTCCAGCAGGACACAGAGCAGCAGCGGCCACATGGCCGGGGAGGGGTGTGATGCCAGCAGGACCACAGGCAGGGTGATTGTGTCTGCTGCCACTGCTACGTCCCTCCCTGCCAGGGGATGGGAATGGTGAGCTGTTGGCTCTCCACCGAGGTCAGTCTCCCCTCTCTTCTCCCTCTGCATCCCCAGGGAGTGCAGAATTGGGTTTGGCTTTGGTGTAAGCTGTAGGGCATCGCTGAAGGAGCCGCTGGGGCCTGAAGTGCCACGTTGCCTGTGAGCAGAGTGTGTGCTGTGGGGCACAGCAAGGCGCCTGCTGTCCCAGAGGAGGATGGAGGGGCCCAGGAGCCCAGGGAGCACAGGTTTGCAGCATAGTGCTGGCCCCAAGCTGGGCAGCTGTCCCTGCCTCGATCCCATCTCTGTGCTCCCAGCTGCATGTGCCATCCGCTGCAAGCAATTGCCCATGTAAGGGCAGAGGGTCAGGGGAGCCAAATCTCTGAGCTGGATTCGATAAGAGAGCAGGCAGTGATGCACTTGCTCACATGTTCATGGATGTCAGAGGAGCTTCACAGAGGCCAAGAAGGGATTTTCCCTGGCCGAGAACGGCATTGCACAACCGGCGTGTCTGGCAGGGATGGGGTCGTACCTCTCTCCAAGCCTCCACATCTGGATGGAGCAGCACAGCTGGGCTCTGCACTCTGGCTGTGGACAGAAGGAGCTGGAGGCCAGGAGGGGAGCAAGTCAGGCCCCTTCCTCCTTCACTGAGTGACAAAGGGCAGCGCTGTGCCAAGGGCTCAGGATCACCCCGTGCTCTGCTCTCCAGAAAGCATTGCTGTTTGTGAGGAGATGGGCTTGGGGAGGGGGACAGGGCTGGTTCTCAAGCAGCACCGGGAGCAGAACCCATCTGAGCAGCCTGCTGCAAGCTGGGGGGGGGACCCACTGCATCCCCTACTGCACCCACCAATGGGGCAGGTGGCAGTTGTGAGCCAGCAGGGCAGCACTAGTATGGCAAGGGGAGAGAAAGGAAGACCGGCAACCATGGGAGAAAGCTGCCCTGCTGCAGCACTGGGGCAGGTTTAGGGCCCCACTGCTCTCCTGCAGCTCAGCTCCTTGCAGATCAGGAGCCAAAGCCATCGGCCCACACGTGGGGCTCAGGGACAGCGGGCAGAGCTGGGACAAAGGAGCTCTTTGCAGCCGCAGTGAATGGCAGCCTTGCATCTGACCTTTTCTGTCTGGGTGCTGGTATTGTTCTGGGTCAGGAGGTTCCCGTTACGCTTTGGTCTGCAGCAAGATTTCAGGCTGAGGTTCAAGAGGCAGCTATGGCTCTGTTCTCTTGAACTGCCGGGATCCTTTAAGGGGGGAATCTCGCCTCTCTCATCAGTTCAGGCTAATTAAACTCTGCTAAACCGATTAGAGCTGCAATTTACAAGCAGACAGTCGGTTGAGAAGTGTTTCTCCCAGAGCCCAGGGTCAGGGCACAGAGGTTTCATATTGACCCTGTGGGTGTAGCTGGGAGGTTTTGGACAAGTCCAGCGGGGTTCCAGGTGCTGATTCCCCCATGAAGCATAGCAGGAGGCCCCAGCAGCCCACTACCCTCCCTGCTGCAGCAGCACTTGTGCAAGCAGCACCACCCATTTGTACCCCCAGGACGGGGTTGCTGTGGTGCTGGGGCTGTCTGGCTGCCTGCTGAGCACCGAATTGCAGCAGGGCCGGGGCAAGGCTTGACCCCAGCCTCAGTTTCCCTCTCTGCAAAGCCCGGTGAGTTGCTGGGTGCTGCCCCAGGGGGCTGGATTTTCTCTGCCGTGTCTGCATAGCTCCAGCCAGGCAAACCAGGGAGTTATGTATTGCTCACAGCTGCATCACCGGCGCTGGGAAGAGAGCACAGGGCTGAGTGCTGTGTGCTTCGATGCCTGGTTGGGCACACTCCACCCCCAGCTCTGACACGCAGCTTCGCCCTGTGCCCGGGGCAGCAGCGTCACCTCTCCAAGCCTCAGTTTCCCCATCTGCTGCGGCAAGATAATGCTCCTCTGCTTGATCCTGCACTATCTCACAGGAAGGTTGCATTAGCAGTTAGCTAATGGCTACGAGGAGCTTTGAAGATGAAAAGCCGTGAACAAATGCCAAGAAGTGCTGAGCTGGATGCTCCTCACCTCCGTAATCGTTTCATGTTACTGGGACACTTCCACTTCTGCGAAATGAGAGGGAAGGGTGGGAGCCTGCATGCGGGGAGGGGTGCCCGGCTTCCCAAGACCTGCCCCTGCAGATCTGATCACCTCTCGTGTTCTCATCACATGCAGATCTTCCTGCCCTTCCGCCAGCCTGCCATGCTGCTCCCAGCTCTGCTCCCTGCTGCAGCATCCCTGGTGTGCTGCACGGAGCCCTGCGTGCTGCTCCCACGCTGCTGCCAAGCACCTCTCCGCCCAGCCTCGTCTCGCAGCCCCCCAGCCCGCCTTGCTGCTCTTTGCCACCGCTCATTTGGTGCCTTTGGTGTGTCATAAAAGCACTCCTATCACAGGCAATTGGATTTAATTATTCGGGCAAGGATTCACAAGGCGCTGTGTCAAATGCTTAATTAAAGCCTCGATCTGTGCTGCTGCCTGCACCCCGCGGTGCGCGCTGGCAGCGATGCGCTCAGCACACTCTCTGGCTGCAGTTGGATGTGAGCTGTCTGCTCCAGCTCTGTGACCCCAGGAGCTCTGCCCTGGCTGGGAATGCCCAAGGAGGGACCCATTCTGCTTTCTCATTGTGCCCAACGTTACACCAAAGCACAGCAGAGCTGCAGGGCAGCACCCACAGCTCCGCACCCGTAGTTCTGTTCTGTGCTGCCCCGGTGCTCTTCATGGCTTTGTCCTGATGCCTTTTTCCTTCCAGCAGGGGAAGAAAAGGAGCGGGGTTGGAAATGGCTTGGCTTTAGGGTCTCTCCCAGCCCCAGCTATTCTGTGATTCTGTGGGAGGTGGAAGAGGGAGCGTGGGGGGAGCAGGCAGAGGGAAGGCAGTAGGAGCCTGTCCCGCAGCCCCGCACAGCCAATGGGAAGGGGCTGTGTGCAACGGAGTGCATTTCCCTCTGAGTGAAAGAACAGATGTCTCTTGTCTATGGCCTGCAGTTGGCTCTGGTTTTCATCTCTCCTGTCTATGCACACGCAGATTTATAGCTGCCTTAATTAGTTCCTTACAAAACAATCTTGTTGCCCGCATGTCTGTCTGAGCCCCGGGAGGTACGACGGGTGGGAGGCCGGGGCAACGTGGGGTGGCACAGCCATTCAGCAGCCCTGGCTGCCTGCACGAGCTCAGGTCACCTGCTGGGGCCAGGGGATGCTCCTGCCACCGCCCTGCGTGGCTCCAGTGAGCACAATGGGTTTCACCTCCTGCTGCATGCAGGGGATGCCTCTGTGATGAAACAGAGCAGGCACTCAGCTGCACGCATGCACAAAGCCACTCCAGCACGCATGCACAAAGCCACCTGTGCACATGTGCAGCTGTTCCCTTGCACGCTTTGCTCTCTCTGTGCCTTGACCTGCACGGCCTGGCCGTGCTGTCCCCAGGTCCCCATGCACGGAGCTGCACGGTGACACACTTCTCTGAGCACCTTTCACAGGCACGCCGTGTACACAAGCCGTGACTCAGCTGCCCCTGTGGTTTCCCCAGTGGAAATGCTTCGTCCGCCGCTGTGGAAAGAGCAAAGATTGCCTGCAGGGAAGAGCCAACAGCTCCATAAAACGTCACGGAGCCGTGCGGGTCTGAATGGGGTGTAGGGGAGATAGATGGGATCAATGCTTCCCAGCCCAAAGTGGGAGGTGTGCATGCACTGTGGGCAGCTGAGTGCAGAGCCATCACGGGTCCCACACCTCCCGCAGAGCCCCATCCACCCCACAGCTCCCTTCAGACAAGAAAACTGACTGCTCACATAGCCCAGGCTCGCAGTTAGTAGAAAAACATGTTTTTCGCATTAAAATTTCCCTTGAAAAACAATGGTTTAAATTAAGCATAGGAAAAGAAAAGCAAAGAATCGAAAAAGGGGGAGGAGAGGAGAGGGGGGGTGGGGGGAATATTAAAACAAAAAGGGAAATTTGGGGTGGAGCCCAGAAGCAGCGCCGTGAGAGCTGCAGCTTTGCCCCATCCCAAGGAGCTCCTGCAAGCAGGTGGGGTCCTGGGGACTGAGCAGCACTGAATGTGGTTGGGGGAGATGCTGGAGGCTGCACTGCAGTGCAGAGCTCAGCCCCAGACGGGCCAGGGAGGGTGAGGTGGGGGGGGATGCAAATCGTCTGATCTGTCTGTGAGGGAATTCAAAAGGAGGCCGATTCAAATCCGTCGTGACACGAATGGGTTGGGGCTGGCAGACGATCCCTGCGGTGGTTGTTAACAAATCTCACCGCTTTCCTTTGAGTGGCCTCCAATATATTAATTAAAATAAGCAATTATACACAATCTGGGTGGAGAGGAGCGGGGAGACCAGCTGCACCAGTTCTTCTCCCTTGGCAGGAAGGGTGCAGGAAGGCACTGGGGCTCGGGGAGCTCTATGAGAGCGGGGCTGGGCTGTGCCCACAGCTGCCTGCAGGTCCCCAGACTGACACAGATGGGTGAGGAGAGCCGGGCAGCAGGGATCGCCTTCCAGCAACCACTTTGTATGAGAAGACAGGGGCCCAGAGGCTAAGTCCTTATAGAAAATGACTTGCCCGTGTCATGGGGGAGGTGGGAGCAGAGAGGGAAACCAAGCACAAAGCCGCCCAGGATCTGCTGGTTTGTGCTGCTTGCCCTTTCCAGAAGGTCCACATCCACCCCCAGTGATGGGGAATGCTGTGAGCAGGAGACCTCCCCCCCTCCTCCCCCCCACAACAAACAACAGGGGATGGGGCAGGCAGAGAGGGAATACCAGGGGAAACACATCTGCACGGTGCAACGTCTGTGCAGAACGACAGCCACATGTCTGGGCTTTATCTCAGCGCAGCACATCTCGTGTCAGCAAATCCCTCAGTCACAGGGTTTTATCCCCGGCCTGCAGTTTGTTCATGAGAGAAGTTCCTGCCTGCAGGGCACACTCGTGCCAAGAGACCCTGGTGCTGGGGATCCTCGCCCCGCTGACACCCTCAGTGCAATGGGCACAGGACCCAGCGCCACACGTGTGCACGCCTGCATGCATACACAGGCACACACACATATATGCATGCACACACGTGCACACACACACAGAGCCCACGGCAGCCCCCCACCAGCTCCTGGCACGCTGGCACCGCTGGAATTAAGTAATGTCTCAGGAGATGAACTCATCACCAACACCCACAGCCGGGCACTGCGAGTGGCAGCAGAGGTGGCCGCAGGCCCTGCCCAGCCCCACCAGGTACCCTGGGAACGTGGCACCACATCTGTGCCAGCTGCAGGAACGCGCCCTGCCCTGGGGCCTGCTCCCATGTGAAACCCAGCCTTCCTCCTCCTCTTCCTCCTCTTGACAGTGGCATCACGCTCTTTGCCTCTCCTGCAAAGGCTCCTGTTGGGCTTATGGGGTGGCTGCCAGCCCCATGCCATTTGTCCCAACTCCTGAACCCCGCAGGTCTCATTGTGAGGCTGATGCACTCCCAGGTTCCTGGGAATCCAGATCTCTGGTTTGGGGTCACAGGGGGACACTCATCCCCACCACCACTGTGGCGTAGCCCAGAGGTGCCCCCACCCCATTCCATCCATCCCATCCCATCCCATCCCATTCCATCCCATCCTACACCAATCCATCCCATCCATCCCATTCCATCTCATCCTGTCCCATCCCACCCCACCCCACCCCAACCCCATCCCATCCCATCCATCCATCCCATCCCACCGCACCCCATCCCATCCATCCCATCCATTCCATCCCATCCCACCCCATCCCATCCCACTCCACCCCATCCCATGCATCCTATCCCATCCCATCCCACCCTACCTCACCCCTCCCCATCCCATCCATCCCATTCCACCCATCCCATCCATCCCATTCCATCCCACCCCACCCCACCCCACCCATTCGTCCCATCTCCCCTCATTCCCCCCCCAGCAGCACTCTGCTCTGCCAATGCACACTCTGGAGGTGCCACCTCCTCCCTCGTCACTGCAGCACCGTGAGAAAGCTGCCCCACCGCCGCCCTTGGGGTGACTCAAACCCTCTCTGAGCAGACCCAGCTCCCTCCAGGCAATGGGGTGGGGGTAGGGCCGATCTTTATAAGACTATGGGGGATTTGCACGGGAAAACCGCTTTGCCCTCTTTGTGATGGGCTCAGGCTCTCCCCAGGTCTTTTTTCTTTTTTTTAATAAGGAAATTATTCGGCTTTTGAGTAATCGTTAGCCTTTATTAAAGTCATTATTAGACTTTATTACCGAGATGAAAAGCACAGATCTGGAACGGGAATGGGGACGGCAGCGCGCCTACGGCTCCACACGCCGCACAGCGCCATTGGCCCCGCCTCCCCGACAAGCCACGCCCCTTTTCGGGAAGCCACGCCCCCCACCTCAGCACCACCCACTTTACGCGTTTCTGCCGCCGTCCCTTTTTGTCCCCTCTCGGCCGCCGTCCTCCCCCTCCATGCGTCGCCGGGCGGGGCGGGGCGGCGCGGGGGGGGTGGGAAGATGGCGGAGGCTTCCCCGCAGCCGGGCCGCTTCTTCTGCCACTGCTGTTCGGCCGAGATCGCTCCCCGTTTGCCCGTGAGTCGGAGGAGGCGCGGGTGCGGCCAAGACGGGGTCGGGGGAACCGTAGGGCAGCGCTGGGGCGGGCAGAGCCCCGCGGGACGGGCACGTGGGGATGAGGCCTGGGGGGCCGGGCCGGGCCGGGGCCGAGGGGCGGTGGGGACTGCGGCGACTGGGGGGCGCTGAGCGGGAGGGGGAGGCGGAGGCGGAGGCCGCGGGGCCGGGCGGGCGGGTCCGAGGAACGCCGCTGCCTTCCCGCGTTCCTTCCTCTTCCCTTCCCCCTTCCTTCCGAAGGACCCGGCCGCCCCCCGCCGTTCCGTGGCTCCGCGTTGGGCCCGCTGAGCTGAGCGAGGCCTCGGGCTGTGCCGCTTCGGCCGGGGCCTCTCGGGGCCTTTCCGGGGCCTCTGCCGGGGGTACGGGCCTACCCGTGCTGTGGCGCTGAGGCACCGGCGGTGCGGGGGTGGCGGAGGCCGGGGCAGGCGGAGGGTGAGCTCTGCACGCAGCCCGGCGCTGCTGCGGCAGCCGACGTGGGACTGCTTCGCACACCGGGCTGCTCAGCTGCCGAAGGTTGGCTTTGATTCGAGGATCCCACGGGTGTTACTGAGTCTGTCCTGAAACGTTTCGTAGCGTCTCGTCAGAATTAAGGCGTCGCTTTTGCTTTTTTTTAATCGTTCCTTGCGTTCTAAAAGTCGCCACCCTCGTGCCTGTATGGTGTTTACTTACCGTGGTTGCTTCGATTGGGTGAGTTTGGGTTTGAAATGCGCTCTGTGCTTTCCCTCTCTCTCAGTGCTTAGGTGAGGGTGGGCCTTGGTGGCAATTGAGCAACGTGTGTTTGAGTCTGAACACTGAAGCTGCTGATAACGTCTCTGCTGAGCAAACAGCCCGGCTGGAGAAAGTGGCTCAGGAGCTGAAAGGCCGTAATCCAGGAGCAGGAGTCACTTCTTTGTGTTCCAGTGCCCTGCGTTGGGTTTGGGCCAGCAGAGCACATCTGGTAGCAAGCATCAGGCTGTGGCAGGGAGCTGACAGCTTCTCTCATTGACACAGATCTCGTGAGCAGATAGTTAACGGACTTGTTTCAGGATACGAGCTTGCTGGTTTTACTTCCCAATTCTCGCTGCTGAAGGTAGCATAGCATGCACCGGGGAAGGATTCATTTAAACAACCTGAGAAACAATGAGCTGTGACATTTGTGCTGTTCCAGCTGCAAAGGAATTTGCTGATCTCTACATTCAGAGTCCGTAAACAAAGAGAAAACAAACCTATGCAGCTCCCTTATATGGGAGAGGTGAGAGGATTGCATGGCTGACTTCTTAAGTGTGTCGAGTGTAATAATGTATCCTGATGATGTATGGGTGAAAATTAAGCCAGAAAGAGGTTATTGCGGGGATAATTGATGTGTTTTCCTGTAGAGTGTGCAGGAGTTCCTGTATGCTGGTGATTTGGTACAGAAATGTTCTTGAAATCAAACATTGTGTAAATTCTCTGGATGGAGTTATTTCACAATTGCCATCCTAAGGAGCCCTGCCCAGAGGAGGGAGCAGCAGCTTCTCTGTCTTGAAACCGGAGGGTGTCTGCTGCTTCCTTATCTTGCTGGGCAGACAGAAACAGGGCTGAGTGGATCTCTGGCCCTGCTGCATTTTGCTTGAGTTTCACTTTTTTTTCTGTCTGATGCCTCGAGAAGCAAAGCCCACACAGCTGTCAGCCTCTCCTCTTCCTGGGAGCGCACTGACTCTGCTTTGTGCCTTAGGACAACTCGGATGCAGCAGTGGCAAGGGTGTGAAGTTTCTACGTGGGGCCTTGTGTCTCCCAGGCCCTGTGCCATGGCAGCCCTGAACTAGGCTCAGTTTAGGGCTGGGTGCAGCATCTGTCGCTTCCTCTTGTGACTCAGTGGTGCCGTGTGGTGTCACTTCTTCTCATGTGGCTGCCTTGTGCTAAACAGCCAAGTGATTCCCTTCGGTGAGCTGAAGTGCTCTGGCCTCCTTCTGGCTGCAAGTGTGCTCACAAAGTATAAATTCCTAGCCGAATTGAGGGGGGGGAGTGACTGTAGCAAACTCTTGAGGAATCCTGCCCTGAATACACAGGCTGTTTATTCTGTCACATTCAGTCTTCAGTATTAAAAACCACAAGGGTGGCAGTAGCTCTCTGTAATGAGCGCCGAGCGTGGGAGTGTGACATTCTGGTATTGTGTGCTGCAGAATGACCCACTTGTGTCTCCTCGAGCTCTGAGTGCTGGGAACCCCAGACGACATCAGCCATAGCTTTCCATTAAGCTCTTCCTAAGTGAGAACGATGCTGTAATTAGCCTGATTCCCTCCTTGTCTCATTCATTAGGATGCTTTGGCCTCCTGGGGGGGTGGTAGGGGGGAAGCCCCACAAACACACATATTTAAAGGGCAGTGTTTTAGTGTTCCCCTTCTGGGAAAGCTGGTGGGTTGGCTTTCACTTCACTCTGAACTGCATCACATGTTACCTCATGTTTTGTCTGTACTGGGGATCAATTAGTATTATCCACATCTTATATAAATCCAAGTTCAAAGCAGGTTCAGGCTTCACAGTTTCCCTTCCTGGTGGGGTGATGGGTGGTTTGGGGGTCCTTCTGGCTCTGCAGTCTCTGCTTGCCATCTGTGCCAAGTCATACTGGTAGTGGATGTACTTCTTAATTTAGTTTTCACAGTAGCTCTGTTCTATCTGCATTGGCTGGCCAAACCATTTTTACCCTTTAAAATAAAGTTAAATGGGATTGAAAACTGGGTTACAGAAGTGCCCAAGCCAGGTGGTAAGAGGAGTTCTTCTGTCTACCTAATTAGTCAGTCAAGTATCTTAATTTGGGCAGAGTTCCCTTCCTAACAAGTACAAGGTGGGCTATTTGTTTGGATTTTTTTGCATTCTGCTATAAGACTGGTCTGATCTAGGGGGATTTCACACTGTCTGCCCCTCTGTTCTGGTTATTTGTGCAGTAAAAGTGAACCGTGGTGTCACCACAAGGTAGAAATACAACATCTTGCATCTAATCCCCAAAATAAAGCTGCTACTTAAGATGCTGCACGATGGCTTTCCTGGGGAGATGTGGTAGGCTCCTGGGGGCTGTCCTACCAGGTGGTGTTCTCTGTATCACGGTATGGGGTTTTGCCAACTGCTTGCTTTTCTCATTCAGTGTTTCTTCTCCCGTAGGACTACATTTGCCCACGGTGTGAATCTGGTTTTATTGAAGAACTTCCTGAAGAGCCAAGGTAATGTGCTGCTCCCAGAGGCTGTTTCTAGGGTGCATTCAGTCTACTCAGCTCTTTTTCTAAGTAAAAGACAGTGTCACATACTGCACAGGTCGTAGTTCTTCTGGCCAACGTTTGGCCTGTTTTTCTTTACTATGGTTATGTAGTGCTTAATATGCACAGCCTGCATCTGCAGGTAAATCAGCAGTGGTAAAGGGCAGCAGGAGGAATGTGTTGATTCAAAACAAACAGGAAAAGGTGTCAGAGGCTCTCCTCATGGCATGTGATAACTCTTAACTGCTTTGAGTCATCAGGGCAGAGATAACATGAAAAGGATATTAAGATGCTTGAATGCATCCAGAGAAGGATGGTGAAGGGCTGGCAGGCGTGTGCTGTGAGGAGGGGCTGAGCATGCCTGGGTTGTCAAGCCTGGAGGACCGGAGACTGAGAAGTGATTTGACTGCTCTCTGCAGCTGGGGAAGTGCTGAGGGAGGTCTGTTCCCTGCTCACCAACAGTGGGATGCATGGGAGCAGCACAGAGATGTGCTGGGGAAGTTCATATGGGGCATCAGACGAAATTTCTTTGCTGAATGAGGCTTCCTAGAGGTGTTGCTGGTGCCCTGTGCCTCTCAGTGTTTGAGAGGCATTTGGGCAATGCCTTCAATAGTGGGCCCAAACTTTGGGTTAGCCCTGAAGGAGGTCTGGCAGTTGGACTTGATGATCTTTGTAGGCTCCTTACAGTTCTATTCCAGCTGTCCAAGAAGAGGAATTTGCAAAATGGGGGCTGTATGTAACATGGTTTGAAGTAGTAGTAGCACTACACCTTGACTGAGACTTTGGACTCTGCACTGAAGCAGCTGAGATCTGTATTCACATGTTTTACTGATGACTGAGCAGTGGCACTGCTCTCTGTCAGTGTCAGAATAGGCAAGAGTGAAAGTGCCCAAGTGTTTCAGATGCATTTGCCAGTGGTCAGACTGAACAGCACAGAATCAGGCTGGCACACACACAGCTTGGGATGTGTCTTAGATGCGTGTTTTTAAAGCTGGCATTGGGGTGGTCTTCACAGACTGAGGTTTCTGTACTGAGAAGGTGATGTTTTGTCTCACTGCACCAACCCAGAGGTGGAAAATCAGCCCTGGGTGATCCTTCCTATGTTGGTGACTGGCTGTGACCTTGGAGAGAGTCTCTTAATTGCTGAACCTTTTGGGTTTTGTTACCTATAATGTCAAAGTGTAGACCTGGATACTGAGTAGCAAACCTTCTTGCAGCAATCCAAAAGCAGAAGCCTGGTGGCATTAAGAGTTTTTCCCATTTGGTCACATGTTTTGCAATAGAGAAGTTCCTTTGACTCAGGATTAGACTTAAGCACATCTGGGTCATAGTGGTCAGGGTTTGTACCTTAAATCTTCTCTTCTTGGTGCCCCAGGGAACCAGCTGACTTGTTTGAGGTGGATTGTGCAGGGAATCTTTGCTTGGTGGATCAGTCACTTTTCCCTAACTTCATCAAACTGGAATCTGAGAGGGTGGGGAAAGATGGATGATGATGATGTGAGTGATGAGGGTTGCAGAGAGTGAAAAATGAGAATTCCTTGGGACAAGGAGAAAATGAGCATCTGAGGGCAGACTGATCTCTGTAGGTCCAGAGCAGAAGGGCGGGTGAGCTGACCTCTGTGGCTCCTTTCAGCTCTGACTAACTTCCTGTGTGCTGTTATGAGCAGCTTTGCTGTTTGCTCATCGTGTCAAATTCACGTCCCTCGATTCCCTCTGCTGGGAAAATCTTTTCACAACACCCTTCTGACACTTAACACTGCTTGCTTTCTTCTCAGGAACACCGAGAATGAAACTAGCTCCTCTGCATCAACCAGTGATCAGAATAGGCATCCTTTTGAGGTAAGTCCTCTCTCTCTCTTCAAAGGTTTTCTTCCTTGCCATTGAATTGTCTGGGGTGTCTTTCCATTCATGTATTGTTTAAATGTTCCCTAGGTTTTGACTAAATATGGGGGAGGAGGTATTAATGGCATCCATGTGCTGCTCCTGAAATCTCTGCATGTAATATTTTTGATAGGACCATCATCTGTGTCTTGTTGTTGTTGTGAGGGGGGCTTAGCTGGGATTTAAAGAGCTGGCTGGGTGTGTTGCTGTGCAGTAGCATGCAGCAGCTACAGAGGAACCAGGGAAGTCTGAGTTTCTGTTCCCCCCTCAGCTACTTCTGAGCATGCACTGAGCACCTATATCGGCCAAGGGCTCTGAAGACACAAGTCACTGTTGGGAGGCTGGGGAAAGACCACAAAGTTCATTTATTTCTGTTCTCATCACAATCTGCTCTCAAATTCTCTCCCTCCCAGAACGTGGATCAGCACTTGTTCACTTTGCCGCAGGGCTATGGCCAGTTTGCCTTTGGGATTTTCGATGATGGCTTTGAGATTCCATTTGGGTCCAATGTGCAGTCAGAAGACAACAGAGACTCTGAGAACCGGAGGGAGAGAGAGCATCAGTCCCGGCACCGGTATGGTGCGAGGCAGCCCCGGGCTCGTCTCGCCACACGGCGTGCTGCTGGCAGGCACGAGGGTGTTCCCACACTGGAGGGGTAAGAACAGCTGTTGGGGTTCTTGTGCAGAAAGCCTTGTTTTTTTTCACTGATGAGTTCACCACAAACATCTCTTATTCCTCTGTTTAAGTGTAAGGCTGCTCATAGGTACAGCTGTGTCTTGCATGCATGCCCAGCTGCGCCCTCTGTGAGCTCAGGCTTCTGCTCAACATGCCACGCTCTTGCCTTGAGTTTTAGGGGCTTTTCTACCTGAGCACAACAACCTAAGCTGCAGTGAGGCTGGCAGGTTTGACCCTTCAACACACATTGAGAGAGCATTTCCTGGTCATCACTGGATAGTGTGAGAATGTCATACTGGTTGTGAGAAAAAACAACATGAAACTCTAGAGAACAAGACTGCAGTTTCTTTACAAGCATCCTGTAGGCACTCTTGCTGTCTCTGTCAGAAATTCCATCTGGATAAAGCATTCAGTCTTTTCTCTGTGTCAATGAATAACCAGTTTATTTTTTTCCCTCTCATTCTTTTTGATGATGTGACAGCATTTAGTCACTCTTTCCATGTCAGACTTCTGAACTAGGAGCTAGCAGATGCAGGTTCTTGTTTAACCCTGGTTTTCTTGTCTTTCAGAATCATTCAGCAGTTGGTCAATGGTATTATTGCACCTACAACAATACCAAACTTAGGACTTGGTCCTTGGTGAGTTGAAGCTCAACTGTTCTTTCTGAGGTTGCTCATACTTCTGCCTGAATTTAATTGTTGTTCTTCTTCTTAAAGGGGAGTCTTGCATTCAAATCCAATGGACTATGCCTGGGGTGCTAACGGCCTGGATGCAATTATTACACAGGTAAAATTAGCACTACAATGGAGCCTCAGGTCGTCTTGGGTAGTGCTCACTAAGCTGTCAGCACCCATTGTGCTGCAGCAGGAACAAGTCAGTGAAGGTGTAGAAATGAGGTCCAAAGTGCAGGGGATGCTGGATTCAAGTGCCCTAGTTTGATAAATGAATAGATTCTGCGTGCTGCTGAGCTCACATCTTTCTGCCTTCTGTGGCCTATTGTTTTTTCAGCTACTAAATCAGTTTGAAAACACTGGACCACCGCCAGCAGACAAAGAAAAGATCCAGGCCCTCCCCACGGTACAGATCACACAGGAACACGTAGGTGTGTATATCTCCTCCAGCGAACTGTTCACAAAGAGGTCTGTGAAAATTCTGTTTAAACACTTTCTTGTGATTTTAATTTTGTCTGCTAGTACCTTTTGAGGCCTAAAACATCTCAAAGTGGGGAGAAAGCTGAATTATTGCTCTCTGCTATACTCATGCAAAGGATAGGGCAGAGTAGACTGGTTGGATTTGCCCTGGGGAGGCAAACTGTCTGTTCCAAAGAATTTCAGTGTGAATAGAGTTGAAAAAGCACATGCACAGTGATGGGCAGGGCTGCAGCTCTGTGCTTGGATGTGCTGACAGCTCTACCAGGCTTTACTGTAAGCTGGATGAGAGTTTGTTGGTTGGAGGGATGCAAATCAAACGCTGGATGCTTTGTCACAGGTATGTGCATGCGTACACACATCTGTTCATTGAGGATGTTTTGTATGGCAGTACTGTGAGGAAGGGAACAGTGATGCAAACCCAGGACAGTGGAAGGGGGAGTGATGGTGGTAGAGACTACAAAGCAGCAAGCTTTTCCCTTGCAAAGATGAAGCAGGAAAGGGGGCAGAAACCACAAGAGCTGTTTAGGAGGGTAAAGGGCAAAGGTGATGGCGAAGGTACTTTGCTTTCTGCTTTATTGTTCAGCTGTGTTTTGCTTTCCATTTACAATACAGATTCTGGGTTAGAGTGCCCTGTGTGTAAAGAAGACTATACAGTGGGGGAGAATGTCCGACAGTTACCTTGCAATCACCTATTCCACAACAGCTGTATAGTCCCTTGGCTGGAGCAGGTTAGTGCCTTCTGCCTGGGTCTCTTGGGTTTTGTAGCACTTGGATGTTTTCTGGTGGTACTGTTTTGCTCTGTAAATGGTTTTTTTTACACCCTCATGATGTGGCCTAAGCATGAACAGGAGTGTATTCTTCAGCTTTTTCCTTGAGAACTGCTCCTGTATTGTTTATAATCCAGTTTCCCTTATTTCTTGTTTTGGCTTTTTATCTGCTCTCCATAGCATGACACGTGTCCTGTGTGCCGGAAGAGCCTAAGTGGACAAAACACTGCTACAAACCCCCCTGGACTCACAGGGATGAACTTCTCATCATCATCCTCCTCCTCTTCTTCCAGCTCACCAAGTAACGAAAACTCATCGAACAACTCATGAATCTTAATCCAACCCTCTGTCCCTGGGGCCCTGTCTGTCCATTGTCCTCCTTCCCTCCCCAGCCAACATAAGCAGCAAAAGGGGCTTCCAGAGCAGAGCGAGGGGAGGGTAGCAAGGGGGAAGCAGCACCCCCAGAATTCCCTTTTGAGTTCTGAAGACATGGAGACTCTGGATCCTTCAGAGATGAGAAGCCTCAAGTTCTGTCACGGGGAAAGAGCTCTGTCTGTTAATAAAATTCATCCCTTTGCCACGTGGACTTTTAACAGTTGCAGTGAAAGGCTGCAGTGCTCTACAGGTGGGAAACCTAAGGCACTGAGCTAGTGGTTGCAATTCTGAATGGAAAGGTTGTTTGTAAGGTTTTGAATTTGAGATTCCTTTTTTTTAATAATAATTATTATTATTATTATTATTGCTTTTCCTCCTCCTCCTCCTCCCCTTAGATACTATCTCTTCTGCTTTGGAGATTGAAATCTGAAAAATGAAAGCATAATGATACTGCCTCCCTCCCAGGATCTTCACCTGGGGAGGGCAAATAGTTGTCACTGAGCAAATGAACTCTTGAAACAGACCCTATTATCCTTTCCTTCCCCCCCTCCTCCATCTCGAGTCCCATTTATTTTTCTTTACAACCTTGCCCTTCTGATACTCGACACTGAAAGGGGGTTTTTATAATTTTAAATTATTACTGCTGTTTAAATAAATGGACGTTTCAGCTCAATGAGACGTTATGCATGATTTGAGGAAAACTACAGGGTAAGGTCTCCAGAGACTGCTGTGCTGAGCAGCCTGGTTTCACCCAAGGGCAGGCTGGGCTTGTCCGAGCCCTCCTGGCATGCTGAGTGCAGGTATGCTGGGAGCTCCAGGCTTCAACGTGGCCAACACCCCTCTCTGTGCATTGCCAGCCTGTGGGTCGTTGAGGGGCTGGCTGCAGGATTGCAGCTAAAAGCATACTTGCCTGGTCCTTTTTGTATTTTTTACATCTCCCTGTTGCAGTTCTGAACAGACTTTTCCACTGTTAACATCAGGACTGGGCGTGCGTCAGTGCAAGGACCAGCCAAATCTCATTGTGATCAAATAATATACAGGAAAAACAAGATTTTGGAGAGGAGAAAAAAAAATAATGTATTTCAAAGTTACTTAAAATACAGCTGATTAAAAAAAAAAAAAGGAGAGAGAGACAAAATACCTGGGTGTGTTTGACAGTTTGTGACAGAGCTGTGGATTGGAGAATGAGAAGAATGTGTCTGGAGGTGGCAGTGACCTACCTGGGCTGAGGTGGGGACAGAAAGCAGGCTCCTTGCTGCGTGTCACCGTGCAGTGCTGGCAGGAGAGAGGAAGCAGTGAGCACTTCAGGAAGCACTGGGCTGCATGAGGTGTGAGCTGCTGCCTCTTCTGTTGCAGGGATTCGAGGCAGGCAGTGCATCTCCCTGACCCCGGTGCTGGTGGAGGTGTTGTGCGCCCCACACTGTGCACCAGGTGATTTGGGAATGCTGTGGTCTTGTTTTCCACACCCATGCTATTCTGGGACAGATGCATATCCAGAGGGCTGGGTCTCCTGGTGGCTGCAGGCTGTCTCCTGGGGAGGCTGCAGCCTTCCTCACCTTATAGGCTTGCTCAGGTGAGGCTATGTCAGCATCACAGAGCGCCCATGGGAAGCAGCCCTGCAGTGAGAGTGGGATGTGCGCATGGGAGGGTTTGTACATCCACAGCTGGTCGTGTGCTCCTGGCAAATGCCAGGCAAAGTGCATTAGGGTAAAGCTTAGTGGTGGTGTCTGATGCTCATAGGTGCATCTTGGGCTGCCCATGAGCTCTGAGGCCCGGAGGCAGCACAGGGGGCTCTGGGGCCTGGCCTAAATGCAGTCCTGGATTTACACCCTTCTGCTGGGCCCAGATGGCACCGAGCATAGCAAGAGCTGGGCCAGCTTTGCAAAGGGACAGCCCAGCCCTGTGCAGAGCCAGCCGCAGGCAGCTCCCCCTGCCCTGTGCAGCTGTCTGCTGGTGACCCAGCTGTCCCAACGCCTACCCTAAGCTCTTGCACTTGTTTGTCTCTGATGACTCGAGCTCAGATGTGGCTGATGGGAGCCCAGCAGGAAGAGGCTGGGGCTGTGACACGGAGGAGCTGCTGACCCTGCAGGGACAGCCGGACTCTGCCCTGCTGGTGTCACAGAATGGGCACACAGTGGCAGAACCGTGGAGCAAATCAGTGTGGATCCAGCACTGAGCAGACCTGCCCAGGTCCCAGAGCTTCCTAAGAAGGGCTATACCTCCCCACGGGAGGGGGGAGGTGGTGTGTGGCATTTCTTGAACCGTTTCAGAATAAAAGGGAAGGTTTGTTGGAGGAAACTTCAGTGCCATTTGCCAGAGCTGTTGGGGGCTGGCAGTGAGGAGGCACGGCAGGCACTGAGCCATTGCCCTGGAATGTTTTTGTCATTGGCTCTGCCAGCTCAACCAGGCTGCAGCTGCTTTGATCTTGCAGGCGGATGCCTCTGGGACAAGGGTTTATCTCAGGACTGGTATATCTGGGTAAGGGCTCATCCTGTGCCAGAGGTCGAGCCGGGAGCTTCTGCTGCTGAGATCCCAGGCTCAGGAGCAGCAGGTGGTGGTGGCAGAGGGATCCCAAAGGCAAGGAGGTACCAATACAGTTTGTGCCCACGCGTGAGATGCTCGAGGTGGGCTTCCAATGGGTGAAGTGAAGCATATGGGTGCTGCAGCTCCTGGGGTCGGGGTCTGGTGCCCGCTGCAGTCCCAGCAGCTGCTGCAGTGGTTGCTCCCTCCTGCCACAGGCTCACTAGGAGCTGGTTTGGTAAGAAATGGAACGAGTTTGGTGGTTTGAGCTCAGGCCATCGCTCACATCTGATGTGACACAGTGACCACGCTGCGGTGCCTCTCACAGCGAGGCTCAGCAGGCACTGCAGGAACGTGGCCTGGCTGGGAGGAATGGGCGCTATTCCTGGCCGTGGTGCCCAGGGTGATGCTCTTGGAATCACCTCCCGGTACCCAACTCCATCCCCATCTGCTGGAAGGGAGCAGAGTGGGGCCGCAGCCTCAGCACCACAGGGGGTGCTCATCCGGGATGCAGCCATGCCATTCCCTCAGCTCACCTCGTGCACCTTCACCCCACAGCAGCCTGGCATGCAGGGCTCTCCCCTCCCACGGCCATTTCCTCCCGTTCCATCCCTGAAACACCACTTGCTGCTTTTTCTTAGGGTTAGATTTGGAGCCGAGCAACTCCTTGCCCACCCACTCAGGTGTGGGGTTGGAAGAGGAGGGAGGATGCCAAGGTCTGTATCTCCCAACCCAGGGCAGCACCTCGAGGCTGAAGGAGCCCACGAGCACCAGCATCGCACTGCAACGACTTGCCGCCCCTTGCCATGAACACAGCTTTAATTTCCACGAGTGCTCAGACACCAATCAAACACAGCCCCCAGCATCTCCCAGCCCCACGGCCGCTCTCCCCTTGCGGAGATGCTGTCAGCAGGGCAGGAGGCCAGGATAGCATCAGCTCCACCCATAGTGGGTGCGTGCCTCAGGTTGGATGCGTGGAGGGACACCGAGCAGAGCCCCAGCATGGCTCTGCGTGCTGAGTCTGGACCTTTTGCCATCCACATCCACCCTCCAGTTAAAAAAAAAAAAAACCCAAAACAATAAATAGCAATAGATAGATAGATATGTACATATATAACATAGCCTTTTTTTCCCCTCATTTTTTCTTGCTCTATAGGGCTGTCCAGGAGCCAACGCTGCGGGGCTCAGCTGACGAGCATGGGGAGGAAGTGGGTGGAGAGGTGCTGCCGGCGCGTCTTGCCCCCTCGCCGCGGCCTCCCTTTGCTATTGAGGGAGAGGAACATGGGGCGGCCCCGGTGCCGCCAGCGCAGCGAGGCGTAGGTGTTGTAGCCGTTCTCCTCAATGCGCTCCGTGAACTTGCAGTTGGGGCTGAACTCCTTCTGGCAGAGGAGGGAAGGGGGTGAGCGGGGTGAGGGCTCCGCGGGTGCCGTCCCCTATGGGGTGTAGGGGGAGCAGAGTGGATACCGGCCCCGTTTCGGCTCTGCCCCGCACCTCCATTGCCGGCCCCGGGATGCAGTGCCTGACCTACCGACCCGTAGAGCTGCCCCTGCTTGTTCATGGCCAGGTAGAAGCCGGTGTGCACCGCTCGGATGGCCACGACTCCGACACGCACCGACCGGATCTCGACGATGCCTGCGGGGTTATGGAAGCGCTGCAGTGAGATGGGCCGCCTCCCGAAAGGACCCCCTCCCCGGCTGCCCACAAAGTGCCACCGCAGAGGGACGGCACCATCGACCCCACAAACTGCCACTGCGGAACCTCACCCGGTGCAGGAGCCGGGGGAGATGGAGGGATGGATGCTGTCCCAATGGAGGGATGGTGGGGAGCAAGGGCTGCGTGTTGGAGGGAGAACCCCATCATCCAGCAGGGTTTACCCTTTATTCCCATCCTCCCTTGTGCCCGGCTGCCCCTGGGAGCAGAGCTCTGCTGGAATGAGGCCAAGCCGCAGCTCCACGTGCCTGGAAGTAACTGTCAGCCTTTGCCCCCTGTTCACCTCACGGTTGTTCTCCCTCAGTCAGCAGCTGAGCCTCTGCCCAACGCATGCTGTGAAGCCCCAGGGACTCAGCCCGGCTCCTTGGCCACTCATCCCATTGCTGGGGGCGCTGCCTATGCCCACCAGTGCTGCTTGCCTGGCTGGGACCAGCACGGATATGGGGACCTGGGTGGGGACTGCAGGATGCAGCAGCCCTGGGCTTGGCCCCACAGCAGGGCTCGACTAAAGGTGCGTGCACCCAGCCCGTGGATCTCGGTCAGAGCCGCTAATGGGAAAGGCATGTGGTCAGACCAGGTGGATTTTAGCGTGGAAACACCCAGAACAATGCCAGGAACTCTCTGGATTCTTCCTCCCTCTCTTCCTCTGCGCCAACGAGAGCCGTCAGACTGACCCCATCCCTGCTGGACGTGGGGAGCCCCACGGCCCCACTGATGGGGATGAGGACACGCAGAGGCTTTGCGTGGCTCACAGCACATAGAGTGCAACAGCCTCTGGGCAGGGTCTTTTGCAAGGCCTCACCCACCCACTGCAGGCTGAGGCATCGCCTCCACGGGGCCACTGTGATGCTGCTGGGAGAGAATGGGGCTGGATATGGCACAAGGACAAGCTGAGTGCTGTGCAGAGCTCGGTGCTGAGTGCTACAGGATGATACTGAGGGGGGACGTTCAGCCCAGCCACCAGCACACGTGGTGTGGTCCAGCACGTCCCAGCACAGCAAAGCCATTAACAGGCAGCCGTGGGGAAAGGCTGAGAAAATGCCTGCAAATCCATCTCAGTTTATCGCTGTCTGGAGCTGCTGCTATTTATACCAAAGGACTTTTGCTTCTCTAAAAATAACCCCGCTTTGCTATTCCCAGTGCTCAGTAGGGCACAGCCACGCTTTGCTGATGGGTACCCAGGGAAATGCTCAGCTCCGTGCAGGCTGTGATGGGGCCAGGCAGGAACCTCAGAAAGCAGCCCTCAGCCCCTCAGAGGGCTCCAGACCAGCCCTGGGCCGGGTGTGGGGCACAAGGAGGGGAAGCTCAATTCCAGCCACTGGAAGGGCTGGGCTGATGGCTGCCAGGAAGGCTGGGGAGCAGAACCCGAGCCCAACCCAGGCACAGGTTACCTGCAGCTCCAATAATCAGAGTGAGCCTGATGTGACAGCCTGGAACCTGCCAGGCCCTATTGCCACACGGCCAAGGGAAGGCGTGGGGGAGCTGGCAGCATGCCTGCCTGGGCTCCCAGCAGCTCTTGGTACCACAACAGGGTTCCCCATGAGCAGCTGTCCCGGTTGGGCTGGGCTCATTCCCACTGCAGCTGAGCACAGTAAGGTGGGTGACATCCTCTCTGATGTGAGACAGAGGTGGGCTGTGCTCTTGGGTCACACGTCATCACTGGTGCTGTCCCAGCTGAATCCCTGCTTGCAGGGCTTGGACTCTATCAGGCTGAGCACCAGCATGCAGACCCCAGGCAGCTCCCAGGGACCTCCCAGGGACCTGCACTGCTCCCAAATGCCTCCAGCAACTCTGACTGCAATAGGACACCCCGTGGTCCCCTCCCCTCATGGCCCCTGGGAGGGGAGCAGCATCGCCCCCAAGCCCTTTCCAGCCCTCCTCCTCCTCAGCCCTTCGCCTTCCCATGACACTGATGGGGGATGATGGCGATGGATCCCCTTGGCTCACTCTGAACGTGGATAACCCCAAACGCAGACAGTTATCTGCTGATGGCATCAGATGAGGGGATGAGAGACTCCCAGGTCCCCACTGGCACTGGGCAGAGCTGGCAAAGTGACACCGGGTCCCTGCAGGACAGTGGTGTCAGTTTCACCCGCTGACTCCGGGCTGAGAGGGATCCAGCAGCCGTTCCAGCTTAAGCCCCCGGGGCAGCGGGGTCCGGCGGCTTCGGACAGGGCTGTCCCCAACCAACGCCGGGACGCGGGACCCGTGACGCTGCCCACGGAGGATACGGCGCAGCCCCCGACCCCGCTCTAATGCGGCGAGGTTGGAAAACAGCGGCAGAGCGGGACCCGGCTCTCCGCGATCCGTCGGAGCTCGGCTCCGAGACCCGTTGAGGAAGGGGCGGCCCCGGTCCCGGCCCCCGTCCCGACCCCGACCCCACTCACTGCCCGGCCGCTCCCTCCAGCGCGTCCCCTCCACTCCGCCGCCGCCGTCGATGCTCAGGAAGAAGCGGGTGGCGGAGAAGAGCCGCCGGCAGCGCACGTCGCCTTCCAGATGCCCGTAGCTGCGGGGGGGTCGCCGGCCGCTCCAGACGGAGCTGCCCGGTCCCGGCCCCGCCAGCACGGCGAGCGCCCCAGCGAGGCAGGCGGCGAGAGCGGCGGGGCCCCCGCGCCTCATGGCGGCGGGCGCCGGGCGGGCGGTGGGGCACAGCGCGTCGCTGCGCGGCTCCGGGCCATGGCCGCGGCCACCGGCGAGCGGCCCCGACGGCGCGGGCGGCAGCAGCGGCGGTCAATGGGCGGGGCGGGGCGGGGCCGAGGGGCGGGGTGTCTCATTCATAAATCCGTGCGAGTCGGGGTAACCCGACGGCCGTCTCTGCGTCCGTTTCGCTCCCGGTCCGCTTCTGGAAGGCTCCCGAAGGGTTTCGGTGCCCTCCTTCCTGGTGTCCTCATCCTCCGGTCTCGCTTCAGGGCTCGGTTTCCCCGTGGGCGCGGACAGCAGCGCAGAGCAGCCGTCCCAGCACAGCCCCGAGGTCCCTTCCCGGCTCCCCGAGCAGCATCACGGGCGCAGGGAACACTCCGTGTGCGAACCGAGCCGGGCCCTCCCCGTTCCGCGCCCGCCCCGCGCTCTGCCGCGCCCCCGTTCCGCACCCGCCCCGTCGGGTCGCACCGCCCGACCCGCGGCCGCCAGGGGGTGCGCGGGGGGAGGAGGGGACGGGAACTGAGCTGCCGCGGTGCATTATGGGAGTTGTGGTGCGGACTGGAACTACCGCTCCCGGCAGGCCGCGCGCCGCGCCTGCGCAGTGAGGGCGGGCGGTGCGGCATGGCGGCGTAGCGGGGCAGCATGGCGCTGCTGCGGCTGCGGGCGGCGCTGCTGGGCCCGGCCCGGCTGAGGGGAGGCGGTGAGGAGCCGGGAACGGGGCTGGGGGGAGAGGGGAGCGGGCGGGTGGGTGCAGCCGAGGCAGATCGGGGCTTGAGGATGCTGGTGGGGCTGCTCGGGGCCGGCTCGGGGCCTAGGCCGGCGGTTGTGAGGAGGCCCCGCCGTCCCGTCGGGGTCCGGCTGTGATGTGGTAGCGATGGGAGGCCTCCTCTCACCGTTCCACGCTGCGTCTTTCTGCTGTAGGGATCCCATGGAGCGTCCTCAGGTGTTACTCCTCAGCCAGCGCCAAGGAGAAGGCGAGGAGAAACGCCATCTGTGAGAGGACGGAGCTGCTGGAAGGTGAGCAGGGGATATTTAGAAGAGCTGCGGGGCTCTCCCTCATTCGGTGCCCTGAGTGGGGGGCGGGGGGTTGGAAATGCTCGTGACCTGCTGAAGGATGTGAGGCAGAGTTGCTGACCTCCCTGAGCAAGTCCTGTCCTGTCCCAAGGCCCCCAGAGAGCATTGAGCTGCCATGCGAATCCTGGGTGGTCTTAAGGGGTTGTAGAGAATTCGTTCCTAGGCCATAGGAGGGCCCTGCAGATTGACCCAGAGTGAGCTCTGGCTCGATGAAGGTAGGAGCCGTTGCTTTTTCCCTTGCTGGGACATTTTTCATTTCCCCTGGATGCTGGGGCAAACCACAGTTCATAGGTGGTTCCCAGAAGGATGTGATCAGAGCAGCTGATTTCTGGGAGCTGCTGGGGTGGGTGGGTTGGTTAAGAAGGGAGGAAGCCTTTGCGTGGCCTTCTTCATCACCTCATTCCCAAGCATGTTTCTGCCAGAAGTGAAGTGTTAGGGTAGGACCCGGTCTTCTCTTCTGTCTCACATCTCTTCATCTCTGTCCTGGCTGTGTTTCCTGGCAGTACTGAAAGCTCGAGTGAAACAACTCCAAACCAGTAACATCCCAGAGGTGACCATCAACAAAGTGGAACTGGCACCAGTGCAGAGTGACAGGCACCACAACCCGCTGCAGAAAGTAGTGGATGCCCGTACAGCAGTGGAGCACCTGGTCCCCAAACAGTCCAGCAGCTGGACAGAAAAGCTGAAGAAGGAAATGTACATCCGGCAGCTGAAGGTGGAGAAGAAGCTGTCTATTGCAGCCTCCCAGATGACTCCAGAGGGCCAGCCCAAGGTCAAAACAAAAGTCAAGGTGAAGACAAAGGTGAAAGCAAAGGCAAAGACAAAGACCAAATCCAAAGCCAAATCCAAGAAGAGCCAGAAGAGCCCAAAGGCTACAGCAAGTACTTCCAGAAACCAGAGCCACGCTGGTCCCAGCAGTGCTAACACCTACCATAAGCCCAGGGTGGAAGAAATGAAGCAAGATGTGAAAGCACAGAAGCCTCAACGTGTGCATGAGGATAGGAGCAGCCAGCGCAAGATCATGCAGCAGACCAACCAGTCTAATCTTGAGTGCCTCCTGTACTTACAGCAGCCAGAGGAGGCTGAGAAGTTGCTCCTACTGTATCACAGCAACCCCATGAAAAGGAAACTTTTGAATGTTGATGCATACAACGTCGTGATGCGTGGCTGGGCAAGGAAGGTATGGAGCTCTGGGGGTCTTCTGCTGCCCTTGTCTTGGTTCGTCTTGGCCCTTTGGTGCCAGGCTTTCTGAATGGCAAGGCCAGAGGTGTGCTGGCTCAGGTGGAAGAGCACCACACTTGTAGAATCAGTAGTTGCAGTATGATTTCTGTGTTTGTCACATCTGCCTTCAGCAGTTTTTGCTGGGATGGACAGAGCTGGGCTGAGACCACTGATCCCTTTGAGCTGGTTTTGAGGAGAGGAAAGGGGTGGGGTAGTATGGATGTGACTCAACTGGAGAAGGAGCAGAGGGGGGGGTGAAGCTGTGATTTGGTGCTGCTGGTGTCTGTTTCCACATCCTCCATCCCTTCTCATCCACAGGGCTGCTTGCACCGTGTCATCCATCTGTTTTCCATGCTGGAGTCCATCAGCCTGCGGCCCAACCTGGACTCCTATGCAGTACTGCTGGAGTGCATGACACAGAGCCAGGCATCCACCAAAGCCATCTGGAGGTAATGCACTTCTCCTGCCCTGGGCAACATCTCTGCAGCTCCGCTGTGCCACGAGGGCACGAAATGGGGACAGGAGGCACTGGCTCAGGGTAGGGAAAGCCTGCCTTGCTGTGTGCATGTCTGGATGCTGTGGCATGGTTCTCGTGGCCAGGTTAAGGGGTTGGTCAGGAATAACTCTCTGAACTGTTTTCACCACCCCAGATTAAGAGTTTGTCCAAGATCTCGTGGTAAATGAAAACAGCCTGACTTCTGGACAGAGCTGTACCTGCTGCCAGTGGGCTGTGAGCAGCCCCCTGTCCAATCAGGTGCCCCTTGGTCCTGCACCCATTGTGGTGGGGATGTTTGTCCCGTTTGGCACTCCATCAATGTCCAGTAGGAATAACTCCTCCATCCATTCTGGTGGAGTTGGTATTTCCTGGTAGGATGAGCCAGACAGCGGGTTTTTGTAGGCTTCCAGTTCTCTGCACGAGTGTAACCAGGAGATTCAGATAGGTTTTGTGGACCCAAACTGAAGAGCTGAAGGTAGCCAGTGAAATCTCAGCCTCTGAGTGAATGACTTTCAAGTCAGCTGGTCTAGAAGAGACTTGCATTGATTTTTCTGCTTAGGTATGTGAGTGTTGCGTAAGTACAGCAGTAAACCTGTAGGATTGTCAGGAGGCAAATATTTATAGCACATCTGCAGAGATTTGCCAGCTGCAAGCCTCACCAAGGTGTGTGTATGTTTCCACACAACTCTATTTGCTGGTGCTGTGTTTGTGTTTGAGTTCTCCCATATGCTCTCCCAGTCTGAAGTCAGAATGGGCCAGTCTGCCTGTGGCAGCAGTTGTTCTCTGCCCTTTTGGCCAGGCTGTAACCAGAACCTTGCATCCCCTTGTGTTGGACCAGGCTAGTGGGGATAGGAGGAGTGTTTAAGGATGGGGGAAGCAGCATGGCAGCATCTTTCATTTTTCTTTTATCTCACAGAGGCAGTAGAGATCAGTCTCCCCATCCATGTGTGAAGGTGAAAGCTGCCTGCTCAGCAGCACTGTGGGCTGGAGGAGGTGGATGACTGATGGCTGTAACCTGAGGCTGGTGACCTTGTCAAGGACAGGCTGTACTCTGGAGGCAGCTCCCACCCCAAGCAGCTCCTGCAGCCTGGAGAGCTGTTTCCTGGTGTCTGGCTGCATGTGGCAGGCAGGGAGAGCTGGTGTGCTGCAGGTTTCCCATTATGCCCATTACTGCAGTGCTCTCCCTGCTGTCTGGTTCTGGGCAGGCGTCAGCTCAATGAGGTTCAAGTTGCCACAAGACTTGCCCTGTACTGTGTCTCATGTGGGCCCAAGTGACACTGTTTAGGGCAAAAGTGAGGAAGGAAAAGCCTGATACAGGCAAGGCCTTTGGATCCTGAAGAGGGAGCATCAACATGTTTTCCCCATGCTTAGTCTTCTGTTTATAAACTTCGTTCCTTGCCTCGTTGTATGCTGGTTTCTATCAACGTGCACACATCCTGTCTCATCTGCCTCTCCTCAGGTGTGTGCAGCACCTGAAGAAAGATGGTTTCCACGTGGATGAGCTCTTCCAAAAGTGCCTGTTTGAGGGAGATGAGAAGGAGATGGTGCTGAAGGCCATCAGGATTATCCAGCCTGACTACCAGCTGCCCCCTCCACCCAAACCCGAGATCTGCAAGACTGCTTTGCTCAAGAACTTCTACTCTGAGGTAAGCCACTGAGCTCAGGGATATTTCTGCTGCGTGGGGAGTTGTTGGAGCTGGCCAAATGGTGTTCACAGATGTCCTCTGGATGCATTCGGGTCCAGCACAGGACTGTAATATCTTCCCTTCCTCTGGCTTTTGGTACTTACTGCCTCACTCTTGTTGCAGGAGAAGATGGTGTCGTATCCCAAGCTGGATTTCACTGTGCAGGAGCTGAGGGAGCGCTTCCAGCAGCAGCTGGAGATGGAGCTGAACAGCACCATAACCATCGAGTCAGTGGAGTCAACCAAACCTCTGACTCCACAAGCCATCAAAGCGGTAAATATTGGGGTGTCTGAAGAAGTGGAGGGCACTTCAGTCCACAGGGATCTGTGGGGAAGACCTGCAGGGGCCGTTCCCTTAAAGTGGGTCAGTTTCCTGGTGATGCACTCTCACCACAGCGTGACTGTTTTGCTGCCATTTCTTGTGTAGCGCCAGCAGTTGGCCACCTTTCGTTCTCAGTGGCGTGGTGCCATTCTTCAGGCCCTGCAGAAGTCAAAGCACAACATGTCCCAGGTCAAGACAATGTCAGGGCACAGCGTTCTCTACCCCTACCTGTGTCTGCTGCCTGATGAGGAGTACGTGGACATCATGATGCAGGTAAGACCCTGCCCTGACCCCACTGAGATTTAGGAATGGGGCCTCCTGGGCAACCCTAGGGCTACCACAGTGCAGAAACAGAGCATGAATCTCAAGGTTTACTCAAGTTATTAGGTACAGGCCCTGCCTGCACCCTGTGCTGAGCAGACAGAGCAGCTCTCCTCTGATCTGACCACATTTTCTTCCTCATCTGCTCAGCATCATGGGAATCAGCATCTTTCTGTGTTCCCCATACAGGAACTTTAACTCCTACTTTGTCTTTCTGCTCCGTTTTTCTCTTCCTCTCTCCTTAAGTCCCTCTTTGCCTTCCCCTTTCTCAGATTCTCAACAGCCTTTCTCCACAAGGAGAATCCCTGGCTGTTTTAGCCAGGGAGCTTGGCTCCAAAGTCTACAACAGATACCTCACCCAGAGGAAGCTGCACAGTGGTCAGCTCGAGAAGGTGCAGGAGATCTACAAGAACTATATCCACCTGCTGGCAAAGGATAGCCAGGTAGGCTCTCCTGGGAGAGGGGTTCTCTTGGGGCCCATGGGTTTCAGAGTGGAGGTGGGGTTGGATGGTTTGTGTATTTTCACGTGCTCAAAGTCCAGATTCTGATGCTGCAGAGCCCATAAGAACTATGAGGCAGGGACTCACTGGGTCACAGGGGCAGCAGAGTCTTTCTCAGAGCCATGCTCGTGGTACAGAGATCAACCTGACCTGATTTTTCCTCTCCCAGCCTAGTGAGTACTTGCCACGGGAGTACTGGGAGAAACTGGTGGCAGAAGCAGGCTATGGGCCTTCCCTGAACTTAAAGGACTGCAGCTGGCCGTATGTGCTCCTGATGCGCCTGGGAATGTACTTGCTGGAGATCCTGGTGCATGCTGTCAAGGTGCCCAGGAACACCCTTAACCCTCGCCTACCATCCAAGCTTATCCCTGTCCTCTACCACATCTACTCCTTCCGCAGCAGCTGGCAGGTAAGCCTCATCCCTTGGGGGGGGCTTTGGGACAGTGCAGATCATCATGCTGAGTCCTCGAAGGACCCTTTTCCCTTCCCCATGCCTTTCTTTCTCAGAGATTTTAAGGAGCATCTGGTTCTGTACAAACAGTGGATCAGTGTGTTTGTTATGCAGTTAGGGACTCGACCGTGCGTTCTTCCAGGCTTTCCCATGACTCTTCTGCTGCTGACCTTCGCTTCTTGATTCTCTCCTCCAGGTTGGGCTGATAAAGCCCCATCCCATTTTCTCCCAGATTGTGTCAGACGCTGCAGAGACCATGCTGACCTTTAACTCCTCTGCCATACCCATGCTGTGCCCCCCTGTCCCCTGGACCTCCCCACACTTCGGTGCCTTTGTCCTGAGTGACACCAAACTGATGCGTTACGTGGATGGGGCCATCCAGCACCAGCAGCTCTTGGACCAGTGTCCTCAGGTGAACCTCCACCCCGTGCTGGATGCCTTGAACCAGCTGGGCAACTGTGCATGGAAGATTAACCAGCCAGTGTTGGATATAATCATCTCCATCTTCAATGACAAAGGCAATGAGAAGCTGGACATCCCACCACCCGTCTCTGAGGCCCCCAAGCCTCCTGTCTCTCCCAGCAGTTCCTCTGCCTTGCACAAGTCCCAGAAGCATGAGTTGTTGCTGTGCAAGAAGAAGGCAGCTGAGATGCACAGTTTGCGCATGGATGCCCTCTATAAGCTCTCCATTGCCAACTATGTCAGGGACAAAGTGTTTTGGTTTCCTCACAACATGGATTTCCGTGGCAGGACTTACCCTTGTCCACCTTATTTCAATCACTTGGGTAACGATGTCACTCGTGCCATCCTGCTCTTTGCAGAGGGAAGGCCTCTGGGGCCAAAGGGCCTCGACTGGCTGAAGATCCACCTCATTAACCTCACAGGGCTGAAGAAGAAGAATGCCTTGCAGGAGCGCTTGGATTATGCCAATGAAATCATGGAGGAGATCCTGGACTCTGCTGACCACCCTCTCACGGTGCGTGTGGAGTGGTGGGACTCAGAGTCACTGGGGAGAAGCTTGGGCTGCAGCCAACCCTCAGCAGATTGGGAGTCTCCCAGCTGAACTGATTAACGAAAAAGCAGGGAAGTTCAACCCTTTTTGAGCTCAAATAGCAATTGTTCCAAATAGCTGAGGGGCATCAGCGTTTTCTTTAATTTCAAAGGAGGCTTTTAAATGTTCCTCTTGTTTAGCATAGCTTCCAGGGAGTAAAATGTAATGGAAATCTGATGAGCTTTGAATAAGCAACATTCTGAAAGATAACGCTTCAAGGGGAAAAAGCAAAGCAAAAGCAAAGCAAAAGCGTTGCAGAGTTTCCTGAATACCAAATTCCTGTCTGAAAACACAATGAAGTGTTGGGGAGGTGGAGGCATGGTGAGAGGAGGTGCCTTGCCCAGTGTTCCTAAGAGCCCAGGAGCTCACCTGCTGCCTTTGCAGACAAGAGCACTGCCTCCTCCTCCTACTGTGTGCTTTGCTGTTCCCAGGGCAGGAAGTGGTGGATGAACACTGACGAACCCTGGCAAGTCTTGGCGTGCTGCATGGAAATTGCCAAAGCCTCGAGGTCACCAGATCCAGCTGCCTTCATCTCTCATTTCCCTGTTCACCAGGTGGGTGCCCAGCAGATGTGCACAGCCTGGGTGGCTGAGCAAGGAGCAGAGTGGACAGGGCAGGGAGCTCAGGGCAGAGCAGAAGCATACAGCTGTATTATTTATCATACAACATGGCCAGGCTTTCCTAAGGATGGAAGCACAGCCTACAGGTATCTTGATTTGAAAACTCCAGTAACTGGCTGCTACGTGCAGCCATTAATGAACCAGTGCAGTTCAATGCTGCTTTGCTTGCCTTGAGCCAAACAGCCTGTCTGGGAGATTGCTGGCTGACAGATGCCTGCAGGGTGGGAACCAGGCCAGTCCTATCTTATCCAGCTGTGGGATGGGGACTGGGAGCCTTTTGGGATATGGCTGGAGACAAGCTGCTCTGCAGGAGCAAAAGATGGGAGGTGTGGACCTCTGAGGAAAAGCAAGGGGACAGGCAGCAGCCTCCTGCATCTGGTGCCCTGATAAATCCCCCTGCTACATGGGAGACAGTGATCAATTCTATTTCTCATGAGAGGGGTTTCCATGTTGATCTCGTTAGAAGATCTGATGGCCCTAATGAGGTGTAGGGGGGGGAGAATGGGGATGTATTCTGCCAGGTCTGTCATATACGTGAGACCGTCTCAGCTGAAGGGCTCTGATGATATTTTTATGACAACAGAAGATCAGGAGAGCAGCTGGGGGTGTGTGGAGGGAGCAGTTAATAGAATTCAAGCAAGGACTTTTTCTGGAGGGCACAGGAGTCTGTTTCCACCTGAGTCATCAGTGCTTGGCTAATAGAGGCAGCTCTTCTGCAGCAGCAGGGCTGCCCAAGCACTGTCAGTTCTCTGTTCTCCTGCTTGCTGCACTGCAGTGTGGGGAAGGAGGAGGAGAGATGAGAGCTGATCCTACCAGCAGCTGCAGGCTGCCTTTGGCCAGGCAGAGCCTGAGCACAGGGGGTGCAGGGGCAACCTGAAGCAGCAGCATGGCTTCTGTGAGAAGTGTTTCTGCTGGTGCTGCCTGGGGGCAACAGGACCTTCCTGTGCTGTCATTCAGGTCCTTTTTGTCTCATCCTGGCCGATCTTGGTCCCAGGTGGGCTATCAGGCCAGCTGCTTTGACAAGTTGATCTGTGTGTGTCTGACTGCAGCTTTAGGAAGGGCTGGCTGGGAGCTGGGTTTCTCTCCTGTCAAAAGGATGCAGAAGCAGCATGGCTGGAGCTTCGGAGTCAATTGAGGGCTTGCAGAGGGTTCTTCAGCTTGTCTCTGCCTGACTCCAGTCCTGCTCCTGAGTGTTCTGAGGTCTGTTTTGACTGCCAGCTTGTGGGGCCACTTTTAGCATCCCAGACACATTTGTTTTCTTCAAATTTGCAGTTTTTTGGTGTTTCCATGGAGCTCTCTCTTAGAAAATTGCTGGGTGGGGAGGCAGTGGGTTGTGAGTTTCTGTGGGTTTTTTAAAACCCCATAGACAGCAGAAGATAGTGATGAGACCCAGACAGGAAAGCCACATAGAACTGAAATGGAAACTGTTATAGACCTGGCCATTGCTTGGAGATCAGCTGCAAACTTGCTCAAAAAGGGTGGGGGGGGGGGAATGCAGTAGCCCTTTAGAGCCGAAGTTGTCATAGTTTCATGGTTTTTCATTGGTATTCCACATCTGTGGATGAGATGTATGCGTGCTGATGAGCAGGACTCTATCCCTGTGCTAACACCTTGCTTCCACCCTCTCTCTTCCCACACACAGGATGGCTCTTGCAATGGTCTGCAGCACTATGCAGCGCTTGGCCGGGACCTCATAGGTGCAATCTCTGTCAATTTGATGCCCTGCAATGTCCCTCAGGATGTCTACAGTGCGGTGGCCCAGCAGGTGAGGTGTGATGGGGACATGAGAAAACGTCCTTTTGGACCCATAGGCTTCTGAGGAGAAGGTTTGGGATGAGACCAGCATACAGAAGGCTGGGAGAATGTGGGCTGATTGGAGGCAGGATCTCCCCATCTGTGAACAGGGATCACTGTGTCAGCTGGAATGGGATCTGGCTGGAGATCTGTCCTGAGAAGTCCTGTGGGATTTCTGCTCCCATCAGCTCTGACTTAAATCAAGTGTAGAGTGTTCCTCATCTCTTATTAGCAGCTGTCTGGCCTGCAGGTTAAGTGGGTTTCTTCATTTGAGCTGGGTAAGAGGGAGCAGGGAGGGATTCAGCCCTTGCCACTGCTGCCAAGATGTCAGTTTTCTTGGCAAGATGTGATATGAAATGAGCTTGCTGGGAAGTGTGCTGAGCCCAGCCAAACTCCACTGTCTCTTCCTTCTGGGAATCTGCATGTTTCACAGGGCAGCAGCACACCGATGGCTAAGGGGGGCATGTGTAGGGTGAGTGGTAGAGGCAGGAGAACCCAAGTCCTATGCTGCAGTGGCAACATCATGTCTGTGTGATGCCTGGCACCACCGAGGTGCTACGTGGCAGCAGTAGAAGGCTCTGGTTCCTGTGAGCACGGTGGGCTGTGAGATCCAGGTGCCCCTTTGTTCTCTCTGCAGGTGATCTGTTACTCCGGGCAGGTGAAAGTGGGCCATAGAGGTTGTGATGGGAGTTCAGGCAAGGCAGCATGCAGCTTGGGAGGGGAAAAGGGGTCTCACTGGGTCCTTCAAACACCTCAAGCCACAAAGGGGACTTGGGCCAGCATACTGGTGTGGCTCTGACTCCCTCTGCACTCTGTTCCTCAGGTGGAGGAGTTTAGGAAGAAGGATGCCGAGGAAGGGTTGAGAATTGCCCAGGTGCTGGAAGGGTTCATTGGTCGCAAGGTGGTGAAGCAGACGGTGATGACGGTGGTGTACGGTGTCACACGCTATGGTGGGAGGCTGCAGATGGAGAAACGTCTGAAGGAGATTGAGTTCCCTGAGGTAAGAGGAATGCCACAGCCTCCCAGCAGTGTTTTCCTCAAGCCAGTCCCTGCTGGGAGAGGCACCTGGACTACCCAAAACCATGGCATTCCCTCCTCCCTTGCTCTCTCCTTATTTTCCCAAATCCGAGCTGGCAAAAGGATGTGCAGAGCTGAACCCCCCATTCCTGCAGGAAGGGCTCTGGGGGAGAGCTGTCTGCCATTGCTTATGGAAGTGGACCCCTTGTCTCTAGCAGAGCTCTTGGAGACCTGCTAGCATTTCTTGTACCCACTGAGACAGGGCAGATGCTCTCTTAGCTTACCCTAACTCTCATTGCTTTGCATCTTTTGCTTCCCCTTTGCCTCCCCCTCACTCTGCCTCTGGTCTATGCAGGAGTACCTATGGGAGGCATCTCACTACCTCGTAAAGCAGGTGTTTAATGGCATCAAGGAGATGTTCTCAGCGACTCGAGATATCCAGGTAAGGTGCCTCTTCTCTTTCCCTTTTCTTCTTCCCTAGTCCACCCATGGAAAGACCAGGGAAGGAAGGAGCTCCATGGGGTCCTGGCCCTGCCCAGAGGTGTGGGGTTGTGCCTATTGATGGACCAGGCTCCCCATAAGAGCTACACTCAGTCTGGCAGGAATTTGGACTTGTGCTGGGAGGGAATGAGGTCCGTTCAGCTGCATGTACTAACTTGAGCCACTTCCTTCTCTCCTTCCCTTGGCCCAAGAACTGGCTGACGGAGAGCGCCAAGCTCATTGCACAGTCAGGACGGACAGTGGAGTGGGTCACCCCGCTGGGTCTCCCCATCGTGCAGCCCTACTATCGGATCAGGCCCACTGTGGTGAGTGTCTGGTGGTGGGACTAAGTTGTTCCTCCACCCAGTGATGAGGAGCAGAGAAAGCAGAGCAGACCTCGAGGCAATCAGCGCGAGGCCAGCCAGTTTGCATCGCCTGCAGGTGAACTTGCAGAGAAGATAGGATTCATGTGTGCAGGCACATCCTCCAGCCTCGTCACAGAGACTGGAGAGTGTGGGCGTGCTGCTGAGGAATCTGCTGCTCCCATCCCACTCAGGCAGCTGGGGCACAGACCCATTCTCTGCATTGAGCAGCCCTCCTCGGGGCTCGCGTGATTCAGTCTCGCTGCTCTCGCCTCCCACACACTGCTGCACTGACTCACGGCTCCCCATCCTGTCTCATCCTATCCTCACAGCCACTCTCCTGCAGCCTCACATTGGCCATGTAGGGATGGAGCAGGCAGGTGCCTCCCACCTCCGGGAACTCTCTTCTCAGCCCCTGCAGGAGTGAATCAGCATCTCCCTGGGAAGGGGTGAAGGATGCTTGCCAGCATCCTTTGGAGGGGAAGCAGGCAAAGTGCCACTGGGAAATGGCAGCTGCCACAGTGACTGGAATGCCTTGCCAACATCCCCATCCAGAAAAGATGTTTCCTGCAGAGCGTGGAATACCTTGTTGGCATGCTCCCCTTCCCAGAAGTAAGCAGCAGTGCTGATCACCTTTCTCTCCCCCTGCAGTTGACTTGCAGCATGCAGAACTTGAGTGTGAAAAACTCCAGCAACAACAACCAGTAAGTATGAACCCATGGTTCTCACTGAGCCCCTGCTGCCCCAGTCTGTGCTCTGGGGATAAAACCTTCCCATCAGTGGAACCTGCCAAGATGTTCCAAAGCTCCTGGTATTCCTCTGAGCCATGGAAAGTCAGCTGGAGGAGCTGGGACCCATCAGGGCTGCCCCATCACCCCAAATCTTGGCTGGCTGTGCCCTGGCTCACATCTTGAGCCCTGGGCATGCCTCAGCTCCTCCCCTGTCCTGTTCTGTGCTGCAGGAAGCCTGATACAGTGAAGCAGAAAAACGCCTTCCCACCCAACTTCATCCATTCCCTGGACTCGACCCACATGATGCTCACAGCTCTGCACTGCTTCAGGTAGGGAGCAGGGTTCTTGCCTGGGCCCTGCTGAGAGATCATCAGCAGGGTATCATTGCAGAGAGCTGGAGCTCTCAGCACTGCTTCATGGCCCTTTCTGCTGCCTCCCAGGCAGGGTCTGACCTTTGTCTCAGTCCACGATTGCTACTGGACTCATGCACTCACTGTGGACATCATGAACGAGGTAAAATTCTCCTCCCAAATCCTTTGTGAGCAGTGATCTTGCTGATCTGTCCTCTGGGCACTTGCCAGCCCTTGCCTCCCCTGGGCTTTGCTCCATAGACTCTTTTACTTACCCAAGCATATAGTGAACCTGGGATGCTTACTGGTGGTTGCAGGTGACTTCCTGGTGCTGCAGGCCCCCTCCTCACACCCTTCAGCTGGGTGCAGGGCAGAATCAGCACTAAACTGCATGAAGCAGAGTCAGTGCCTCTGTCTCGCCCTGGGCTCCTCTGAAGTGCTCCAGGGCTTTTGTGCAATGAACTGATAAATGGGGGTCAGCCTCTCCTTCCCACCTGATTCCTTCCAGCTTTGTCTGATAGTATTCCCCCCGCCTTCTCACTCTTGCCCACTGCTTTCCCTCCTCTTACCTCTGACTTGTCTTGGCTGAGAAGCACTGAGGGAAAGGAGGGGAAAACGCCTGTTAACCTGCAACTCACCATTGCTCCCTGGATCAGATCTGTCGGCAGCAGTTCGTGGCTCTGCACAGCCAGAAGATCCTGGAGGATCTGTCCAAGTTCATGCTGGAGAATTACTGCAGGTACTGCTTGCATCCAGCCCTCACTCTCCAATCCATGCTAATTCCACACCCCAGGGCTGCTGTGCCTGCTGCTCCCAGGTGGTGTCATCTGTCTGGGGGTTGCTCTCAAGGGAAGTTCTGCTTCCTTCTCAACTGACACCTGAGTTGTCTTAAATCTCAGCATGGAACACAAGGTATATCTGCATCCTCTTGCTGCAGAACTGAAGTGGAAGTCAGTGCTTGTACCTTTCTGTGGGCCTGGGGTGGGCCGTGATGTACGTGCCTTGGTTTCCACACTGAACAAGGCAATAAGGAGTGGTGGTGATGAGCACTGCTTTGGCCCAGCGTGCAACCCTCATTTATCACCACCAGAGCCAAATGAAAGCAGACATGCTCAGATCTGGGAAGTGCCTGTGTTTGGATCTGGGCTCCTGCTGCCATGGGGTGTGCAGTGTTTTGGAAGAGGTGAATCCTGTTGTCAAGATACCACACTGGGGAGTGGAGGAGGGAGGTTCTCCCAGACCTCCCCCTTGCTGACTGCTTTCCATCTGGTTCACGCAGCCCTGACAGAGAGAGCAGAGCCCTTTGGCAGAAGAAGCTGATGGAGCAGCTGTCAAATGTCCCCAAAACAGGTAGGAGCACAGGATGCGGACTGCAAAGCTCAGGGGAAGTTTGGAAATGAGAGAGAGGTGGGGAATGGTCCCCAAAATCTCTGAGCTCATGTAGTCAGCTCCTGAAGTCCTTCCCCTGTAACATCCCTGCAAATGGCCCCTGCCTTCCCCACAGCTTTCCCCCTGGGATTTTCCCCCAGATTGACCCAGCTCATGCTGTCCACTGTCTTGCTGCTCTTTGCCCATCTGTTTCCAACCACGAAACGTTTGCCTGGAGCTGGGACTGAGACTCTCAGTATCGTAATTACCAGGATCTAGATGATATACATGCAATGGGATTAAGGCAGTTAGTTAGCTTGACTCCTCCTAATCTCTTGGCTATGCCTCTGCCAGACCATCTGGCTAACCTTTGTTCTGCCTTTGCAAAATAAAGCAGCCCAGCAAAGTGCTGGCCTTTGCCACTGAGCAGCTGTCGTGGTCTGTCCCAGAGGCAGTGATGGTTTGTACTGGAGCCATGCACTCCCCTCATCCTTCCCTGCTGCTGTTATCTGTCTCACTGTTCCTACCACTGCCCCAGATAGCCCAGATAAATCAGGATGGATATCAGTTCCTGGAAGACCTCTGAGACTCTGCAGCATGGCATGAGCCCAAGCAGTTCTATGCAGGAAGCAAAAGCTGGGCTTAGGCAAGTTCTCTCCCAGTTGTCCCATCTCCACCAGGCTCTGCTCTGACCTCTGGCCTCCCTTGCTTCTCACAGGTGAATTCAACCTGAACAAAGTAATAGACTCCACCTATTTCTTCAGCTGAGCCCCAGCAGCCAGTGGAGCCCTGGACCACCTCTGGAATTCAGCTGCCTAGAGGTGATGGTAGGCGCTGGCCCACAGAGCTCTGCTGTCCTGCAGCTCATGGGGGAACAGCCCAGCAAAACACACCTGCACAAAATGGAGATGCTGGGGGCGAAGTGGGACTGCTGGAGGAGTGTAGGAGCAGCTGTGGGGGGCTGCTGGAGTTAGAGGTGGGTCTGTGCTGTTTGCTGCTACTGCCTGCGTCTCAGCCTAAGGAGCTGGAGAGGGCTGCAGAGATGCAGTGTGGGGTCAGGGATTAGGTGGGGTTGGCTTTCTGCAATCCTCGCCCTGACGTAAGATGTCTGTGCTACCCCTGCCAGCTCCAGAGCTGGCTTGGATGTCACCTGTGTCCCTTGCCAGGAATGTGTTTAAATTCTGCTTGCTGGGTCTCAGGCAGAGGAAGAAATCACTAGCTCAGGGGTGGAGATGTACAGTACTGTAAATAAAACGTTTTTTGAAATACAAGGTGGGAAGTTCATCCTTCTCAGCATCTTTGCCAGAAGTCTGAGGGGTGCCTGGGCTCTCCCATCGTGGGACTGATGTCTCCCCAGACTGCCAGTGTTGGCTGACAGGTTGAGGTTCAGTTATTCACAGGGCTATCGCAGCAGAATCAGAGACAAAACTGTCCTGCTGTGTTTGTTGTCTACATAGAGGGGCTGGATGTAACTGCTGGGCTTTTGCACTTTTAGCCAGTAGCCTCCCGTGGCCACTTCTATGGGGGTCTGTTTGTTTCCATCTCCTGCACTAGCTGATGCCTGGGGGCCCCATGTACCCTGTGCCTCTCATTCCCCATTGCTGCCCCATGGTGTCCAGCTGGTGCTGGCAGGGAAGCATCTCTTTAAAGGGCAAACTTCCCTCCTGCAGCCCAGCCTGAAGACTGGGTTGTGGCCACTGGTGGAATGGGAGGGCTGGAGCTGCAGGAGAGCTGGATGGTGGCAAAGGAGAAGCAGAGACGGAGTCGTGTGTAGCTCTGTCAGTTGCTGACATTTATTGCACAGGATGGGCTGAATGGAAAGGTGACGCTTGGAGTGTGGCCCCAAACCCCTGGCCCTGCAGCTGCAGGAAGGCAGGTGGGCGTGGGGCTCCTCGCTCTTGGGTCGCTGCATACATTCAACGTGGAAGGCTCCAGTGCGCCAGGCAGGGGCAGACGTGCATGCATACACCCATGCACACTTCCATCCATCTGTGTATACACACACACGCACACAGGCACACTTGTTTCACGTACACTCTTATGCCTTCCCCAGCCTGCAAGCCAGCGGAGCCCAGTGCTGCTCCATGCAGCGGCAGCCCCGGGGCTCAGCTCCCTGGGCTCCAGCAGCAGGGGTGCCTGGTTGAGGTCACCCCAGCCCCAGTCTGGCTGGCATGGGGGCTGCTGAGTCTGCTGGGGCTTGCTGTACCTCAGATCCCATAACTTACCTCCACTCCTTGGCTGTCACCCCTCGCCATGGGTCTGTGGGAGGGGAGGCAGGGGCACGTGCCAGTGCTGGCCCACATGCCTAAAACCCCAGGGAGGTGTCCTGCGGATGCACACATATAGGTTTGTATTCAGGTCATATATATCATATACAGCGTTGATCACTGGGGATGATGCATCTGTGGCTTCTATGGGGCAGTGGGGTTTCCTCACAAGGAGCGGAAGATGGGGCCAAACTTTGGTCGGAGGCAACAGCCCCCCTTGTGCCCACCCACGGGTCCCCGGCAGTGGGAGGAAGCCAGGGAGCAGGGGTGGAGGTGGCCGAGGGGCACGGGATCCTCGGTGGGGATGGAGCAGAGGGGATGGGGCTGGCTGCCCTGGCACACCCCGGCACCCCTATCCCCAGTCCTGTGGAGGTCACAAGTTGGAAGACAGCCTGGATTTGGCTGGGTCCGTGTCGGGCATGCTGCCCACCGAATCCTTGCGGGCTGCCGCCGAGTCCTGCTGCAGGGTGGGCGCAGGGTGAGACAGGGGCCCCCTCGAGGACACTGCGCCCCGCAGCCCGGCTGGGGGACCCGAACCCGGCGAGACGGCGGTGGCGGCGGGGCCTCCACCGATGGAAGCAGAGGATTCGTGCACTGAGGCTGGGGGGCTCTGGGTGCTGCCAGCCGCCAGCCCGTGGGGCAGGGAGGGCTGCGAAGCCGATAGAGGCCGTGAATCCTGGCTGAAGCTGCTGGTGGGCAGCGCCTGTGTGCTTTTGTGAACGGCCAACCGTGGGGGCGAGCCGGGCGTCTGCTGCTGGCTCAGTGAGAGCTGGGAGCCCAGCTGCCCCTTGGCCCCTCCGTAGGCAAACGTCCGGCTGGCCAAGGGGCTTTGGGACGGCGGGCTGGCAGCAGCGAAGGCGCTGGCGGAGGCGGGCTGTGCCTGGTCCTGCGAGGGCGATGGGTTGGCGTGGGGCACGGGGGGCTGCGGCTGCTGCGGGGGGCTCTGCTGCAGCAGCACTGGGGAGACGGCGAAGGGGCTGGGCACGGCCTGGGCGTATTGCAAGCGACGCATCATGCGGGGCGAGCCCAGAGCCATGGAGCCCACCAGCGGGCTGGCCATCTGTGGGCAGAAGCTCATGGCGACGGCTTGCTGCAAGGTGGCAATGGCAGAGGTGACCTGGGGTTGCACCGGGCTGTACATGGCCGTGTGCTGCTGCAGCTCCGCCTGCTGGACCATCTCTCGGTCATACTTGACAATCTCCTGGATGATTTCGTTCTCCTGGTTGTTGAAGACGCCCGAGTTGAGGTCGTGCTGCACTTTGTGAAGAAGGATCGAGTTCTTTTTCCCTGCAAGAAAAGGAATGGGGAGAGGGATGAGGCTCAGCACTGGGGGATGCTCAAGACCCCTAGCGGGCACCTCCACGTGCTGCTGCCCCTTTCCCAAGAGAGGAGCCCACGTACCGCTGAGGTTCCCTCTGGGTGTTCACCCATCAGCGGGACACAAGGAGAGGCATCGTGGGAAGTGCCTACAGGGCAGCCCTACAGCCCTTAGAGCCTTACCGATGCGATCAAGGCGGTCAATGGCCACGGTCTCAAAGGCTCTCCTCATCATGGGGTACTCCTCCAGCACCTCGTTGAAGTTGTCCACTGACAGCGAGTAGAGGCGGCAGTAGGTGTCCGCCCGGACGCTGGCTGTGCGCCGACCACGGGTCAGCAGGCAGATTTCTGAGGAGGGCAGAAGAAGGGAGAGAGAACAGCAGTGCCAAAGGTAAGGACTTGATGGAGAGAACTGGGAATGGAGAGCAGCGCTCGGGGACCCACAGATGCCTACCCCCGAAGTAGGAGCCATCAGAGAGCTTCATCTCCTTGTTGCCCTTGGTGAGGATGCTGACCACGCCGTGTTGGATGAAGTACATCTTCTTGCCGATGGTCCCCTCGCGGATGATGTAGTCGCCTGGCTGGAACACCTCAAACTTCAGCTTGGTGAGCATCGCCGTCACGAAGTTGGGGTCCGCGTTGGCAAACAGAGGCATGGAGGCCACCAGTTTGCGGCAGTTGAAGTTCACGATTTCCTATAGGGGAAGGAGGGCAGGGAGCAGTGAGGGGGTTGTGACACAGCGGGTCCCCTCCTGCCATCCTCAGCTCCCGAGCCCCCACCTCACGTAAGGGCTCGTTGAGCTCCCCAAGGATGCTGTCCTCGTCGAACATCTTGCCCTGGTAGCGGTGCTCGTAGTAGTCGTGGATCTTCTGTCTGAAGTCAGCGGGCAGCTTGTGGAAGGACATGTACTGCTCCACCTGCTTGTACTGCGGGGAGAGACGGCCACACCGGGCTGGGACCCACCCTGGGGAGTCCCCACCTCCCCAAGGACAGCGGGCAGAGCTGCACCGGGAGCCCCGGTCCCTCCCAGCCCCACCTTCTCCTGATACTGGCGCCGGGAGGAGTCCAGAGACTGGATGAGGGCGGTGGCGTGGCCGATGAACATGGCATAGCAGGTGGCTCCCACGATCATGCTCAGCATCGTCAGCCAGATGTCCGTCATGCTCTCGGGCGCCTGCTTGCCGTAGCCGATGCACAGCATGTGGCTCATGGACTTGAAGAGGGCGAAGGAGTACAGCTCGCTCCAGGAGTCGTTCTGCAGCCACGAGGAGTGCAGCCGTCAGCCCCGTGGGTACAAAGCAGCCCCCGCTTCGATGCTTTGATCCCCCCCAGCAGCGCTGAGCTGTGTGAGTTCATCTCTTTGCTCTCCCCACAGCCTCACCGTGCAGCGAGAGCCGAACAAACCCAACCACTGAGCACCAACTGGGCCGGCAGCGCTCTGCTCCCATCACAGCACTCAGTGGCCCCGCAGCTTTCTGCACTGTGCTGTCTCTCCTGGCTCCCCTAACTGAGCTACAACCACACGCAGAGCCCCTGTGAAAGGACTGAGCTGCTTGCCTGGCAGCAGCAGCGTTCTCCCACTGTTGTGCTTGGATAGGGGTGGGATAGTTTGGGGCACTGGGACCCCCCCAGGGTCGGTGCACAAAGCCTCAAGGAGGTTCCTCTTGTTGAGGGATATGGTGAGGAAGAGGAGTGGGGAGCAGAGGAAGGGTAGGAAAGCAGACAGAGAGGAAAACAGCGCAGGGAGAGGAGAATGGAAGAGCTGGGTGGAGCAGGGAGATGAGCCTGCATCAGGCTGCAGGGCTGAGAGGGAGCAATTAGCAACGTGTCCCATTATTTATTAATAGCAGCTTTCTTGCTAATGAGAAGGGGATGGAAGCAGGGGACGAGGGCAGAGCCACATCAGCATTATTCCTGTTGGAGAACAACCTGCTCCTTATGTCCTGCGAGCCCTGAAGCCACAGCCCCAACCCCACAGCAACCACGAGCCTCCAGCGGCTGCAGTCCCTGCCCTGCCCTGGGGTCAGTGGCATCGCCTGTGTGGAACGGACTGGAGGGGTAAAGCAGGGACACGCAGCACTCAGAAACCCACCAGGCTGCACAGGCATAGGATGTGGGCACGAATGGGCCATAACTGGGATGAAATTGCCATAAGGCACAAGCTGAATGGCGGGGATGTCCTTAATGGATTGGCTGTGCCCTTCAGTGCTGTACGGAGTGGAATCTGGCAATGGGGAGCAGCAGGAGAAGGGCCAGGGCAGCACTCACCACCATCCCATTGATGGAGACCCAGCAGTTCTGGGGGAAATCCTGCAGCATGGGCACGAGGAACTGGAGACAGCCGTCCCAGTGGCACAGCAGCAGCATCATGCCAATGAGGTTAATGATCCTCATCACGGCACTGGCCAGGTCGTAGGTCATGTGGAAGATCTGCAGGGCAGGGGCAGGAAGGCAGCATCGTGAGCGTGGCCACACGTCATCCCACCCAGCCCGGGACTGGGGGCTCTTGGAGTAGGGTGGGTGAGACCCCTGCATCCTCCATCCTGCAGCCTGCCCAGCAGCACCAGAATCCCCATAGACGTCCCCTGGGTCCAGCTCTGAACCACCAGATGCAGCCCCGACCCTGCAGCACTGTTATCCAAGTGCAAGGTGCGTGGTGATCCCTGCAGCACAGCCCATCTGCCCATGGTGGCAATGGGGTCGGATGCTCAGCAAGAGCTGGGAAGCAGCACCACCCCCTCCTTCCCCCCCCCAGCCCTGCATGGTGCAGCACTAGGCTCAACCTGCACAGCCTTGGCCAAAAGAGTCATTAGCAGCCCCAGGTGCCTGTGCTCCTCCTGCCTATTTATAGCCAGCAGGGTGCCTGCAAGCTTGGATCAGGACAAGGCAGAGCTGAGTGCTCTTGGCTCCTGTGTCCCCCCACAGTCACAGCCCTGCTTGTCCCCAGCACCTCTCACCAAGGGCAGCAGCACACTGCAGGGCTGGAGAGGTGCGGAGCCATGGGTGGAAGAGGAAAAGCCTCAGGGCTCATCCCTTCTCCTTCACATTTTCTTTTTCTCCAAAGAATAATAATAATAAATAATAATAATAATGTCAAATTCAAGAAACAAGAAAAAGAAAAAGATGGCCACCCCTCCACCTTTCCTCTTTCGGAGCCCTGCAGCGCTGTATGAAGCTGGCACAGCAATGGCATGGCAAGGGCAGGACAAGGGTGCAGCAAAGTCACCACATCCCCTGCATTCAGCCCTGGGCTCTAAGGGCTGCTGGGTCCATTTGGGCACGCAGGGAGGGCAGGAGGAGGACCCATCCTTGGGTATCAAAGCACTTCCGGAGCCATCGGTGGGGCACAATGATAACCACGGGACTGCAGTGCCAGCACATGCTTTGTTTTGCCCCACGCTGCAAAGGGCTGCACAGCCCAAGGCACGCCGGGTCCGGCTGCCCTCCCCTTCCATCCCTTTGTAAGCAGATGTGTTTATCAGGATAATCTGCCAAGCCACGAGCCGGCTCAGCTCATCCATAGGATCCTCTGAGGTGATTCCCCTTTGGAAGTGAGAAGGGTAAAGAGTTGGACCCACAGCAGGGGCAGACAGGAGGGTTGGTGGTGGGGACCCTCGGGGACGTGGGGCTTGCAGGAGGAAGGTGCAGGAAGAGACTGCGGGCAGCTGGGATGCAGCACCTGGGAATAAATGAGGCAGAGGAGGGCGAGAAGGCTCCCAGCACCTCCCAGGCTTGTGTGCAGAGCCAGCTCCACGCTGCAGCACGCACCTGCACGGCCACATCTGTCAGTGCTGTCAGGAGCTGCAGCCCACGCAGCAGAGCTGAGCACGCCGCAGCCACGCACCCAGCGCAGCCCCTGCAGCTCCTCAGGGCTGTGCAAGGCCCAGCATCTCGGCACGCATGCACAAATGCAAACCCAGATGCACACACATGGGCACAGCTCAGCTGCGGCGCCCAGCAGCCCCGAGGAGTCATCAGAAGCAGCTCTGTCAGCATTCCCACAGACCACAGACGCTGGGGATGCAGAAGGACACTGCCAGCCCTCGGAGCACGAGCCTCAAGTCCCCTCTTGGGGCCGTTCCCTCCATCCCAGAGCTGTTGGTGCTGTTTGGAGCATCCATAGAATCATAGAATGGGTTGGGTTGGAAGGGACCTCACGGATCATGAAGCTCCAATCCCCTGCTGCAGGCAGGGCCACTAACCTCCCCATTTCATACCAGCCCAGGCTGCCCACAGCCCCATCCAACCTGGCCTCGAACACCTCCAGGGATGGACGGGGCATCCACAGCCTCTCTGGGCAGCTGTTCAGCACCTCCCCACTCTCACAGTAAAGCACTTCCCCCTGACATCCAACCTCAGTCTTCCCTCCTTCAACTTCAAACCATTTCCCCATGTCCTGCTGTTATCCACCCTCTCAAAGAGTTGCCTCCCCTCCTGTTTATAGGCTCCCTTCAGGTCCTGGAAGGCTGCACTGAGGTCACCCCGCAGCCTTCCCTTCTCCAGGCTCAACAAGCGCAGCTCCCTCAGCCTGTCTTTGTAGGGGAGGTGCTGCAGCCCTCTGATCACATTTGTGTCCTCCTCTGGACCCTCTCCAACAGCTCCCTGCCTTTCTTGTATTGGGGGCCCCAGCCCTGGATGCAGCACTCCAGATGGGATCTCACGAGGTCAGATCAGAGAGGGACAAACCCTGCTGGCCACCCCTCTTCCAACAGAGCCCAGCATCCCATTTGCTCTCCGATCTGCAATCACTGCCGGCTCACGTTAAGTTCCTCATCCACCGGGACCCCCGGGTTCCTCCGCAGGGCTACTCTCAAGGGCTGCTCCTAACAGCCTGTATATACACCTGGGATCCCTCCGGCCCCAAACATCCCCTGCCCAGCAGCCCTTACCTCCTCCCACTGGTGGATGTAGCGGATGAGGCGGGAGAGGCGCAGCAGGCGCAGCAGGCTGAGGATCTTGGTGAAGCGGACGATGCGGAGAGCACGGGCTGTCTTATAGACCTCCGAGTCGATGCCCTTCTCCACAATGAGGAAGACGTAGTCCACGGGGATGGAGGAGACGAAGTCCACCACAAACCACGTCTTCAGGTACTTCTTCTTGATCCTTTCGGGGTCCAGGATGATCTCGGTGTTGTCCTCGATGACGATCCCCGTGCGGAAGTTCAGCACCAGGTCCATCAGGAAGAAGGTGTCGGAGACCACGTTGAAGACGATCCAGGGCGCCGTGGTTTCCTCCTTGAAGAAGGTGATGCCCACGGGAATGATGATCAGGTTGCCCACCATGAAGAGCAGCATTGTGAAGTCCCAGTAGAACCTGGAGGAGCGCAGAGGAGGGGGTCAGCTGCAAAGCCCTCCCTTGGCACTGTCACGTCCTTAGGGATGGTGGTGGGAGCTGTCACAGTGTGAGACCCCGAGGGATGAACTGAGGTTGTGCCTTCACTGCGGGGCAGCAATGGGCTCAGAGGGGGCTGTGCAGGGCAATGGGGGCAGTGTGGGGCCTCAGGGCTGTGTGCTGTGAGGTCTGACTGAGTCAGCACCGAAACCCAGGCAAGAGCTGAAGCTTGAAGGGAGACCCTGAGAGTGGGGAGCTATCGTGGCTGGGGAACCCCAACCACCAGTGTTCTGTGGGCAGCATCCCTCCCAGCACCCAATGGGGGACCCTGCAGGGGACAGTGAGTGGGGGGGGAAGGGGTAGGAGGGGCAGCAGATGGTCACGTCCAGCTGCAGCTGGAGCAAGGAGGGAGAACAAGGAGGGAGTGAGCAGAATGCCTCCCCTTCACCTCTGCGCTGCTGCTGCCTCAGCCCCCCACTTCTCCTGGCTCCCATCCTTCTGCCCATGTCCTTCCTGCATGCACCAAGGTCACAGCAGGACACACAGCCCCATTGTCAGGGCTTCAGCTCCATATGGGGGCCAAGCGTGGGGCTCCCCATCTTCCCCCTGCCTTTTCAGCTTGGTGTAGGGCTGGAAGGAGCCGAGCATCCCAGCTCGTGACCTTTCTCCAATGACACCTTCCCCATGTGAGACATCGCCATGGCAACCACAAGTGATGTCACTGCTGCACAACGATGACTTCACACCCAGGGCCCCTCCACGAGCTGGCAGCCAGAAAGGGACAGGCTGTGCTCTTCCCTTCACAGTCAGCCCCAAGGACCATCTCTGGCTGCTGGAACAGCACAGCCCTTGGTGACAGCAGGGGGGTGATGGTGGGTGGGGGGCACTGAGGCTCTACTGCGATGCTGAGGCTGCAGGACCCCATAGAGGGGACCGAGGGCCTCCCTCCAGCTCCACAAGCTGCCCCCAATGCATTGAGTCCCACCGGGGCATCAGCCAAACCAAGCAGGGGAGAGCAAAGACGAAATCATGGTGCCAGCCGGGTAGCGTGCAGCGCTGGCTCTGATCCCTGTGCAATCTGTGGGGCTGGGGCAGAATCTGCAGGGAAAGAGCAACTGGTCCTGAGCACCCTGACACAGAGACAGGGCTGATCCCGAGCGACCTCAGAGGAGGCCCTGCTGCAACACCAATGCTTTCTTCCTTGGAGGGCAGCGTGTGCATAAAAGAAAAGATTCGGTCCAAGCTGCTAAAAATACCCCAAAACAAATTAATTAGGATCCTTTCCCCCCCCCTTCCCCTCTCCACCTCCCTTACTTCTGACCTAATTGAACCACAGCAATGGCAGCAGGAGGTGCTGGCAGACACTGAGGGTGGGTATGGCCGCCCCATCGGCCACCCCAACCCACCACCAGCATCAGCTGAGGGAGCCCAGGGCCCCATCCCCAATGGGAGGAGAGGGCAGGGGATGTGTGCATGCAGCACACCAGGGATGTCCCCATTCACCTCCGCTGCCCCAGCACAGAATGCAACCCCTGCAGGGACCACAACATCTTGCACAGTGGGAGCAGCGATTCGCAGACCTGTCATAAATACAGAGCTCCTTAAAAATGAGGGCACGTGGAAAAGTGGGTTACGAAGCCACCACCAGGAGCTGGGCCTGAGCGGAGGCAGAGCAGTGGGTGCAGCACGGAGCAGAACCAAAAGACACAGCCGGGATCGGTGCACGGTGCTGCTCTCTGCAGGGACAGCCCCTGGGATGGGGCAGGAGTGGCTGCTTTGGTCTTTGCAAAATGCTCAAAGGCACCAACCTGTAAAGTCACCCCCGGGCAGGCAGGCAGGCAGTCACAGCCTTTTTTTCCTGATGAGTAAGCGGTGGCTTTCAGCCATCCATCAGGTCTGCGTGCTCACATTCATCCTGTTCCCAGCTGCTGTCACCGGGGATAACTAACAGTGGGATCATCGGCAGGCACCTAGCAGTGGCATTTACATTGTCCCCACCGGGAGTCAGAGCAAACCCAGGTCACCCCGCAGGGCGCACAGCTGCCAGCCAGCAGTGGAGCAGCAGGAGCCATTTTGCTGTGGGATGAGGGAGGTGGCAGCAGGCAGTGCCAGCCCTGCACGTGCACAGGGAGCAGAAAAGCAGGGGGCACCTGGCAGTGTGATGCTGAGGGCGCTGGGGGGAGGGGGTCCGTCGTGGTCCATTGAGCCACCCCTGCATGCAGTTCACCTTGCTAATGCAGCTCCCAGGCTGAGCCCTCCTTCCTGGGCTGAACGTTCCTTCTGGGTTCATGCATGTCTCCAATGGAAAGGGCCCCCCGGCACCCCACACCTCCCTGCTGCAAAAACCACTGTGCTCCTCCAGCCCCGGCCACGTTGCTGCCCCAATGCTTCACACCCCACACAGCACTGCCTGCTCAGGTTGCTATCAGGATGCAAATACAGCCCCCAGTCCAGCAGCAATCCCACAGTCACTGCGAAGCTCGGCCCACAGCTCACCCTGACTCCCAGCCCTGCCCCAATGCCAGCTGCACAAACACAGAACTCATGCCAGCGTCGGCGCCTGCCCTTTATTTCCTCCATCACTATAGACCAGGAGGAAAGACAACCGATCACAACACCCAGCAATGAGGTGGCTCTGCTCAACGTCGCCTACTGCACGATGGACAGGGTTTCTCTGATCAAATTTGCAGCTCATGATCTCAAACAGCCACCCATGCTGCTTCCTATTAACTCAGTGTTTATGTAAACAGCGACTTTTGTTCCCGGAGCAAATCTGCCCCTGAATTCTGCATGAATAATCACCGTGCTGTGTCCATGAGGAGACAGATCTCCAAATGCCTCTGATTATGAAATGATGTCACATATGCAGATGGGTAATGATTTTATCTTAAGATGGGAAAATGGCCTTTGCGGGGCGAACACGGATGTGTCCACGTTCCATTCTCAGACAGTCTATAGATATAAGACTATATCTATATAGATATAAGGTGGGAACGATGTGAAATACACAGACATACGTGCTGAGCATGAATGAGTGGAGTGGGGGCTCCTCACTGCTGGGCTCCCAGCCCCACACTGAGCCAACCTTGTTTGTTTTGCACGTTTGTAGGTTGGGATAACGCATTGGTTCTCCTCGTGGCTCCTCCCCACCGAGCAGGGAACTCTCCTATGCCACATGCAGCATCACAGCACACGCAGGAGCTCTGCCCCAGTGGTTTTGGTGGCAGAGGCTCCGGGAGGGGACAGAGTCACAGGGTGACACCCCCAAGGTCGCCTGCAGAGAGGCCCCAGCTCTGCCAGCACTGAGCACTGCCAGCTTGCTGTCACCCCAGCACAGTCAGCATGGGGACAGTGAGGCCATACTGAGGCCATACAGCCATCCCACTCCTGAGAGCTCCACGGCCAGGAGAGGTGAGAAGCAGAGTCAGCTCCCCCAGGACCCCTCACGGTTGATGGGGAGCCCACATGGCTTGGGGACAGCGGTGGTCACAGCAGGATGGTGCAGCTCCCATGAGAACACCCTCGTGACCGGCTAAGCCACGCAGCACTCACACCCTGGCTCTGCAGCACTGCTGCTCCCTGAGCAGCAAAGCAAGGAGGGGCAACACCCGCAGTGGGATCCGGGCAGGAATATCAGCCCCACGGGTGCACGACTGTGTGTACAAGGAGAGCAAGCGGGAGGTTCCAGCTGCCGCTCCGTGCACCTCGGAGGATGCAGAGCAGCACAGGAGCAGACATGAGGTCAGGACCCGGGAGGTGCAGGCGTTGGTCACTGCCATGAGCCTGTCTGGCTCATCCCACAGCTTCTTGCACTGCCCTGCATTGCTGGACATTCAACGTAACCCCAACAGCTGCTCACTCACCCTGGAGTGCAGCCCCCCCAAGCATCAGAACAGTGCAGAGGGACTCAGTGCTGAGACACTTGCTTTTGGCCAGCAGCCTCCAGCCCCTTTGTACAGTCACTGGATCAGGGGCTCCGAGAAGCCTCTCTTGCCAAGGATGCCAGCAGGATCTCAGCCACCCGTCCCCGAAAAGGCTGAGCTGTCCCAGCTGTACATCCCTATGGGAGCCTCCATGCAACCCAGGAAGTGTTCCCCACTGATTTCTCCCCATTGGGGAGATGGGCAGGAGCCGGTGCTGCACGACCTTTCTTCCAGGGTTTGCCATTCCTCAGCTGGAAGCTGCAAAGGCAGCAGCTCGGGGAAAGTACTCCTCCTGGGAATGAAATGAATCTCTCCTCACATTCCTTGAATCTTAGGGATGGGATTGGGCCTCCTTGGGGGAAAGGAAGCCTTCCCGAAGCTGTGCACGGCCGTGGAGGGTGCAGCAGGATAGCAGGGCTTAAGGACCCCAGGGATGAGCACAACCGTTTTCCACCCCCCCCTCCAATGACAGCCCCAGGGGCAGAGCCCAATCCCCGCGGGATCTCCAGCTGCTCCTCGCTGTGCTGAGCCGTTCCGAGGCCCTGCGAAGGACGAGAGGATGCCCTTGTGCGGGCACCCACCGGGCAAGCAGAGGGCTCCTGGCATCCCCGGATGGACGGCGGCTCCCGGGGAGGTGGATGCCCATCGCCAGCCCCTCCCTGCATACACGCGGCCGCATCCGCCACTTCCACCTCCAGCACGGCTCAAGGTGCCCTCTCCAGGGCACGGCACGGCCTCCTCCTCCTCCTCCCAACCCGAAGCGGGGGGGAGAGCTCCGGTCGGCCTCTCCATCCACCACCCGCACCGCGGCCCCGTGACGGCCGGGGATGCTCGAGCCCGGCCCCGCCGCAGCGATGCCCGCAATTGCTCCGCGCTCGCGGGGCTCCGGGAGGACGCACGGAAGGGAAGGGGGAGGGGAGGGGGGGACCTGCGGGGCGCGCACCTGAAATCGCTGTAGGGATGGATGATCCAGGCCCCCGCTGACTTAACGCGTTCCTGCTCCCGTTCCACCGCCTTCTGGGAACCGAACATCCGCAGCGAGAACTTGTTGACGCCGGGCTGGAGCATGGCCCCGAACTGCCTCTGCATGAAGCTGGCCTGGCTCCCGCGAACCTCCTCGCCCGCATCGTCGCCTTCCTCGGCCGCCTTGGCCCCGCCTGGGGATGCGCTGCCGCCGCCGCCGCCGCCGCCGCCGCCACCGCCGCAGGAGAAGGAGACCTTCGGCTCCCGGGGCTGCTCCGCGCTGGGGCTGCGCGGCGTTTCCCCGCGGCGGCACTCCCCGTTCGGGGATCCTTTCCCCCCGCGGCCCCGCGCTCTCCCCGCGGCCGCCCCTCCGCCGCGTTTGGCCCCTTCGGCCGCCTCCTCCTCTGCCGCCGCCTCCCCGCCCGATCGCATCGTGCGCTGCCGCCGAGGCCACCGGCGGCCGAGTGGTACCCGAGCGGTACCCGAGCGGTACCCGCCGCCGCGCCGTGGGGCGGGCCGGGGGCGGGCCGGAGGGCCGGGCCGGGGGCGGGCGACGGGACCGCAGCGGCTCCGCAGCTCCCCCCGCTGGCGCAGCCCCCGGGTGCGCAACCCCGGCGGTGCTCCCACCGCTCCCATCCAGCGCTGCTCAACCCGCGCCCTCCGTGCCAACGGACGGCCTCGGGGAGGAGATGCCCCGAGGGTTCGAAGGACGGAGAGCCCGGGATCGGCACCCAGCGGGGCGGCTCCTGAGCGGCCGAATATAACGGGCGCGGAGCGGCAGCAACGATCGGAACCCGGAGCGGGGACCGGGAGCGCTGCTGCGGGGTGAGAGGGTGAGCGCCGGGCCGGAGCCGCGCAGTTCTGGCACCGCCGGGCAGAAACCCAGCCGGGACTGCGAGAAGCGGCCCTTCCACTGAAACTTCCTTTGCTTCTCATTAAGAAGGGCAGATTTCTCCCAAACGCCTCCAAGCGCAGCCTTCGGGATGAGAGGAGCGCTGGGAGAGGTTCAGGTTGGACGCTAGGGAAGAAATTCAGCTCAGAAAGGGGCCGTGGATAGGGACAGGCTGCCCAGGGAAGCATTGGGGTCACCATCTCTGGAGGAGTTTAAAAGCACGCAGGTGTGGCACTGAGGGATGGTGGGGATGGGTTGGGATGTGGTGATCTTAGAAGTCCTTTCCGACCTTAACGATTCTATGATTCAGTGCCCCTCCTGCCCCTGTCTGATCCAAACCCCCCCCATCCCTGCAGTCACACAGAGCGCTGCATCCTGACATGAGCAAAAGGCGCTGGGACAAATAGGGTGGGAGCACCGTGGGATATTCAGGGCAAGGAGCAGCTGAGCAATGCAGGACAGACACACGGACACGGGACAGCAGCCCGGCAGAGCGCAGCACGGAGCCACACATCCCATCTCTCACGCTGCTCCTCACCCATTGCCAGTCCCGAGGAACAAAGGGCACAAACAGAGCTTTGTGCTGCAGCCCAGGAGCTGGGGCAGGCAGGTCCCACAGTCCTCAACAGGGAAATTAAGCCACACATGGATTTTTTTCTCCCCCCCCTCCCTCAGGACAGCACCCATAAGCACGAGGCCGGCTGTGCCAGGGCTTGCATAATGCACTGACGTGCAGCACAGCCACACTGCATGGTCAGCCCGGGGCACAGGAGCCGGTGACACTGGGACAGCAGCAGCATTTTGGGGAAGGCCCTGGGCTGCCAGACCTACAGGCACCACAGCACTAAGGGCAAAGCCCTGCTGTAATTATCCCTCCCCAAGACGGGGTTTGACTTCATAGCGAGGATGCAGCTCATGCAGTACGAAAGCCCAAGCAGCACTTCTGCAGCTGGGAGCACCGAGCATCAGTCCCAGCGCAGAGCTGCACACAGCAAGAGGAGCCCCCAGCACGTGCTCCCTGCAGGCAGAAGCTTTGCACCTTCCCTCACCTCCACGAGAAGGAAAAGGGAAGCATGTGATACCACAGCAAAGGCAGCAGCTGGGAGTCAAGCAGCCAGCCACGCTTTGCTGCTTCCACCAGCACTTATCCAGCCTGCCCTCACCTGCCTTTCACTGCAGGCACTGATCAGACCCAGCAGCTCCCCAATGCACAGCTCTGCCAGGACCACAGGCACCAATTGCTTTCCCTACAGGTATTCATGTGGTTGTTGCCAAGTCCATCACCTTTAGGTATGCTGATTCCCAGCCTGAAGGCTCTGGAAACACACAGATGACATTTGAGAGCCTTCCAGGCTCCTGAGCCTTTTGCTGGTGCTTTTTGCACAGCAGATGCTAAGGAATGAACTATAACTCAGTGCCCCTACCTGCGCTGTAGCCCATTCGCTCATCCAGCCCTGCTTGGCCAGGAAGATGAACATTCAGGCAGCTGAGATCCCAGATCAGAATCTCCAGGAACCCACAGGGCAAAAAGCCAGAGCTTGCCTGGAAAGGCAGCCACAGTGCTCATAGCCCACTCTCAAGAGGTTGGTGTGCACTTCCCTTTGGCTTGCCTCCATACTGCACACAGCGCCCATCAGCTCCAGCTGCTGCTCGGAGCCACAAGTAACCACACAGCAGGGCAAGACCATGCCTATCCCAAACACAGGCAGGTCTGCAGCAGCGGACAGTGCTCCTCAAGAAGCACCACTGACCTCCTTTGGGAAGGGTTTGAACACATCTCCGTGTAAGCAGTGATTAGAGAGCAGAGCTGGCAGCATTCTGGGAGCCAAAACCTTTGTGTGCTCCATGAAGAGCTGCCAGGCAGGGGTCAGAGCAGGCCAGCAAACCCAGGGGGCCCAACCAGGAGGGAAGAGAGAGACCAGAGTCCAAACCAAGATGGAAAAAAAGAGAGGAATCATCTTTATTCGTGAAGTGTGTTAACAGATGGATCAGCTCAGTGCTACCCAGCAATAAAGAATCCTCTGAGCATTACCTGCTCTCAGTCTTTGTCACCCAAATGTGAACAGAACACAGTGCAGACCCCTCTCCTCCCCCAGCACCACAGCCCCAGCATCTGCTTACTCCAGTGTAGCAACTTGAGATACCAGCAGCCACTCATTAAATGAGTTATTGCTACTCATTGCTCAGCCAACACCCAGCTCTAACGCTGCCTCCTGGTTGCCTGCTTGACTGTAACCACCCAGAGCATCCCTGGGGGAGCTGGCCAGGAAGCAATTACAAGCCATGCAGGTTGCTCCCAAGCCGTGCAAAGATGCACCTACACTCTGCACTGGGAAAGACCCAGCATTACCTTCCTAAGCCCATTGGGAGATCAGGTCATCCCCACAGGTTACTACAGCAGTTTCTTCCTGACCTGCAGCACACAGGGAGCTGTGATGCTGCTGCTCCCCACACACACACAGAGGCATTGCAAAGTAATCCTACCCAACACACACACAGCTCTTCCCAAAGGTGAGAAAGAAAGCATCACCCCACCTACCCCCTCCATATCAACATGAAGAAATACATCTATGACAGCAACCCAAACTACCAAAAAAAAAAAGGGGATTTACGCTTACAGGTAGAAAAAAAAACCCTCCCACAGCTCTCTTTTATTGTGTTTTTTTTTTCCAAAAAAAAAAAAAATAAGGTGTGTTTTAGATTCTACAACTTAATTTCCTGTAGAAAGTGAAGTAACTGAACGGCAAAGGACACGCTAAGCATTTCCTGGTGCTATTTTACCCCCCCCCAAAAAATCAGAAGAAAACAATGTCCAGACAAGTTCTTCAGCTCCACGTCACCTGGCACAAGAGAAAGAGAAGGCAATTAGAGAACCCAGCGAGGCTGCGTTGAGGGGTGATGGAGCAGCACAGGACAACAGCTGCCTTAAGACAAAGCTGTGAGCTCAACCCATCCCATGCTGGAGGAATCAGGCAGCCCTGACCCTCCCATGCTGTAAGCCCAATGCTTTATTCCGTGTCTCTCCCTCTGTTCCAGCAGCTTTGGCAGTTTCTTATCAGACTCCTGCTGGCCTGTGCCTGAACTCCATAGCAATGCTTCCTTCCCCTCCCCTCCAAACACTGCACTGCAGTGCGAGCAAAGGCTCTTCTCGATGAAGGACCCCCATCTGCACAGCCCCCTATAGGCAGCAGGATGAGGCCTTGGCTGCAGGGAGGGGACAGCTGACCCAGAAGGTCCCCAGGGTGCCCTGAGCCAGCAGGTGCTCCTCAGGTGCAGCACTGACCTCTGCTCAGTTAGCATTCCTCTGGCGGACGTTCTTGTCCTTGTGGTTTGTGGCATTGCTTTTCCTGCAAGGAGAAAAGGGGAGATGGAGAAAGCAGCACCAAAGCCCAGCCCTATCCCCCCCCTCCACTGGTGTGCTTTGGGCTCAAAGAGCTGGGTGAGATAGAGCAAGATGAGGTCACCTTCCAGAACAATCAGTTTTTGGAGACGTTTGTGCTGTTCTAAGTAGTATTCTGCTTAGATAGAGGCCACATTAAAAAAACATGGAGGAAACATCTCCCAGGAAGCTCCTGCAGCAGCCAGCTCTCACATTCAGCTAGCTCTCCTGCTCAGAGCAGATTCCCCAATGAATGCAATCTGGCAGTACAAACTAAACCAAAAAGCAAGGCACTTACAGTGGTGCAGAGCCTCCATCGTCATCTTCACATCCGGGACAGCACAGGAAAAAGAAAGAAAGAAAGAAAGAAAGAAAGGTGTTAGAGAAGAACACACCTTAAAGACATCTCTGGATCTTCCACTCCTTTGAGCCCCAGGGCTGAGCAACCCAGGTGGGTTACTGGACACAATGGGCACCACAGTCTGCACAGCACTGAACCCACATGGTTGTTTCACCAGGGCCTGGGAGAGCAGGGAGGGCTTATCAGAACACCACAGCCTTGCATGAGCTTTAAGCTGCCTCTTGCCTGAGCTTGGACAAGGAGCAAGCTTAGGCATAAGCTCCTGTTATGCAGGAGGCTTCAAGTACAGGGCTTTAAGCATCAATAAGCCCTCGTCCTCCCCACGCACGCTGTGAAAATAAGACCAAGTACACTGCACACCACATTGTTGCTACGTGGAGCTAAGAAGACACCGAGTCCTTTCACCAGCTCCTTGCAATCTGCCACTTCCCCTCAAGGCTCCATCGCCTCTGCAGCAGAACAGCACTGCTCTGAGCACCGGGGCTGCCTCGGTCCCAAGATCTGCACACAGCTGGTGAGAGGATGATGCAGGAGCACAGCTGGAGCCATCTCCCAGTTCTTACCAGTGAAGTTTGTATCCAGCAGCAGAGGAGGAAAGAGCGGAAAGGTAACACCAGCAAGGTTGTGCCATACACAAGTTAGACCCTTCCCACCTCAGGTAATAGGGAATTGCCAGCCCACAACCACATGCCTGGGGGACAGCATTTGTCTGAGCTGGCCCAGCACGCCCCTTCCTGCCAGCTCCTCTCAAGAGGGGCAAATCTACAGTGATCTGGGGGGGGGGAACACAGCTTTACATTGCTCTGTTGTATCACATACAGAGCTGTTTCCTCGCCCACAAGCCCAGGTTCTCAAGTGCTGATGAGCCAGAGGGTGGGAGGGCATCGGGACCTTTCAGCATCACACGTCCCGTCTTCATCTGTTAGAGGATCCCCTACAGCTCTGAGTGATCAGCACTCAACAGAACCTGGACCCAGCTGACGTCAGCAGAAGCCAAATCATCCTAGGAACCAGTTGTGGCTTTTCTTTGCTAAGAGACACAGCTACACGTGAGACATCTGCCTTCCAACCAGGCCTGTCAGAGGGAAGGGATTCACTCATAAAGCTGCCTCCAGTTGAACTTCCAAAGCCCCGCAAGTCAGGGGAGGAACATTTAGTTCTACTCCCTCTGCTTCCCCCTCATAGGGGCTCAGTGCACTCGATGTGTGCTGCTCCCCAGCCAAGGGCTGAAGCAAGCAGGAAGGATACCCAGCATCTATACTTCATTGTTAATGGGATCAGATAAGGAAGGAAAAGCTGGTTAACACAATGAAGAATTCCTACTGATAAGGAAGGGGAGGAACCGCGTTCTCTGAACAGATTAAAGATAACACGATGCACATGGAGGAAGCCCCCAGGAGTCAGGATGTGTGAACCTGACAGCCCATAGCAGCTTCATGAGCTGCAGTTAAGCTAAGCCTGGTATCAATAGAACCACTGACACAGCCTGCTGGTTACTGATTGGTTTCTCCAGAACCCACCACCTGCCCAGCATCCCCAGGCAGATTCGACCTCAGCCACCTCTTACCATCAAGAACCTCATCTGGCTTCCTCCTCTTCTCATAGATGAAGATGATGGTGACGAGAACCAGAACTTCAGCCACGATACCCAGGAAGGGCCAAAGAGCTGCCAGGCGGCTGCGGACGCGCAGATTCACCGTAGCACTTCCAGAGCCCTTCATGTTGGTGCCATTGCAGCTGTAGTCACCCATATCCTGCTCGATGTTCAGTTTGAGAATGCGAAGCTCTGTCTTGTTGCCAGTGCGTGAGATGTTGTAGATGCCAGCGCTACTCTCAAGGGGCTAGGAGGGAGGAAAAGAGAGCATCAGGGCTGGCACAAGGGGAGCTGCTCGCTCACCACGCAGTGCTGTCACTACAGAAGCCCTCCTCGCCACGGCACTGAGAGCAAGGATAGCCTGACATGCTAATTCTAATAGCAAGAGGACCTCTGCCCTCTTGTTGGTGAGTAGGGGGGGGGGGGGGGGCAAAAAAACTGCAGCACTTACCACCGTTTGACCGCTTTTGTACCAGGCCCAGTGATCGACAGGGGGGTAGGAGGGACTCTTGCAGGTCAGCACCCCCACGTCCCCCTCGTTCCCATGCTCAGACTTCTTGTATGCTACGACTTGGGGTTCAACTGCAGCAAGACACAAAGAGATGAGTCGCCTCCCCGCCAACGACTTGTACTCCTTGCAGCCCACCCAGCCAGCATCGAAGCCCGACCACTCCTAAGGCTTCCCTTCAGTTTAAGGAGCTCATTAGTGGGTCCTGACCCCCATCGTTCGCCCAACATCTGATGTTTTCAAAGAGGAAAGCACACCAAGCTGCCTCGGGAAAGGCTCAGACGGGTTGGACCAGTAGGTGCCATCCCCTCCCATCACTGCTGTGGGAACACAGACAGTGGTTACAGTGAGGGCTTCAGGCTGACCCTACGGATGCTTCAGCTGCTTCATAAAATGGAAATGCCTCATAGAGCACCTGATAATTCACAAGCAGACACTGAAGCCTTACTGGTAAAGACCAGAAGCATCTGATCTACCAAAAGGAAGACGTTCAGGAGAGCACAGCTTCCCCACCCCCCCTCCTCGGCCACAGAAGCAAACTGACCAGGTTACCTTCTATAGACACGTTTCCTTTTGCCACTGGGTTTGTGTTGTAGATGCATTCATAGACACCAGAGTGATCTTCTACCTTCCCCTCGATCCTATCAAACAAACAGGCCATCCTATGAGCACTCCGTTGCTGAACCTGTCAGCAGTGCAATTGCAGATGTACAGAAGCAGATCCCTGTAGGACACCTGAACAGCACCCTCCTCTGCAGGCAGTTTCTCCCACCCCACACATAGCTGATGCAGCATCGTGCACCCTCTGCAGCCCAGCTCTCTGCCCTCCCCTCCCTGCACGTTAAGGATCTTTGCAAAGTTGCTGCAGTGAGATTTAGTGGATTATGCTGACTGCAACAAACCCCTCATTCTGCAGCTCCCTAATACCCAGCTCTGGAAGGAAGGAGCCAGCAAAGTTTCAGTCCACGGCTGCAATGGGACAACGGACTGTTTGTTAGCTCTGCTGCACACGGAGCTTCCCACTTCCAAAAACCACTCAGCTAAGGAATTGAGGTCACACGAGGGAGGCTGGGTTATAAATACTTTAATCCTTGTTCAGCTCCCTGTTGCTATGGGGAGACAGGCACGTCGGCACTGCCATACAAAAGGACATGATGCCTCTACAGCTGCTGGGTCAGTGCCAGCCAGGCCTGACTGTAATCAGAAAGGAAGGCTCGCTGCTCTGCCACAATAAGGCCACTATTCCCACATCTGCTCAGCCACAACCTGCAAACGCTTTCAGAGCAGGCAACTCCATTGCTTGCAGTGCAAGAGCAACCTGCAAGAGCAGGCCGATGCACATCAAAGCGGCGCGCAGAGAACGCTAGAGTGTGCTGTTCCACGTGGCCTTATGGTCTAAAAGACCATTGTTTTGCAAGGCTGCAAGCACTTAGGTTCGGGATAGGGAAATATTAAGCATCCCCAGCTTAAAAAGCAACGGTTGTGTGTAGATTCCTGTCTGCCCTTTTGCTCCTGGCACTTACGTGTAACTGATGTAAGAGCTTGCATCGCTCTCGTCTGTCTTCAGTACCTTGTCTCCCAGCATCCATTTGTGACCCTTGATGAGGGTGGGAGGTGCACTTATGTTACAGCTGAGGACCACCTTGTCAGCAGAGCTGCTGTACTGCCCTGTGATCACCGGACCTGTTTGTGAACAAATGCAGAGAAGTTAACATCTGCTATTCGTGAGGTCAAGCACCTGTCCAAGAAACCTGGATGTAAAGAGTTAAAAGACCACAGCTCCTCGCCTCCATCACTTACCTGTGCATCAGTTTCTCACTAGACCTGATGGATGTTGCCAACACGGGAGGCTTACAGGCCAACAAGAGCACCCCTAGCAACACTGGGGTGCTGAGCTACAGCTGCTCCCAGTGGGGCAGAGCTGCTGCTGTGCACTGTGGGCTGTTGGAAACCTCCTGCTCAATGGGTGCAGCTCCCAGAGAGCTGAGATCTCCACCAGGGATGGAAAAGATGGAAAAAGCCCTGCTGGGAACAGCAGCACAGCTGTCTGCTTTCAGAGGCTGCCTGCTGAGTGCCAGCACCTCCCACAGCCTGAGCAGATCTATATGCCTGCAGGCAGCGTAACCTATGGCAGCTCAACCCCTCTTTGGGAGGGGGGGGGGGGGGGTAATAAAGCCCTTATACAAGCAGTGCGTGCATCGACTGATGCAACCCAGAAAGTTGCAGCGAGATTTCCCTCGAGGGGAAAAAAATCCAACACACAGAACCACAACTCCAAAAGGTCCTGGAGCCCCATGTGCCAACAAGCGGTAAATTATGCAATACGAGATGACTCAGACATGGCTCCTCAAAGGAGGCACTCCGACAGCTGCCATTAGAACCATTCCACAGCCCCTCTGGCACTATGTTTCCTACCCTTGCAGCCATCCTCGTCTCCAAGAAGGATGCATTTCTGCACGGGGCTAACAGGCATTTTGGTTTTCTGCCTCCTCACATCCCCCTGGAAGAAGGTTCTGCTGGGCTTTTGCATAGCTTACGCTGGAGAGAACACTATTATGCTTCATGACAAAGCCTCAGCAGGATGTTAGATCCCCTCTTAGGTTTCTATTAGTCAGAAAGCAGCAGCCTGTTGGCTCTGGAAGCAGGGGGGGAACCGCTCACATCCAGAGCACAAGCAGCTCCCCCACACTCAGCGTCGCACACGGACACGGCCACTTCAAAAACGGTTGCACCACCAGAAACTAAAAGCAGCTTTTGGGTCCCGACAGCTCGAATCACTAAGCAGGAAAAGGGAGCTTAAAGCAAGGCTGCTGAGAGGAGCAGAGGCTGCACGAGGTGCAGGGAAGGGCTGGTTTGTCAATGGTGGTTAGGGCAGACTCTACGAGCAGAACTAAGGCTCTTACATCAGCACTGGGGCACGGAGGCACTCAAGGATAAGCAGTACAGTCCACGTCTTTGGCTCCACAAAAAAAAAAGGCACGGGATGACAGGATGGCTTTCTGGTTGGGAACTCACAACCCTTTTTGAGCAGGGCCAGTTGAGGTCAAGTCAGAGGTGGTGGAGGAGATGACAGCAAGGGAAGGTGGGGAGGGGGGGGGGGTTGGGGTCGGGGGAAGCCTCTCGGTTCTACAGCCGGGGTGAGAAGGTGGGGGGGGGCTTTTGGGAGCCACGGGTGCAAGGGTGAGCATGGCAGGAGACTCAAGACAACGGTGTCCGAGCAAGTGCCAAGGCCTTGGGATGGCCACTCACGTTCGATGACCAGAACGTTGGCCTGTGAGCGGATCCACTTGACTTTAGGGCTCTTCGACAAGTGGTTGCGATCAGGGTCGTTGCTTGCCCTGCACTCATAAGTGCCCGAGTCGTCGCTGGTGAGGTTTGCGATGTAGATGGTGCTGGTAGAGTGCAGGTTGTAGGTGGCGTTGATTTGGACCCGGTCCTGCCACGCGCCATCCCAAAGCTGAGCAGAGGTCTCATTGGGCTCGTTGCCCTCAAACCACCACTGGATCTCAGGGATGGGGCTGCCAACGGCCTCGCAGTGCAACTCGACGCTGTCCTGAGTCAGTCTCCTTTGAGACAGTGGTGACTTTATAAAACCAGCTACGAGTTGAAGAGGTATTAGTGCAAAGTGTTAGTGCAAAGCAAGAATCCAGCTGCCACGAGCAAAAAAAAACCTCAGCCATTGAGTTTGGGGCACAAATAATCCTCAGATCAGCTCCTGCCCGCTCTCCATCCCCTTATTCTATGGCTCTCAGTTGGAGCTGTTCCATCACCAGCCACATTTCCTATTGCAGGACCCAGAGAGCAAGCCGTATTCCCAGCTATGCAAACGGGGATGCTTTCATGCTTTCTCCTCTGCATCTCATTGCAGTGAGGTGTCCTCCAGGCCTGGGAGAGCAGTGAGGCCACACACACTGCATGCACACAGCCAGCCCTGCCTCCCAGCAGCAGGAAAAGCACTTCCCTGCACGCATCTCTATGGGTATGCTGAGCATGCTAAGCATGGTTCCTTGCTGTAACAGCACCATTGGAAAGTGGTGGGGGGTATCTGAAGTATTGCTCCCTCCCCACAAGTCCTGCTCCAACCTCCCCAAGCTGAGAGCGTTACGAGCCATGCTGATTTCACACTGTGCAGAGGCATTTCTCACCCCTCATATCCACTGTCAGACAGCAAGGTGAGACTTTTCACCCTGGGCAAGCCAACTTTGCAGAGGTAAATCAGTAATAAAAAGGCTAAAACCAAAGCATACGGTGTGTTTATTGACTCTAGGGGTCCTTGCCTGAGAGCAGACAGTCCAAAGGTTGCAGCTAAAGCAATGCAGGGCTCTGACAGCTCAGCTGCCAAACACCTCCAGCAGCTATCAGCCACATCCAGCAGCCCCAGACTGCCCAAATCATCACAGCACAAGGGGGGAGAGAGGGGCCCTGGGGGGGGGGGGGGGGGGGCAGGAAGGGTGGCTCAGCCAACATCACACCAGGAAAAGGCATTGTGGAGTCAGGGCTACTTACGTGACAGCCCCAGTGAGGTTCCAGAGGAACCAGGGAGGTTTGCAACACGTATTTCCTGCAGCTGACTGTATGCTGCTCTTCCCAGAACTGCCAGCAGCAGACGTGCAGAACAAGAGCATCCCCAGGAAATCAGTTTGCTGTTATTAAGCACTCAGGTTTGGGGCTGTTGTTTGTTTTTACATGCCTTAGGACATTTCATTGTGCCACCTCATGGCTGCTTTTGAGAGCACAGAAACAAGTTGGCGTTATGAAACCAAGTTTCCTCGAGGCAAATACAAAGGAGCCTGCAAGGTCTGTTTCTCAAAGGGAGATTTAGCTTTCTATACTGAAACTTCAGGGGTTTGCAGGGCTAGATGAGCCTGGAGAAGCAAGGAGAGCTCTGACCTCATAGGATACAAGGCAGCTTCAGCAGACAGCTGATATTTAAAACCAAGGCTCCTTAAAACAGAGGTCAGAGCAGCCTGGGAGGCTGCTGCTATTTCATGTGTCAACAACAGCACTGCAGTTTACTTCTAAAAATGCACCGTTCAGAAACACCTTTGCAGCAGCTTTCGTTTCCAAGCCACGAAAGGACTACAGAAACATAACAGGGACAGCAGAGCGATGATCCTGAATTGCTTTGTTTTTAAATGCAGGCGATGGAGGAGGTGCCTGAAGCTTTGGAGTTGGTTTTGTGCATCACACTGCTGGGATTAAACGCTCCCAACCACCTCATTGCAAAGAGCCACGGCATCAACGGCAGCACATGTAGAAGCCTGTCCCTATTAATTACAGCCAGACTCAAAAATAGGGGCTAATGAGCAGCAGTGGGTTTGCATTCTGTTTCTTTATGGGGTGTGTGTGCGTGTGTTGTACAGTTACAAGGTGATTACAGCAGGGTGATAAAACAAGCTGCTGCAAGGTTAAGTGCTCTGAGTTAAAGGGCACTCGGTGCAGTTCAGAGAGGCTGCAGAGCAGATCCTGCTCCAGAAAGTGCTGAACACGGAGGAGAAGTTAAACCCCCCCCCCCTCCTTTACACCTCCAGTTGGTTGATTTGAAGAGTAATCTCTGTCACATTCCGGCCAGGAAAGGGGCTTCATTAAGCACATCCTTTACACTGCAGATCTAACAGCAGCTGCCTGCAGGGCAAGTCCTCCCACCCAGGTTTGCAGGGCTGGAAGCAGCTTCACCACACTTTGCCCTGCATCATGCACTAAATCCTTTGTCAAAAACAAAGGAGGAAAACAGGACCTCCCCCCCCCCCCCCCAAAGGCTTACATCCCAAACAGACCCCAACAACACCCAGAAATCAGCACATCCACACGCAAGAGAGTTAAACAGCCGCAAAGGGACCCCAAATTCCTATGCACTCATACATCCTAAAGGCAGCATCTCCACACGTCGGACCCAACTTCGTTATCTGAAGGGTTTGCTCAGAGAAGAGGGGGAAAAAAACCACAACGAGGGCAGGAAGTTCCCATTTAAACCCTGCCTGAGGGCACACACAGACAGGAGGCAATCAGTGCCCGGTCCCATCCATCCAGCCCTGTATAGAAGGGATCGCTGGCTGCAGCCCCGGGCTCTGGGAGTAAAGCATCCCTCCATCCTCTCTCTCCTGCTCCCTTAGGGTTAAAGCCGTTGCAGGGGGAATTTCAACCTGTTCTTTGCTGTAGGGGAATACCCGGGCTGACATTTCTGCCCCCGGGCTCCACCGAAGCCTCCAACGCTTGGATCCCAATGGGAACACCGCAGTAACTTTGTAGCCTGAACGCAGCATCAATGTTGCAGCATCGCAAAGGCCGGACCCAAGCTCGGATCTGCATCAGGGCTGAGTCAGAATCCTCCGGGGAAAACCACAAACCCCGCGGCCCCATACGAACCCCGGCCACGTTTCTATGCCGTGAGATAAAGAGGTGAGAAACGGCAGCGTGGGCACAGCGTGGAGCTGAGAACGGGAGGACCCGGAGCGATCCGAGGGCACCGGGCACAGCACCGACTGCTGCGGCGGGGGATTACCAACTTAAGCTCCATGTGAACATCCTTAAGGGTTCAGCGCCCGCTATTCCTCCCCTAACCCCGGGCAGAGGGATGAGTTTTAGCCCGTCGTTTAACGCGGGCAACTCGCAGTTGGGAGCGGCACCGCTCCGTCCCCGCCGCTCCCGTGGGCTCCGTGAGGTCACGGCTCGGTCGGAACGGAGGCGGAGCGGCGGCACCGGACCAAGGGCAGCTCCCCCCACCCCCGGCACGGCCCGGCTCGGCTCAGCCCCGCCCCGCAGCGAACGTGCCGCGCCGCAGGGAGCGGCCCCAACCCCACGGGGAGCCCACCGACCCCCCCATGCAACCCATCCCCCACGGCTGCCGCGCCCCGGGCCGCTCCTAAGAGCTCATCTCCCACCCCGGAGCTGCGGACCCCCGGACCGGGCTCGGAGTGCCCCCCAACGCTCAGCACCCCCCTATAGAGCTCACATCCCAGCCCCATCCCGCTTACCCTCTCAACCCCCGCCCCGTCCCCCGGTGACCGCACCTGTAGCATCGCCGCCGGCCGCCAGCGAGCCGAGCACGAGCAGCGCCAGAACCGCGCACGGCACGTCCGCGCCCGCCGCCATCTCCGCCCGCACTCCGCGCCGCCCCGCACCGCCCACTATAAGCGCCGCGCCGGGTCACGAGGGAGGGAAGGACGGTCCGGCGGGACCACGCCCCCACCGGCGCACCCGGCTGCCAATAGCGCCGCCGCTCAGGAGCTCCGTCCCGCCCCCTCAGCTAGATCCGACCAATCACAGAGAAGGGCTCGGAGAGCGCCTTTCTGCCTCGCGTCCCCTGCGGGGAGAGCCGGTTCGGGCCGGTCCAGCCGAGGCTCCGCCCACCTCGCGGCGCGCAGCCAATGGGGAGGCGCGGCGGCCGCGGCCCGAGGGGGTGGGGCAGTGCGCGGCCCCGCGGGGCCGAACGAGGCGCGCTCCCGTGCCGCCGCCCGCGGGCGCTGCGAAAGGGCAGAGCGGCGGGGGAGGAAAACGGAGCGCGGTCGGAGGGAGCCCGTCCGGGGAGAACGGAGTAACAGCGGCTCCCCTTTGCTCTCCGGCTGACCCCAACCTGCCCTGCTCGGCGTGCAGCACGGCACGGGGCGGCCGAGATCCCTCCCGTGTACCGAACGTAGCGGGGATGGGGAGGGGCTGTGCGTAGGGCCGGGCTGGAGGACCCCATTGAAACCTCCCAGCCGTCCTGGGAGCGAAACAGCAGCGGGGATGGGTGGAGGAGCCCAAAACACCCACCCTGCAGTGCTGTAATCTGCCCTCGAACCTCAGTTAATCCTCAGTATTTCTGGCCCGGGGTCTCCTCCGTGCAGGGGGACCTGCAGGGCATCGGGGGCAGTGGTTGTGCTCAGGGAATGGCAGCTGTGGGCTGCAGGTGGTGACCACCGCCATCGGGTCCCCCCATTAGAACTGAGCGTCCCCACGGCCACACCAAAGGCAGCGGGGTGAGCCGGGGCCACGGCTGAGCACATGGGAAGGGAACCAAGCAGTGCTTCCCCAGCCCAGGGGGTGAGGCAGAGACAAAGCAGGCCTAAGAACAACAGCAGGGCTCCTGCCAAGGCAAACGGGCCGCCCAGCACGCCAGGACCTGGCTGGCACCAATGGGCCCCCGGCTCTCAGCCCAGACAGCATCTTCCATTTGCTCTGGGTTACGCTGGGGCTCGGAGTCGCCGTTTCCAGCCCAGCCTGATAAGCAGCCACACACTGGGGCAGGCGATAACACAGCACGGGCAGGTGCTCCAGCTCTGACCAGCAAAGCAAGGGGCCCTTCACAGGGCAGCAGCTCCGGCCCTGAGCCCCCTTCCCCCACCCCGGGCAGTGACTCTCAGCTGAGCCAACCCTGGAGCTCACACCTAACAGGGGGCAGAGGTTGCAAGGGGAGGGGGGGGGGGGGGGCAGGAAATACTCAAACAATGCAACCACTGACGCCATTCCCTGCAGTGCTCCCTGCGGGGAGATGCCTGTTCTTGTAAACTCTTTAACCCTCCTGGAGTTCCTCTTCCCACCAAAGCTCTGCGTCCACACACACCACGTCCTGCCCGGCTGTCCCCTCCCATCCGTTTGCTTTGCTCTCCTGCACTGCAGGAGCCCGCAGACACAGCTCCAAGCCGAGCACCCAGACTGCCTCTAGGTAGGATACACACCTGCAATGCACAGAGCAGCCCCTAGGGAAAGGAAAGGGGTTGGTTGATGTGGAAGCTGGCTGCAGCTCAGGCTGGTGCTGCCCTGTGCTAGTCCCGGTAAAGTGATAATAATCCTATCCACCTTTTAACCTGATTTCCTAAGGCTGCAATGCACGTGCACTGACCATGTGCAGGCGCAGCAGTCAGTCAAATCCTTACCCGGTTTGCACAATGTCAGGCAAAAGGAAGTTTTGCTCATTACTGATTTGAGATGGAGGGGGCACAGAGGCCCCAGCCCCAAGAAACGAGCAGCAGTGCTTTCCCCCTCCTCTCCTCCCCCCCCCAGCCCAGCCCAATGAGGCACAGGTTGGAGCAGGGCAGAGGCCAACGCAGCCCCAGTGAGGCACACATCCCAGCTGCTCCTGGCCTGCAGGCTTGGGGTGCTGCCCAGCTGCACCCACATCAGAGAAGCCAGCAAGAGACCGGGCAGCAAGAGGGCACTTCTCCAAGTTTAGGCAAATGGGTGCTGCCTGGGCAGGTCTGGGGCACAGAGTTGCCTGAGCACAGCAAACTCTCTGAGTTAAAGCCTCCCTGCTCTGCAGAGGGAAGGAGGGATGAGAGTTACCCCCTCCCGCCCTCCCAGCCCCATATGAAGCCTTTGGCACAGGCCTGAGCTCACCCAAAATTGGCCTCAGGCACCCACACAGCAGTTCCCTTAAAGTACTTTATTAAATAGTTTCCAAAAAAAGAGAAAAACAAAACAAAACAACAAACAGAAGCAGAAAGACTCAGAACTATCCCATCCCCTTAACTAGTTAAAAGCTACAAATGGCCCAGGCCTGTGCCCTAGCAGTGTGGGAAGGGCAGAAAAAGGGTCCTCCAAGGGACAGTCCTGAGCTGGGCAGGACAGCTTTGCCCCCAAGGAAGGGGCAGCTGTGCCCACCCTGCAGCCCTTCCCATTCAGACAGCTTAACGGCTGTAGAAAGCCACACCAAATCTCACATGCTTCCTACCAAAGCGACCACTCACCATCTTCACAGCCTCCACAGAAAGCTGATCACGTCCAAACAAGGGGCAGACAACTCCAGCTTCCCCATAACTCCTCAACCCCAGCCAGAGGCACAAGCTCCCCGGTTTTTGTGCATTTGCAAATGCCCCCGACACGACTTTCCCACTCCCACCCACCCCCACTCAATGAGTTTATAAAATAGGGTTTGTTTCTATTTTTGTTTTTTTGCCTTTCCCCCCCCCCCCCTGCAAAGACAGCGGTGGGGTTTCCTTTACAACAGCAGAACAGTCTCCCTGTGAGGTAGAGTTAACTTCAGGGCTGACAGATCCTAAATTCAAACCAGTTCATCCTAGTTGAGGTAAAATTCAGTAGTTTACAGCACTTCTTGCAGTGCCAGAGGGCCATCAAGATTCCTCATTGCCAGAGTCATCCTCATCGCCATAGCAGCTGTCTGCTTCCTCTTCCATCTCATCATCCTCATAATAGTCATCATAAAAGAGGTCTGAGCCCTCATCTGGGGCTGGAGTCTTGGTCTTCACGCAGTACTCTGCCAGTGTGGTGGGGACCTTCACGCCATCCCGTTCAGCATCCACCTTTGTTCCCAGGACTTGCTTTCTGGAGGGGGAGAAGCAGGTAGGGTGAGGACAGGGGCTTTGCACAGCACAGCACAGCTTGGGGATGGAGGTGACAGCGCTCTTTCCCTCTCGTGCACCAGCTCACACTCACCACACAGGACTGGGAGCATCCCGTGCTCTGAGGGCCCCTCTTGACATGCCAAGGCTGGCCAACCTCACACCACAGACCCGGCAGCAATGCAGCGCTGCATACCCACAGCCTCAGCCTTAGAGCTGAAAAGAGCCAGGGCTCACATCAGCAGCAAAGCTGGGCACGTAACACAGCCAAACTGCTCCTCAAGAGCCGCACTCAGAGCCAGAATCCTTCTACCCAACCAGCCTGCAGATAAGGCTGAAAAGGCTGTGCCCTCAGGATCTCACTATCCCAAGTACAACACAACCACAGCTCAGTAGGCCCTCTCAAGACTACAGGAGTGCTGCTGGGTCTCAGCCCAGCTCCCCACGCACCTGATGATGTCTGTGTACTCCCGATCCTTCCCTTTGCTCTCCTTCCACTTGCGGTACATCACAGAGGCATCCACATTGGCTGGAGAAAACGTGTTGGGTTCATTCAGCAGTGAGATCACGCTCAGAAGAATGGTCCTGGCAGCCAAGAGACACGGGCAAGTAAGAACCAAGGCAGGTCAGCAGCTGCCTGCAACCCAATGGATGCCAGCAGCCTCCCGTGGGTCCCCACTCGCTCCCCCCACTCCTGCCCATACCTCACATTCTGTGTGGGGTTCCACCGCTCGGATGGCAGCTCCCCACTCTGTGGGTCATCCACTGGTGGGTGCAGGATGGAGATGCAGACATCACCGGTCTGAAAGTACACAGAAAACCATCCGTAGGGGCTGCTGCCTCAAGCACTTCCCAGAAGCAGCTCATCCTCTGTCCCAGCACCCTCCTGGCTGCTCTTCCCTTTGGCTTAAGCCACGTGAAGAAGTCCCAGCCTGTGCTTTTGTTACCTTGGATGGGATACTGAAAGGGGCTGACCCTACCACGCCGTCTGCACCCTCAGGCATTGGATTAGCACCCTGAGGCTGCTGGTATGATACAGATGGGGCTGCCAAGCCACCAGCTGACACTGAACACGTGCTGCAGCCCTCCTGGTGCTCCTCAATGGCTTCAGACAGCAGCTGCATCACTATGGAGCCCAGCAAGCCACTGCTCTGCATCCACCCTTGGCTCAAGCACCATGTCCCTGCTGCATGAGCATGGAGCCCTCAAGCCTGACTAACCTGGAACAAGTTCCAGGGTAGGGGACAGGCTGTCCAAGAAGCCTGTCAGCTGTGTTTCCAATACCAGGCACTAAATTCTAAAGGTGCAGAGTTTCCAGTGCTGTGCTCACAACAAGGGCGTGATAGGCACATCTTTCCCTGTCTGTACAAGAAGCCCTCATGCTGTCCCAGGCCACCTACCTCATAGATGTTGGGGTGCCACATTTTGGTCAAGAACCTGAACGCAGGGGGAGAATAGGGGTAGTCGATGGGAAATCGGAGACGGGCCTGCAAGGAAATGACAAAAAGTCATCACTGTCAGTTTCTGAAAAGGAAGGGAAGGAAGCCACATAACTCCTACTACCACCAGGGTAAAGGAGCCACCATCAACCCCACTGCACTGCAGATACAGTCTCTGTGCTGGCTGGCAGCCACTGGGAGGTGAATTGCTTTACTTGTGCCACTAGTAGGTGATCAGGGCCCAGCTACCCCACTTCTCAGGCCTGGCCTAACCCCAAAGGCCCACATGCTTGCAGTCAACAAGCCTCCGTTCTTTACATCACATCAAGGAGGAGAAGCAGACCGATGGGTGAGAGCAGAGGCATGAGCAGTCAGCAACCTGCAGCAGAGTCCAGAGGCTGCTGGCACGACACATTGATCCTGCTAAGAGTGGAATGCTGATGCTTGGCTACAGCAGGAAGAAAACAGCGCTGAAAAGAGGGGAGGGGAGCCACCAAGGTGGGCAGCTCACGTCAAAGGCAAAGCAAGGCCTGGAACGAGTTTGCAGGCTGGAGGGGGCAGAGGAGCTGCTGAGCACTGGTCACATGTTCCAAGCAGAAATAGCAACCAAGCTGCTTGGCAAACAAACAGGCACCACCATGGGCAACTCCCCGGATGTTTTTCTCACCTAACCCCTTGAGAAACAAATTCCACCTCTGCTAGCATTCCCCATCCTCCCTACTTTTGCAACCAGTGCCCTGATACGCAGGTCTGTCCCATCTGGCTCACCCATGGTGGGCAACAACACAGCTTCCAGGGGATCAACAGCAGTGATGCAAGGGCTGGATGTTTGCAGGGGGGTTAAATGGGACTTGAGGCAATGCACCCAAACAGAACTAGCACTGTGAACCCCAGGCTGCTCCCCTGTTCCTGGCACAAGGGGCACAGCTATAACTGGGCGACGAGGAAGAAGACTGTTTACTCTTCAGAGCTTAACAGGGAAGAGGCATTGGGTGTTTGGCTCTCTCAGTAACACACTGAAGCTCTAAAAATAGCTCAGCAACACTGAAAAAAGAGACCAAGTCTAAACCAGCCACGCTGCATAGATAAGGCACTAAAAATAAGCGTGGACGAAGATCACACAGCAGCCCACGTCCACTGCCAGCAGAGACAACTGAACACCAATTGGGCTCTCCTGCAGGCAGCGGCCTACATGAATGAATTGATCAAGGCAGGCCAAGAGAACAGCCTCACTGCTGGCCTTTGAGCAAGCCTACAGTGGGCAGAGGAGCATAGCGGCATCTTCATCCTCCCTGGAATGGGGTAACAGCCACATTTTGGGCTTTCTGGGCGTTTCCAGGCTCTGAATGCAAACTTCCTGAATGTGGTTTAGTCACTGTTACCAAGAAAAGCCAACAATCAGAGACAAGAACAAAAACAACATGAAATTCAGCTTTGAGACACAAGGAGGCTCTGCTCAGCACAAATCTGGTGGTAATTGGGGATCGTTGCTCTCATCCCCTCTAGGACAAGACCTACAAACCCAGTGCAGGCCCTGTTAAGAGCAGCCATTGCAAAAGACACTTTGGCTGTTTCTGGAATTACAGCTTTATGAATACACAGCACCGCCAGCTAACAGCCACTAAAAGAACAGCAGAGATGGACATGTGGTCACATCCCAGCTACCCAGCCCCAAATCTGGCCTTGGGTCCATCTTCTGCCGCTCTCCATGGCACTTCACAGGGGAGGTTGGGTCCTCTGCCACAAGCTGACCTCAGTGCAGGTCATGGGAGCCTCGTGAAGCCCTTTTCCTCCAGCCCTTCACCTGCCTGCTCTGCTCCATGCAACGCACAAGGGTGGAAAGAAGCAGCGAGAATGGAAGCTGGGGTTAAAACGTTTTGTGTGCACACAGAGCTCCACGTGGCCCAGGGCAGCACAAACAACACCAGGCCCTGCGCTGCACTGGGGCCAAACAGCTGAACTTGGCAGAATAATCCCCTTTGTTGTCCAAGGATGAGAACAAAACCATCCACAGGCAAAGCACTCCCCGAGGGGGCTCTGGATGAAGCTGTGCTTTGCTATACGCGAATGTGCAGATGCTGTCATGGCCCTTCTCTCTCACATAGGTCTCCTCTATCACCACTTAGCAGAACTGAGCCTGGGAACACTGCAACACAAAACAAGAGCGTGAGCTGCTGAAATGTGAGAGTTCAGAGCCTCAGGTAAAAGCTACAGGGAAAGGTGTCAGTGAAGAGGGAATACCTCACTCTGGAGCATCAGACTTGATGACCCCCAGGGTGACTCACCTGGGCACACCCCCACCCTGCCAGCAGAGCAAGAGACAAATCAGCCCGAGCAGAGGAGGCAGGAAGAGGAAGAAAAACAGCTACACGGGTTGCACAACTGGGAAGAACATGTACACGCATTCCTCTTACAGGGACTGCGCACAGTCATGGCAAGCACTCAAAACCCCAAAAGAAAAACAACACTTGCCCTACACCGAAGCTGCCTGAGCCACGCATCCCACACAGCACAGAGTCCTTTGTCCTTTGCCTCCAGGCTCGGTGGTGATGCCTGGGGTCCCCTGGTAGAGGGAACGCACAATCCCACGTTCTCTCTCCCACACCCATAGGCGGAGATCGAGGGGGGAAGAGGGGAGCAGCCTCTGGGAGTGCCAAAACCCCCTTTCCACGACGAGAATCCTCGTGCAATTTGGCAACAAACAGCAGCACTTCAGCTCCCTTTGCCCCTGCTGGCAGCTCCTCCTGCCAGACCCCCACAAGCAGCCCAACTCCATAAGCCACAGCGTCCAAAGGCCCCAGCAACAAGCCTGGCCAGTTCCCTGGTCCTCAGCACCCCTCACGCTCCCTGGTAGCTGCCCCGAGCCACCCCCAACTGCTCCCTCACACCACAACCCACACCTGGGCCCTCCCCGCTCCCCTCAGGTCTCTCCCCTCGATTCTCCCGCACCTGCATCCCTCCAACAGCACACGCTTCCCTTACCCCCTCCTAACCCCAATCTCCTCAGCCCAAACCCACACACCGAGCATTCCCTGCCACCGCAGCTTCGCCCCCGCAGGACGCCGGTTCACCCGACCCTGCAGGCTGCCCTGTGCCTCCCAGCCGCTCACCTTGAAGTACCCGCCCTCGTAGTAGGTGTTGGGGGGGCCAAAGATGGCCACCTCCCAGTTGTATAGGTCCCCCTCGTCCACCAAATTGACCCGAAACCCTTCCACGGGCTCCTCCTGCAGCCCTTTGAGCTCCAGCAGCAGCGCCTTCTGTGAGCTGGGCACGAGAGACCGCGCCATCCCGATGACCCGGGTAGGCCGTAAGTGAAGCCGGGGACTCGCGTAGGCGCAACAGCGGCCGCAGGAAAGAGCGAGGGGGGCGAAGGGAGGGAGAACACAGCGGCAGCTCCGCGCGCCGGTCCGAGCGCAGCCGCGCAGTGCATCGCGGGAGCTGTAGTTCGCTCGGCGGAGGCGGGGCCTGATCGGGCTCCGCCCCCTTGCGCCGCTCGCCTATCAAAACGCTCCGTTAGGAGAAGGGGGCGGAGCCTGCCTCGTGCCCCGCCCCCACAGTGCCCTCCGCCTATCAGAGCGCGAGGCCGGGGGCCATTTCCCGGCAGCCTCCGCGCTGAGGACCACGTGAGGGTGGCCGTGGGTTAACGTGCCTTGTGGTCCTTTAACAAAGCGCAGCGAGCGTGAATGCTGCTGCCATTGACGCCAAGCTGTAAAGAAACTGGAAACTAAAAATAAGACAAAGCTTTAATGTCTGGCAGTAAATCAATCATTGCACAGCATAATTAAAAGAGATAAATACAAATAAATACTTGTGCGGCTCAACACGCCTCAAAAGCAAAGCGACCTCTAAAGGAATGAAGTTTGTTTTGTCTTTTGGTGCTTAAAGTCCCACATCAGCAGTTTCCCTTGGGAAAATCAGCGTTCAAGTATGAACCTTCATCTCCAACACTTGGATTGCAGAGCTGGAGGCGGTTTGGTAAACACAGAACAAGGAAAGAGCGAGAGCAGCTGTTTGCCAACAGCTTTCCAGCACCAGCAAGCAGCTCCTCCCAGCCAGCCACATATCTTCTATGCATTTAAAACGCTTTGTCTATCAAGTAATGCTTTATTTCATGCTTCACGTCAACCCTATGTTCACCTGTGAGTCCTCACGATAGGCTTCATCCCATACTTCAGAGGTAGGGATGAAACCAAGCCAAATGTAAAGGCAACACTCCTCATTGAAGCTGCACAAACACAGCTTCGTCAGGCCTAGAATGGCACCACGGGATAGCTGGAGATCCAGACCCACAGTTAGTTCACTCTGCGTTGTTTTTAATTAGTAAAACTGCCCAACAGTTTACAGTTCCCACTTAATGCCTAGAAAAGGTTTTCTGATGCCAGCTGGAAATAGAGGAGCTACATTCAGGAGAGGCACACCAGGACATGGGAACACCAAGCTCTAGAGGTGAGTGGGCACTGGTACTGCTCAGAGCAAGAAATGGAGCATGGAAATCAGCAGTCTCTCAGGGCTCACCTGAGTCGCTCACCTGAGCCTCGCTGCCCAGCCAGCTTCAGGGAGTAGAGCCTTCTCCACAGCACAAAGTGCTGCTTGAAACACGCAGGGAATCCAGCAAACGTTATTCCCACCTGACGTTACTCAACGGGTTTCACTTTTGCAACGAATAAAGCCGTGGCTTTCTTCAGGAATTCCTCTCTGCTCATAGTGGTGCTGAGCTTCCTTTCCTGCAGTGCCCGGTCCATGGCCAAGGCCAAGCAGTCTGGCCCCAGCCTGGAGCCTGCCTCCAGATAGCGGACAGGCACCGAGAGGCCGCTGGCTCCCAGCGCCTCCTCCAACGTACACAAGACAGCCTGGCAGACGCTCTTGTCTGCCACACCGGCACCGCTATCCAGGACATCATACAGCATCCGTGCCTTGGTCACAAACTCCAGCAGCACAAAGCAGGTGAGCACACCGTAACGGAAGACGTCGAAGGGCACGGCCTCGTGGTCCCGGCACTGCACCCGACGCAGCAGCTCGGCAGCCACCTCCTGGGGTGCGTCCCCATGCTGACAGATGCGCCGCAGCAGCTCGCTGTACAGCCGCCCATCCACGCCCAGCCTCCGCCGCCGCCCGCCGGCCCCCAGCACCTCGTAGGCCGTGCTGATGTTGTTGTTGAACGCCGTCCTGCCGCGACACGGGACAAAACACAGCCTCAACACCGCAGCCAACTTACAGCCCCCCCCTCCCGGGACTACAACTCCCAGCGTGCCCCGCGCGCCCGGCAGGAGACGAGTAAGGCGTCGCTGCCGCGGGGCACGCCGGGAGTCGTAGTCCGCCGACCGCTCCCCGCCGCCTCTCGTCCGCACCTGTGGGAGTGATGAGCCAGGCGCACGTACCACAGCGCCCGGGACAGGCGCTGCATCGGCCCCGAGAGCTCTGCGGCCGCCTCGCCCGCCGCGCCGGAGCTGCTCAGCACCAACCGCTCGAAGTAGTCGGCCAAAAAAGAGACAGGCTCCTCCGGCCGCGCCTCCAGCACCTTCAGCAGCGCCTCCCGCACCATGGCGGTGACGTCAGCTTGCAGCAAGAACTCCGCCTCGTCCCCCAGCCCGCTGCCCGCCGCCGCGGTCGGGGTGACCGCCGCCCGCCGCTTCTCGTACGTCGCCATCTTATCTGCAGGCGGCGAAGGCGGGTCCCAGCCATCTTGGTGCGCCGCTATTCCGCTGAAGCGGGAAGCACCTGTGCCGCCATCTTGAGTGCTGGCAGCCAATCCGTAGGCGAGGAGGCCGTCGGGTCTACGCCCGTAATTGTCCGGCGCACCCAATCAGCGGGCGGAAAGCGGTTGCCATGGTGCCGAGAGCCGCCGTTGGGCGAGGCCGCAGGCCGCCATCTTGAGCGTGGGCAAGGAGCCGCGGCTCTGTGAACTGCAGCAACTGCGGGGCTCCTCGGCTGCCGCGGCCACCCCGGGCAACGGCCAGGGGAGCAGAGCCGTGTGGGGACTGAGTCAGAGCACAGACACAAATTAAAGCCCTTTTATTGAAAGTCACGACGCTGCTGTTATCCACCCAGCACCGCGCATCCATCCCCACCTCCTCCTCCTACAGCCTGAGGGGGCTGCGCTGAGCGGGATTCACCGCGGGCTGCAGGCCCAGGACTGCACAGCCCCATCCATCCCAGCCCTCACAGCCCCATTCGCCATGGGTCGGGGCAGACTGCCCTTCCCCAGCCCTGCTCACACACACCACGAGCTCTCAGTGCCCACCTGCTGTCAAGGACTGCAGCAGCAGCCCGGCCAGCTCTGTGTTGTCAGCCCTTGGGCTGGAGCTGCTCTTCTGGGGGCCTGGAAATGAGCTCCCCCCGCCCTGCTGCCTCTGGTGGTCCTAACGCTGAAGGTGGGCTCGGCTTCCTGCGTGGCCAGCAGCAGAAAGGAGGATGGCAGGAGCTGGGGGGGGGGGAGGAATGGGGCAGCCTCCGCCCTTAGGACATGTCATAGTGGGATTTAAGTCGTTTCCACAGGCGACGAGATACGGCACCAATCAATATCAGCCCCAGGAGTGAGAACACTGTCCCCACAGCTATGGGAAGGATGGAGCTGGATGTATCTGCAAAGGCACAAGAAGGACGTGGGCTTGCAGGCCCCACCTCCCACACCCACAGCCCCCCAGGTTTGAGCAAATCACATAACAGTAGGGTTGGAAGAGCCCTCACAACCCCCACAGCCCTTCTCTGCCTTGGCCTAGGTGCCCTCCCCCTCTCAGGGCCCCATCCATGACCTTAGACACCTCCAAGTTCTCCCCATCTCTTGGTCAAGCACTTCTTCCTAATACCTCACCTAAAACCCCTCTTTTCTGGTTTAAATCCATTCCCCCTTGTCCTATCGCTACCTCCCCCCTATAAAAAGTCACTTATCAGCTCCCCTAATATACCAGAAGGCTGCAGTGAAGTGTAACACCCAGCATGGCGGCAGCAGAGCCCAAGGGATGCATGCAGGGGGGACGGGTGGGGGCTGCAGACCCCCCCCACTTACCCTCAGAGACCACCAGCTGCATGCTGACTGCTTGTGCATGGCGGCCCAGCAGGATGCACTGGTAGTGACCTTGGTGATGGGGCTCAGCCCGGTCCAACCATAGCGTGGAACCACTGCCCACTGCCTCCTCCCGGTACTGGGACAGAGCCACGGGGGTGTGCAGCCAACGGACGGAGGCATTTTGGGCACAATGTGCCTGGCATTGAATGCGCAGAGCTCTGCCTCGTGTCCCATAGGGAGGCAGCGACCAGATCTGCAGGCTGCAGGTGGGTGTTGTTACGTGGGAGTCCGGGCTGCTGCCATCCATAGCTGCCCCCTGGGTGGCTGCAGGGCTCACAGTGCCCATGCTGGGGGCTGTGGTGCTGTCCAGATGCAGCGATGCTGTGCCCACTGCAGGGTCCTGGTGGTGCTCAGGCAGGGTGGGTTTGGATGCAGTAACCCACTCTGTGGGGGTCTCAGGTCTCTGTGACACAGCGTTCAGGGCTGTGCTGGGTTCCTGTGGTTCTGGGGATGGCACTGTGATGGCTGCAGGCCCAGTGATGTTGTGGATCGCCGTTGTGGGCACTGTGGTGTGGGGGCTCTCTGTGGATGTGACCACGGCCGTTGGCTGCTCCGTAACAGCTGTGAAAACAGAGGATCATAAGCAGCCTCAGAGGCAGATGGTGCCACTGTGGCACGTTGTCCCCAAGGGGTGATGGCCACCTCTGCCCACACTACATAAGCACAGCAGCAGGGAGCAGCACCAATCAGCACCCCAGCATGACAGCAGGGACAGGAGGTTGACAGCACAGCACAAGCAGGGAGAGCTGTTACCCTTCCTGTTTTCAAGCAATGCCAGACAGTGGAGGAGGGCTCTGGCAGTGGGAGCATTGTAAGAACCCAGCTTTCCAGCTCCATCCCTGGTACTCACCCCTACTGCTCACAGGAACGGGTGCCACGCGGGTGAAGGTCTTTGACCCAATCCTCAGTGTCAGCTCACACCTGAACACCACCCCTTCTACCACATCCTCCCCTGGCACCCACACTGTGGTGGTAACATCAAATAGTCCCTCATCGGTCTCTGTTTCTTCAAAGACATCCGTCAACAATTTGTTCTCCCGGTACCAGCGGAGGTTCAGCTCTTCTATGGGGTACACATGCAAAGCTGAGCAGCGCAATGTGTATGGCTGCCCCGGTATCAGTTCTTGGTCTACGTTGAGCTGCAGCACCTCCGGGAGAGCTGCAAAGAGAAACAGCCGTGGGAAGCTGTGAATCTCAAGGGAACGGCAGGACTTTGCAGGGGGAGCCCCCAGGTGAAGGGGTGGGGATGCTTACAGTAGACCTTCAGGTTGGCAGTTTCCTGGTAGCTGATGTCACCGCAGGTGCCCACGCAGATCTTGATGCCCTCAGTGGCCACTTCGACACTGCTGATCTTCAGGATGCTGTGGGTGAGGAAGGTGTCGATGCTGCCCAGGTTGGTGTCCAGCCCCTTCCACTGCACGGTGCCGTCTGGGCAGGGCAATGAGCAGTTCAGCTGCACTGCGTCTCCGTACTGCACCACTGGCTCCTTTGGCACCACCACCAGCTTGTTGGTTGGCCTCCCTGTGTGAAGGAGAAGGGACTGCAGGGGTCAGAGGAGGGAACAAACACCAAACAAGCAAAGCAAACTTAGGTTTCCTGCTTGCTGAGCAGTCACACTCAGGCACCACTCAGCTCTTTTCTCACCACCACGAGGGGCGCAGCTTGATAGCGATGATTCATTAGAGCCAACGTTTCCCTGGCAAAATCCAGCCGGGGTCTGCCAAATAGCAGGCATCACCTCCTGCTTGAACTCCTTACCACCAAGGCTTCCCAGCTATTTGGTGGGTAATGACCCCAAACACCTTTTTTCCCCCCTCTACAGCTTTCACTGTTCGCCAGTGCTGCTGCTCCCCTGGCAGCAGGGTGGTGCACTGAAGCAGGGATATATGCCATCACTCACATGCCAGCCATGGGCTTCACCACAACGGGAGCAAGGAGAAGGAGCACCAAAAGCAGCACGCAGAGCAAAAGCATGGGGATCTCAGCACAGCCAGACCCACACAGCCCGGGTGAGGGGTCAGGCACTCACCACTACAGCCCCACAGCAAGCTGATGAAGAGGAGAGGAGCCAATTCCATCACCCACAGAGCCAGCCGCCAGGCAGGGCAGCAGCAAACGGTGGTTTTTCTTCCTTCAGTCTTGCTTGGAACGTGTGCTGCCGATTGGGGTTTTCCTCTTCTGTCTGCCAGCCCCCGTCCTCAGCCCTTCTTAACACCCTGTAAGATCCGCCCCTGTGAGCACCATCCGGGGGCCCCACAGCCTTCCCATCAGCGGGGGTATTTCCAGTAAGGGTTTCCCCATTTTACTTTGTGTTTGGTGCCCACCCAGTTACACAGCCCTGTGCCTATGGGATCATCCCCTGACCCTCACATGGCTGCAGGGCTCCCATTGCCTCTCACCCCCCCCCGACAGCCCCACTCAAGCCAGGACTTGGTCCCATCCCAGCTCCCTCTGCGCTCCAGCTGGCCTGGATAGCACATCTTCCAGAAAGCAAGAATCTCCCTAAATCACAGGGATCTGAATCCTTCTGTGCCAAGAGGTTAAGTGCAATAGGAGGGCGGGCTGCCTTCTCTGCCAGGCTCCCCTTTATCTCCTACCAGCACAGCCAGGGATGTTTCCTAGGGCATCTCCCCAGCACTCCCCCACCAAACGCACACCACGCAGCACTCTGCCCTCTCTCCAAGGCAAACTGTCCTGGTAGGGCTGTCTACCCCCCCCACCCCTGTCATGCTGCCCCAAGGCATGGCCACAGAGCCACTCCCCACATCTGGCATCACAACCTTATCCCCACACCCAGCTCTATGAAAACAGCTGAGCCCCTTCTGGCTCATCGTAGCCCATCGTTGTGCTTGGGCTAAGGAAGGAGCCCAAGGGTTGAGGGAAGGGATGTGTGATTCCCCACACCTCCCATCAGGAACTGCTTCCCATACGGGAACACTCCTGAGAAGTAGCTCCGGGCACGGGGGCGTGCTGCTCCATTTGGGACACCAGGTAATTAACTGTCAGACAAGGCAGGGGAAGAGCTCTGTAAACAACTGCCACCCGAATGTGCACATTCAGCTGAAATCAGGGTGATTAATGGCCGCAGGGTTTTGTTCTGTCCATCCTGTGTTAACAGAGCCGCTTCCCGGAGTTTCCAGCAACCACCACAGTCTGTCCATAGGGCTCTGACCCGGCCCTGGTGAGGAAATGCCCAGGTCTCCTCCATGGGATAAGGCTCTGTATGGGCCAACCTCTTCCCAGCAGTGAGCCCGGGGTCTCCTCCTCCTCACTCCCACCCTCGCAGCTCAGCCTTGAGGCACCTCCGTGCCCCAAACCCATCTCCCCTTGGCCAGCTGTGGCAGAACAACCACCAAGCAGCTCTCAGACCTTCACCTTCCCACCACCCCCCATGCTGCAGTTTGTTCAGCCTCTCCCTTTCATGGATTTTTTTTCCCCCTTACAAATTGGAAGAGCGCACAGGTGATGCTTCTATTCCAGTGCTTAATCTCATGGTCTGCAGCCCTGCCTGCAGCAGGGGGTTGGAACCAACCTCAAGGTCCCTTCCAACCTGAGCTCCTCCTATGACTATGAAAGGACCACACTTGGACAGCTGGCCAAAGCCCAAAGTCCCTCAGTTCAGCATCGGACTGAGAGTCCAACTTGTCTTAAACTCTTTCAGAAATGGAAAAACAAAACGTGCTACCGAGAAACAAAACCCAGCAAACAGAGTGTTTGAGTTCAAGGTTGGACTCGGAACGTACATGATTTCCTTTTCCCTCCAGCACACTGATGCTGACACGAGCTGAGGGTCTTTTTCTTCCCTTCAGATAAAAGTAATACAATAAGCTGAAAAGTCCAGAGGAAATAAATACGAAAAGCAACATCATTTATAATAGAAGGCTCGTCTTTCCAGCTCATTACAGACTATTGGCCATCCATCAAAGGATCTGATTTGGATTTGTTTATACTACTTGTGATTACATTGTTCACATTAGGATGATCCCGAGAACCCCACTTAAACGGGTAAGATAAGATCTAAATGAAGCCTGCCTGGAAATGAGGGCAGAGGGGCTGAGATGCTGACATACCACAGCCCCCATGGTCCCATGGGGATGCTGGTGCACACGGATGGCTGCTGTGCATGGAGCTGAGCTGCAGGCAGCCATCCCAGCTTGCACAACCCCCAGACTATACCTGGTACCATAAATGTTACCCTGGATATACAGCCTGGAGGTCTCTTCCTTCCTACTCTTCCAGGTAGACGTTCCAGAATCGAGTTGGACATAATTGGTTTCATGGACTTTTCATTCTAGGACATAAGTTTGGAAGAAATTGGTGAAAACCAACAACCAGATGGATTTGTGACCATGGAGGAGATCAATACAGAGCCTCACACGCAGCCTCCAGCACCAACAGGTCACCAGACACCATCCAGAAGCACACACAGACTCCAAAAGCCCCAAACCCATCTTGTAACAGATCAGAAGAGAGAGCTTCAACGCAACAGGAATGCAGCAGTTTAATAAATAATCCATCAGAGGAGAGATTAGCCAGTGCTAAACACAACCTGAACTGAAATAAATACATTTCAATGTTAACTTAGAAAAGAGATACAGAAATGCACACCATAGTAAACTTAGAGCCGTTCTCCAATGAACGTGGGCTTGCTGTGTGCCCACACTTGAAAGATGACCAGAGATGTTAGCAGCAATTCAAGTGCAAATGGAAGGATAAAAACAAAGTTCCAAGTGAGTCCTTTGCAAAGGTAACAGCAAAAGGGCAAGCGGTGGTTTGATGCATTCAGTTTCTCTAATGCAACGAGATCAGCTTTATAAACTCACTCAGACTGCTGCTGTTAACGTTGGAGCTGCAGAGGAAGGGCAAGCTGAGCCCATCCTTTTGCTGTATGGTTGGGGTGTTGCTGTTACCAACTCACTGCAGAACACGATGCTGACTGGCCAGGCTCAGGCATCACATAGCAGATGAATGGGACTGACAGAAAAGGCTCCTCTAAAAAAAAAAAAAGAAAAGTTGCATTTCCATAGAAAATAACAAAACTTGGCAATGCTAACTCAATGCTCTGTACAGGTTTTCCAGCCTCCACCACCGACGCTGCAGGATTACCAGCCCTTCAGAATTAGGCACATTCTTCATTCAGGTCCAGTAATCTCAGCTCCGCCACCGCTGGGCTCGAGGCAGTGTCTCTCACATAAAGGCAGAATGGTGGCTCACATCCCTACGCCTAACAGGGAGAGAGGGGTTACAGCGGGGCCAAGAGACCCCCACCCAACTGAGGGAACTCCAGAAACGTGACAACAAATCCCTGCCTGCTTCCAACACCCATAACAACAAGCAGCATCTGCAGGGAAGGCAAGCAGGCTTGCTGCCCTCCAGGGAACCTCTGCACCCTCAGCACTGTGGGATTGGGAGCACCTCACACCCATCCCCATTGCACCACCTCTGCCTGCACAACCACGGCTGCATTGCAGATCCTGGCAGGTTGGGAAGAGACCTCGGTGGAAGAAATTACCATAGATAGGAAAGGACTTGGAAAAATATATATATCTATATCTATATATTTTCTATCATATAAATTAGGCTCGTCTTGGTTTTGTAACGTTCTGCTCTATTTTAACCTGTGAAGCTTTGGGTGTGAATGAGGTAACTATTCAGTGTTTAAATTTCAATTCATTTGCATGGGAGGGACGTAACTACTCGAGTTCATTTTAATGCAGTGCAAACAAATGAAGCACCAGATTTACCTGGTGAAGCTCCAGTCGAATAAAAGCTATTCCTGTGAGCAATACAGAGCTGGAATCGCTGCCTAGAAGTCAAAGTGAGGGGGTTTTCTTCAGGAAAGGTGTGTGCTGTGCATCCACAGTGCAACCTATCCCAACAAGGCCTGGAAACATGGGGCAGAGAGAAAACTGGAGGCTCCACACGTTGCTGATACCTTCTGCTAGCACTGCTCTCCAGTCCCACAGTCAGAGCTGCATAAGCAAACCCTCAGTGTCTGAGACTGCCGCTCTCTGCATGGGCAATCAGCTGCTCTTACAGTTCTTACTGCAGGATTTAAGTACCAGCCAAAGTTATTGGTAAACAAAGGATGAAATACTTCACTGAAATGCCCACCTCTGCTAACTAACTGGTCCAGAAAACTGGTAAGTCGACATGATGCTCTTAATTCAAGGCAAGCAGTGATTCTATACTGTTAGGCTCTTAAGGGATGAACACGAAGATGCAGAACTCCATCTGTTCAGTCACCACGAACCAGCTCTCCCTCTGCCAAGCTCACAGAAGAGGTGAAAAGCTATGAACACCCCGAGCCTCATGGCCCCTTCACATCCCTCAAGCAGGCACCCCGGGTGAAGCAAACTGAGAGCACTTGGGCCCCATAGGAGTGCCTGCTGTGCTTCAGGGCACTGTGATCTTTGGGGCTGTCTGGCTGATAGAAGTCATTAAATCCAGAGGCAAACAGCATTTTGGTCACTTCTGCACAGGAACAGCATCAAATGCAATGACCCATCTGCAAAGAACCAAGACATGAAGTGACAGCGATCCCTTTTGGTCTTTCTCCCCTAAATTACTGTCTTGAACCTACAGAGAAGTGATCCCCAGGAGAGAACACGACAGCTGTACAAATACCCCATGCTGAGATGGGACTATTTTTTGGCCACTGTACCCACAATCCCCTTAGCAACAAACTCCTTAAGTGCCCCCAGTCTGGTCTCTGCTTTCCCACTGCCCTTATTTCTGCTCTCACTCATACGATTGTTTCCTGCCCACTCCACTATCTCTATGTATCCATAAACAACCAAGCATTCCCTACGTATCTCCCTCAGCTTTCACAGCACTCAGAGTTTCTGTTTCTTCTTCTAAGCAGAGCTGAACCCTGCAGAAGAGGTTGCAGTTTCATTCAACAAAATGAAAGCCTTCAGAGATGCTACGTGGAATACAAGCTTGCAGGTTCAAAGCAATTGCAACCCTCATCAGGCTCCTTTGGGCTGAGGAAAAAAAAAAACAGATCATGCTCATTATCTGGTTTTAATATCAAGATGAGAAGAGTCTGTGGGAAAATCAACATGCTTCATAAAAGTGCTCAACAGCTATTTCTCTGACCTCACCCTCAGGAAGCCATGCTTTAAAGAAGTGAACTCTGCTAAGCACTTTGTTCTCCTGCCTCTTCAGAAGCTGTTTTCTAATCAACCTTTCCACCTCCAGAAGAAAATCCCCCCCCCAAAATCCTCCTACCTACTTCCTATGGAGGTAGTGACACACAGAAGTGTTGCATCAGCGTCACAACAACAACGAAAGCCAACATAAAAGCAACAGAAACCCCCATGAAAAATACCAACGTTGACCTCCTAAGCATCTGTAACTCATATAATTGCCTGCCGTCTGCCCATTCTCCCTTGTGAGCTCAGGACAGCATCAATTTCTTGTCTAAGTAAGTGTCACCTGGGTCAAAATGGACAAATTCACCAGATCCTCAAGATGGTGACTATACTATCTGTTCTTCATCCACGCACACTTTTTACTTGGTGTATTATTACAGTATGGGCTGAACAGTGCAGCTTCTCGGCCTCCCCCAGGCTGAGGTCAGCCAACTCAGCTGCGATGGGCTCAGCATCGAGTACCAATTATGTAAGGGGATGGGGGAACGTAACAGATGCCTTGTTTTATTCTGGCTGGCACACGAGTTAGTTCACATTAGAACACAGACAATGCTAGCTCCTTAATTTTTCACTGACGAGTTGAGTATTTGGCAGGTCACACCATGAAGTTCAGCGTTCACAACAAGGGCAGGGTTGCTTTAAAGAAATATCCCTTCATGCAGAGCAGTTCCGTATCTCCCCTTTCCGTCAGCACCAGACCATACAATTCAATTTTTGCACCAGCTGAATATATTTGGCTTGAAGGGAAACCACTTCCCTTCTCGTGAGCTGCTCGTGGTACAGTCTGTTATCTCGCTCCTTCTTGCTTCCCAACCCTCTCTCCCCAAACACCAACTAAGTCCATCCTTGATCTGGAGTTGAGACACAAGCCAGGTCCTTCTCTCCCAACCTCATACGCTGCTGTCCTCAAGCAGGGGCTCCTTGCCATCTGAAGCTCCAGCCTGTGGGCTGTGGGTGTGGGTCTGGGCTCCGTTATTGTGTTTTTTGTGGCTGCCTGATCTCAGGGTAAGGTTGTGTTCTGGAATGAACAAGGCCACCAGGAGTGACAGCAAGACAGAACAAGCTCCAAACAGGAAAGGAGGCCCTGGGATAATGCTGCTCTGTAGGGAAAAACAAAGGAATGATTAACGCTGAAGGCAAATGTCAGAAGAAGCACTGCAAAAACTGAATGATAAAACTGAACAGATTACCTCATCTGTTGGGTTGGCCATGTTGGGTTTGGAGGCCTTACCCAAAGTTTCCACCTCAGCCATTTCATTCAATTCCACATGGAAGAGATAGAAGACAAAGCCATAGAGAGCTGGCCCCAGGCCATTACACAGACCCCGAATTCCAGTGATCATCCCCTGCACTACACCTGGGGACAGAGAACGTTTGTGACCTGAGTGCTGCTAGGATGAACTTGCCCATGAGATAAATAAGCAATTGGACTTACCCTGCTGGTCAGGGTCTGCATTCCTAGACACCATGGCGCTGATGGCTGGGAAGGTGATGCTAGACATGGCAGCCACAGCCCCTGCTGCCCACATCATCCTTGGAAAGAAGGAAGCAGCAATCAGGAGGGAGGCTCCCAAGGAGCTGCTATAAACCAGCACTGCATGCGGAGCAGCATCTCCCTCTGCTGGGGACAGAGACCTGTCACAGTGCCACGGAGGGAAAACTAAAGATGGGCAAACTTACCAAGGCTGTGATCCAAAGCCATACCAGGCAAGCTGCAGGATCTGGAAGCCTAGTCCCAGCAGGATGGTGTTTTTATTTCCTATTGAACGCATGAGAATTCCCAACACTACTGTCTGGAAGTAAAAGAAAAACAAAGTAAGTGCAGAGAGACGACAACACACTGAAGAACAAGAGCACAGGAATCAGAGAGAACTCTTGCTGCCATGAGACTGCTCTACCACGCACAGGCACTCCTCCATTCTGATCACATTCTCATAGAAACCAGCATGTCCCTCTTTATGGCAAGCAAAGCATAACCTGTGATGCTTTATATAGCAACACAGGGCCACTCCACAGTTTGTTATTCCCTGACAATAGCTACACCCAGAAGACAATAGATCACAGGTAGCTGTAAGTGGTACTGATGGTATCTGAGTAGCCACAGGGATTCTGACAAGTCATTAATCCAAATTATCAGAAGTTTAGCACATTCCCATAACCTGATCATAGGCAGAAATTGCTTCTCACCTGAGCCAGTATAGAGAGAATTCCAACGACACCAATAAACGCTGCCACAGTCTCTGAGGAAAAACCAATGACCTGTGAAAACACCACAAAGGGACTTTTCAGGCAAGAGATGTGCACCATACAACAGAAACCACTCTGTCAGTGTCCTAACGTTTATTGACGCTGCTTATCAGTTCCCTAAACATTAATCAACTGTACATTCCATGACCTTACTGGAGTAAAATGCCTACAAAGTGATCAAGAGGCTCCCACATCTATTTTATCTTTTTTTTTTTTTTTTTTTTAAGAAAAGCTGGAACATGTCACTCTTTCTTATGGTTTCAGCTTCATTAAGCTACTGGCCAACATTAGCTTCTTATGGACATGCAGCTTAGAGAACATTTCCAGGCTGGGTTTGTGTATTCAGAGCCTTCCTTGCTCACAGTGCACTGACCTGTCGTAGGTACAGGAAAAAACTGGAGTACTGGCCAGCTTCAGGAAGGTAGGAGAGAAAGACAGTGATACAGATGAGCAGCACTGTAGAGTCCTGACCCACTTTCCTCAAAGACTATAGAAAAGAAGAGGGGGAAAAAAAAAAGTTAAAACCCATTGCATACTGTCCAGGTAAGCAAAAGTGTTTAAGTTACCATCTCACATGCAAAAAGGGAATGCTTGGATAAGACCACACTTGTTTATTCAGAACAGCCCTCTGTAAATGCCTTCTGTTCATAAACAGGAAATACCCAGCATTCCAGATGAAGATGTGAACACACAGCACACCAGATCAGACACAAAATTACATCAACTCACACCTTCGAATGAGGAATTTTTGCTTTTCAGTTTCTTACTTATATGGCCAAGTGCTCTTAATCCCAATTTTTGCTCCCTCAGACTGCCAACGTAATTCTACCAAGCAAGCAGAGGAGAGGTGAAACTCTGCAAGGCTCACTACCATTAGCAAGGCCCTAAAAAGCCAGGGACACACAAGACTTCTCTTGACACAATCCTACTGCCAAGTAAAGTAACTCATATTGCAGCAGCAGGTAGAAACCATGGTGCACTTGGAAAGCTATGGTCTTATTGCTTACTGTGGTGGGATGATTCACAGAAGTGGAATAACACCACTGAGGGCTACAATGTGGTCCAAGAGACTCCTGGATCCACAATAACACCCCGGTTCAGGTATTGGATAGACCAACCTATGGTGATGCCACGCAGAGAGACCTTGATAAGCTCCAAAGGTGGAACATAGTGAGGTTCAACAAAGAAAAGTGTAAGGTTTTACACTTGGGTTGGGGTAATCCCAGGTATGTACAATGGGAGAACTCCCTGAGAGTAGCCCTTCCAACCCAAGTCATTCTATGATCCTCTGATATTTCAAACATCTGGCACATTCCCTCCAAGAGATGCTCTTGCTTTGAGACTTGAGATACGTAGCTACGTCAGGTAAGAGAGAAGCTGTTAGTTTTATATACATGCAGGCTGTTATCAGTTAAATACTGTACCTTTGCCAGCATTCACCTTGATCTTTTGTGGAATGCATCTTTCTTTTGAGAGAACTAACAGCAGAACTAAAGCACCTACAAATATCACCAGAGTGCAGAAAAACAGCAGCAAGGTTACTTACAGCAAATGGGTCTGCTTGTTCCCAAGAGATTGGAGCTCCCCAGGAGACTGGACGCATCTCTTCTGGCAGAGATTCTGGCACAGCCAGCAGGATGAAACCAATATCCAGCAAAGCAACACCTGAAGCTAGCACAACTACTAGTGTATCACCATAGGCTTGGGAAAGGTATGCACCAATTGCTGGGCTTGTAACCAGACTAGCAGCAAATGTGGCTGACACCTAGAAGCATAAAAGATTAATAATACAGTTTCTTCTGACCAGAGCCTATTTTCTCCTCCACAGTAACTAAAGGGTATCAATTTTGCCATCTTGGAAGGAGACAATCCAAGTGGACAGAGATTCTTGTACACAGGGATATGGCACGTTTGCTTGGTGTCATCCAGGCTGAGTTCTAGCAAAAGGCAATTAAAGCTATCCTAACAGTTCATATTGGTTATGGTGCTTCCAGTAGCTCTATAGGAAGGGCACAATCACAGGCTACTTGTATGCACACCAGCATCATGGTCTGATCTCTTTAATTGAGCAAAGAAGCTGTCAGGCCAGGCTGATTTAAAGGCCAAGCAACAATACAGCTGGAGTTCAGATAACACAGAGATTAGCTTGCTCTCTCAGTGCTCAAAGAAAAGCAAGAACAAGGAGACTAACATTAGCAAAGCCCATATCATCTTGTAACAGATAATGCCCTCAAGCTTGATGACTGTAAGCCTCCCACCCTAATTTTACACCTGTCCAAGTATTTCCTTCAAGAGACAAGCCTGCTATTAAGCTCCTTACCAGGCCATATGCTGTACTGCGTTCATGCTCCTGTGTGATATCAGCAACATAGGCAAAAATCACTGAAAAGGTGACAGCAAAGACTCCAGACATGGAAATGACAGCAAAATACCACCTGAAACAGAGGTTACCAAAGGCAGAGTTAGAAACCAGCCACATGGCAGAGGTTGAATTACTACCCCTTCCATATTCTTCCTCCAGTCCATCTTATTTCACTGCATCATAAAGCACTCAGCAACACTGAGCTGCAGGCTTGTAGCCTATGAAGTTTTATGACTTATTTTCCCCTTATGTTATGGCTTATGTTTTACCAGGTGAAGCAATAAAGCTTTTCTTCCTGAAACTGAACCCTCTGGCAGAACTGGACGCGTAAATCAGTCTCTAGGCTGAGGAAAGGTACATGCCCAGGCTCCTTCTCTACTGGACAGACACTTCCATCTCATCTCCAAATGCAATACCAGCAAATCCTTCACTGTTGAGCTTCACACTTGCCCTTCTTCTCAGAAACACACAGAACAAGAACAAACTCACCACGGACTGATCTTCATAAGGGGAATTGGTGCACATGTGAAGAAGACAGTGAGGAGGAGGAAGGATTTCCTGCCCCAGACATCAGAGAGAGCACCAATCAGTGGGGCACTTAGAAAAGAAAGCAGACCCTAAGAAAAGACAGAAAAGATGCAGAATTTGACTGAGGGGTTTCTCTCTGACTATCAGCAGCAAGAGCTTTGAGACAACATCTGAAGATAAAGATAAGCCAACCCATTCCTATTTCCTGCAAGCAGGCAATGTTACCAAGACAGTTCATTAAGCTGCTCACATTTTCAGTGAGGAAAACAAAATCCTTGAGCAGCTAGATGCTGCTAAATAATCCAACCACATCCCATTCTCTGCAGCTGCTCAGCCTGCAGCTGTGGTCTTCCCAGGCACCCTTGTGCAGCAGGGAGTTGCCCTGCCAGTACCTAAAAAGATACTGGCACAGCTCTGGCACATTAACATCTGCTATAGTTCTAGGGAAAGCTTTCTCTTTTAGATGGAGCCGAGTCAGTCCTGATGGGAAACCAAAACCATTAAGCACAAATAAAATGGTTCAGTGCCTTTCAGTGTCTTTCAAACCAGAGATAAGCAGGGAATGGTCCTTAGGCATACCAGGGAGCACCCAACACACAGTGAAGGGAACCTCTCTGATGCTATTTCTTGAGATCTTTCTTGCCAGAACTGTGGCCTAGCAATACATCTCTTGCCTCACTTCTGAGTCAGAACACCTGGCTATTGTTTTTTCACTGTTTTTGCCTCAAATTCTGCTCTGGGGACTCTGGCCTAGTCACCGAGTCCATTTACCACACCACAGCACACTCCCTACTTTCTCTGATGAGAACCCACTAAGGCCAGTCCAATTTCAGTTTTTCTTACTGATAAGTTCAGATGTCATTGATTCCTTTTCTCCACAATTTGGTTCCATGGCTGATATCACAAAGATTTAGAATGCTCTCACAGCTGAAACACATTTGTTATAGCTCCAAACAGATGCTAACAAGCAGCACATTGTTCATTCTTCTCAGTAAGGTCAGCTACACAAACTACCCAATTTTATGTCTTATCAATCCTTCATTTTCCATTAGGTTTTCTAGTGAGCAACCCAACATTAAATATGAACATCAATTACTGGCTGACATCAGCAAATGCCATGGTTTGCCACTTCTTGCTTTGAACTCAGACTCAAATGAAAGCGAGGTACTGGTTAGACTTCATTACATGCACCCATGTGAGCAGAAGGAACAGCCCTTACCTTGACTCCATGAATCAGACCATTCATCAAGAACGTATGCTGAGGAAAAGTCTGGTGTAATACCTACAGGAGGAGAAATAAAAATAAAGAATGATAGCAACTTGTACAGGGTTTCCATTCCTGCAGGCAACTGGTGGCTACAGCTGCCTCTAAGAACACAGTACAGGGAAAATGGGAAGGACATCAGCATCTCAAGGCAAACCCTCAGCTACAAGAGGCAGTGTTCCCAAGGATGATCACTCACCGTCAGCATTGGAGTGGTCAGTAAACCCCAGGCAAAGAACTCCAGGAAAATCACCACCACTGCGTGGTACACGCTGGGCTCTCCAATCCCCTGTCGCTGCAAAACAAAGCTCCTCGTTAAAAAGATATGCACATCCTGGTCTGGGATCAATACATTGGGTTGGGAGCTGAAATGTCAGCTCTGACTGAAGCTGTGTCCATCTATCTGTTCATCCATCCCCCTCAGAGTGACTCCCTCTGTGTCTACCAATCCTTACCTGTCCTACAAAGCCAACTGGTTTCTTTCTTTCCTTCCCCTTCGAAGACCTGACATCTTTGATATCATTAAGCCTTCCCTAAAGAGAACTTAACACATCACCCTCACCTTTGACATGGACCCCCGCTGCCTATTTTGACAGCAGTAGATGCAACACCTCAGAAAAGGCTCCAGAAGTTTGGAAAGACGAGTTTAGCCCTCAGTGCTGACTCTGTATGTCCAATGTGATAAAAAAGGCAAATCCTTTAGATCAGCTTAAAAAAAAAAAAAAGCCCTGAAGAGTTTGCTTATCTTACTTTTAATAAAGATCTCTCCCAGCACTCCTAAAGCAGCATTTGTTCAGCTGCCTGCCCAGAAGGTTATCTCCTGCCATGCAGGACATACTTCCAAAGTCATGAGCTCACGAGTAAAACAAATCACGAGGAAAACTTCAGCTGAATTACATCAAAGAACAGCACAGACCAAACATTCAGTAGCACAACGCGCTCTCTTTCACAGGGGCTCATTTCTCACATTAGCAACAGTATGATTTCAACCCGACAGAAAGTGAGGTCTCCTTAAAAGAAGAAATCAAATCACCAGCATGGAACCAAGAGGCACCCAACCCTGCCCTAGGGGAGCCTCACAGCAGTCAGTGTTACTGCACACAACTGAGATGGTTGTTTGTAGCAGAGGAAGGAGGCCCAGGGTGGCACAAACCCACCTCGCTCCACTCACCTAACAGCCTCCCTGCAGAAGACAACAGCCCTCTCTTGCTTTCATCAGCCCTCCTTGTGCTCTCCCAACCATTAAATGTTTCTGTCACAACTGTAACAAAACTTAACAGCCCATCTCTTCACACAGTAGATGCAGAAATCCACGTGGAAGCTGTTCACACCTTCCACCTACCAATCACCTTGTTGCATTACACTCACTGAATTATTGAATGGCCTGGGTTGAAAAGAACTGCAATGATCATCGTGTTTCAAACCCCCTGCTATGTTCAGGGTCATCAACCAGCAGACCAGGCTGCCCAGAGCCACATCCAGCCTAGCCTTGAATGCCTCACGGATGGGGCATCCACAGCCTCCTTGGGCAATCTGCTCCACTCCTTAAGCAATAGAGAAGAGCTCATCTTTGGAGTCACCCCACAGTGCCACTCCTCTTGAGGATGTGCAGTTATAAAATAGGAAGAGATTGCTAGGAGCCTGCTGGATAGATTGATGACCAGGAACACAGGAAAAGCTCACTGCCACCTTATGCCCCACAGGTGTGCCTGGCTCTGAGCTGCCACACACCAGGCATGCTGCTGTAACTCACATTCCAGGTGCACAACAGCAATACCTGGAGCTTCTCACAGAACTCTCCAATCAAACACACATTTCACCCGGATCCAAAGGCAGTTTGCCATACAGTGACAGCACACACATCCCCAAGTTCCCACGCACGCCCACGGCAATAGAACCCCCACAGGGTCAGAGGAGCAGCCGTGTCCGGAGGAGGCTCCGACGGGCAGAGCCGCCTCACCCCAACCGGAGGGCAGCGGGGCCCGGTCGGCGGGAGCAGCTGTTGCCGGTACAGCGGCCTGGGGACGCGTGACATCCAGCAGGGCCAAGCCGCCCCAGCCGCACCACACCGCCCCGACCACCCCTTCCTCCTCCCCCTCCACTCACGCCGGCCCCGTCCCGTATGACGATCTTTTTGGCCAGCAGGACGCTGCGGTTGAGCCGCTTCTTCTTCTTCTTCTCGCCGGTCATGGCGCCGCCAGGCCGCTGCCGTTCCCCGGCCTCCGCGGCTGCCCCATCCTCCCAGCGGCGGGCAGCGCCGAGCCCGGCCCGGACCCGCGCCCAACGGGTGGGGTCAGAGCGCGGGACCCGGAGCGGAGCGGCGCGGCGGGAGAGGGTGGCGGATGGAGCGGGGGAAGGCGGGCGGCCCGGCCCGGAGGCCCCTCCCGCCGCACGGCCGCGCCCCCGTCGCCCGGACGATGGCGTTGACGGCCACTTCCGGCGCCCCGCTGTCGCGCGCTGAGCCCTCGCGTTCCATTGGCTGCTCCGCCCGCCGCCTGTCGGCTCATTGGTTGTAAGGGGCCGAGGGGCGGTGCTTCGCGGCTCGGCCCTCCAGGCTGGGGGGGGGGCGGTGCTGTGACGTCAGGCAGCTGCCGGGGATGGCGCAAGGCATGATGGGAGGCGCTGCTGGCCGCAGCGAGCAATTAACCCGCGCTAATTAACGTCGTGCTGCCCCCAGTTGGGCTTTTAGCTCCGCGCTGCGCCCTTAATGGGCTGGTGTGCTGCAGGAGGCACCGGGTGCCTTGGCAGCTCGAGCACTGAGTGGGGGTTCGGCACTTCCAGGGAGCTCCTGGACTGCCCCAGAGCAGAGGATCGGTGTGGTTGGGCTGGAAGGGATCCCCACCCCCACCCCTGCATGGGCTGAGTGCCCCTTCACCTCCAGCTCGGGGTGCCCAGGGCCCACCCATGGCTTTGGGCACCTCCGGGGATGGGGCCTCACTGCCTCAGGGTGAAAGATTTTCCTCTCACGTCCAACCTAAAGCTCTCATCTTTTAGTTTTAAACCATTCCCTCTCGTCCTATTGCTATCAAACGACCATTCTGCAGCATCCCAACATCCCCTGGGCCTCCAGGGCCACCACGTGGGTCCCTTCTGGCTCTGGGTTAGGTGGTATTGTGTCCCAGGAGCAGCCCTGGGCTCTGCCTTGGGTTACTCAGGGGGTTGGAGAAAGCAGTTTGGGCTCTGTGTGCCCCCATTGCTGCAGCCCCTATGAAAGATGAGCGGTGCTCCCACCCCCCCCCCCCCCTCCATCCTCACATTAAAGGTGCCAGATGGGCTGAAACCAAAGGCTGTGCCCTGGGGAGGCAGAGGGCAGCCCTGCCCAATGGGGGATCATTGCAGTCGGCTTCATCTGAGTGCTCAGCCCTGCCCCAGTGCTGCTGCAGCCCCGCACGCCCGCAGCCCTGACCAGCTCTCCTATTTCACCACGCTTGCTTTAACGTGTCCTGATGTGTCAGCACTTGGGGGGATTCGTGTTTCAGGGAGGGCTCCTCTCTGCTGGCACAGCTTCGGAGCAAAGCGTCCCTGCTGCTTCTTTTGGTAGAGCCAAAGAGAGAACTCTCATCCTTTCTCAGGTGGGGGAAGCAGTGTAACAGCAGCCAGCTGCCTTCCCAGCGTGGTCCCAGCCCCTTCACTCCAAACCCACCACCAAATGGGGACGTTGTGACAGCCGTGGCCCTGGGCTCAGCACTGACAGAGGCCTGCGTCTGCTTCAGCAACACTGCTTGTATGCGTGTGTTCCCCACTCCTAATTCATGCTTCGTGGGAAGTTATGTAAATGGCTTGCTGCTGGGGAGCAGCAGGGCAGGAGGCCAACACTTATTGCCCTCCCTTCTCCTCCCACTCCTCTCCACATCGTCCATCCGTGGCTCTGTGGTGCTGGCTGTGTGGGTTGGTGCTGGAGCCATATGTGTCAGGGCTATGGGGGCCTCTTGCAGCATCTCAGCTAGAAATGTGAAGGGCTGCAGCCTGGAGAGAGATGGAAGTCAGCCCTGCCTGTCCTGAGGCTGTTCTATGGCAGGATAGCCTGGGGGATCCCACAGCAGGGCAGGACCCTCCCCATGGGGGGGATGATATAGGCTGGTTTGTTTAGCAATAGGGATCAGCACATTAGTTTAAGGACCAATATATTCCTTTAGCAAAAGGAATCAATGAGTGCTAGCTCTAAAACATCCCATTTCAACCTTGCTTGGCAGGTGAACAGCCTTGTTTTCTCTTCATTCTGCTTCACAAGAAGCACTGGGGTCCTAATAGGCTGCTTACATTTCAGCAGGTGCAAGGATCTTTTCCTTGGATTTTCACATGTATTGCTTTGGAAGTTGCTCACTATGGCACAACAAGCAATGGAAATTTGCCATATAGGGGAAAAAACAGCTGAAGGTTGGCCAAAGGTCTCAGTGCTGGAAGTGATGGTGGAAAAATAGGGAGAAAGTAAGTGGGCATCCAACCACCCTAAATGCTACAGCACATGCCCAGGGGGATATTAACATATATTAATGAGTTCTTGGAAAATAATGAATATGCATGAAAATGTGCTGTATATGCATGTCTTAACTGCTTAAATGTAGAACCTGAACTCTGAGAGAGTGCATTTGTCTGTCAAGTTGCCCGGTGTGTATTGAAGAATAAAGCAATGGCACTTTCTAACACCACATTGGAGTTTGAGAGTTTTCTGCCTGGGTTTTGGATGGCAGCGGTGCGACAGGATGCTGCACTGTGCCAACAGAGGCTGTGATCTTTATCCCTGGAAGCTTTTATTTGACTAATGATTAAAAGCAGATGAACGGGGAGTGGGGGGGGGGGGGGGGGGGGGTAGGGAGGGCAGGGAAGCCCTTGCTGCAAAGCTAGCTCTCCAGAGCCTGAAACCAGCTGCTAATGAGATGAAAATGATCCATCAGGGACCTGTGCAGGACTGGGGAGCAGCGTGCGGGAGCTGGAAGTCATGCAGAAGCAGTGTGGGGGTCATGGAGACACTCAGTGTAGGGGGAGGATGGGCAACCAAAGGCTGTGAGACAGACATCTGCAGGCAGAAGTGCACAAGAAGGCACACGGTTGTTTGGCAGGTGTGTGAAGGGGAGGTGCTGACTTGGCAACTGCCTTGCGTGGGTTCTGGGGTTCTCAGAGGAATAAAGAGAGATGGATTTGGGGGTGTGCACATGAAGAATGTGAACCTGGCAGCACGGAAGGGGGCTCGGTGCTGGGAACTAGGAGCTCATTTTCCTTACAGCAGGCACTTCTGCTTGCAGAGTGCTCACTGCTACAACGGCAATAGAAAACACTGCTCTCTGAGATGCTTGCCTGGGCTGAAGGCTTTGCATGTGTTTCTCACATGTGGGATAAAATGATGGGGACAAAGATGGGGACAAAGACAGGGTCTGCAGGGACCAATCACCCCCCCTCTCCCCCCCCAGGCCTGAGCTGGAGCTGCCCGGTGGAGCTTGCAGGAGCCCAGCATGTTCCAGCACTTTGCAGCAGTTTATAAACCAAAGCAAGAAGGGCAGGGAGAGGCTAAGAGAAGCGGTTCCTAATATGGCAACAGCAAATGTATGTAATTCTATTACCCTGATTTATCGATTGCACTTAGAGCGATTACTGGCTTTCACCCCCATCATCTGCCAGGGAGAAGGAGACAGTGAAGAGAAGGCAAGATAAAGGCAGCTGTGCATTGTCCAGGGCACTGCGGCCCCCCAGGGAGGCTCTGGTTCTGTTTATGGGGCAGAGACCTGACCCCTCTATAGCAGAGCATCCCTCTCAGTCCTCATCCTTCGAAAGATGCTCAGTTGAAAGTGGAAAGGCAGAAATAAACAGCACCCAGGGGAAGAGTCGAGGTGAGGAGGTGGCTCTGGGCTTGGTCCCCAGTGTGTGAGTCATGCTGGGAGCCCTCACAGTGGGTGAGATGCCTCACGAAGGCTGGCTGGCCTCCTGCCCCTCTGCTCAGATGCTGTGGGTGGATGCTGTGGGAGGATGCCAGGCTGGACGGGAGGTCTGAGTCCTTTGAATCCCTGAAAGAAACAAAAAGCAGCAGCCTCAGGGCTGGAGGAGGGGAGTATTACATGATTGTTTGAGGTCAGAAAGTCCCTTTAAGGGTGTCCGTCCATCCTCCCTCCCCCCCCCTTCCCCAGCTTGCTGCAGATACTGGCAAAGAAGCAAGAAAATGATTGTGCTTTTTGCTGCCCGAGCCCTCCAGGCAGATATAAACAAGTGGGAGCCAGACAAAATCAGAGTGGACAAGACCACTGGGTTGCGAGGCACGGAAATAAGCCAACCCCACTGTGCAGCAAAGCACAACCCCTGCAACCCTCCACCTCCCAAGCAGCCCCAGGCACCCTGCGAATGCTTCCTGGTGATGGAGTGGTAGAAAAATGGAGTAAATATCCCCGTTGCAGGTGAAGGCAGCAGCCAGACGCTGCTGGCCCCTTCCAGAAGCTGCCTGCTGGCCACTGGGGGCATCCCACGCGTGGAGGGGGGGGGGGGGGGGGCGGGTCAAGGCGTGCCTCCATCAGCACAGGCAGCCCGTGTAGTGCAGCTCATCCCACCTCACCCTCGGGTGTCCCCGATTCGGGACAGGGATCACAGTTGGCTCTTTTGGGGTTCCCATCGTTGGCAGCAGCCCAGAGGGGGAGCGCAGCCGGGGTGGTTGGGGGCTGGGCGATGCCGGCTGATGCCGGGGGGCGCCAGGGGAGCTCGGGCTGCTGGCGGGGCCGTGCTGCCGGTGCAGGCGGGGACCGCAAGGACGGGCGGCGGGGCCGGAGAGGGCGAGAGGCGGGGATGCTCAGGCAGCCGGGAGGGGCCGGGGCGGGCGGCGGAGCGCTCTCACCATGACATCATCGCGGCCCCGGGGGAGCGGGTGGGGGGCGGGAGCCGGCGCGGCAGCGGTGCGGGGCGCTGAACGGCGCCGGAACGGGAACGTTCGGCTCGGCCGGGGCGGCGGGGCATGCTCCCCGAGCCCAAGTATGACCGCTTTCGCGACGAGCCGCTGAGGGCCGCGGCCCGGCCGCGCCATCCTCCGGCCGTCCCTATGCCGGCCCCGGCACCCGCGCATCCCGGTGCGGCCCCGGGGCTGGCACAGCCGTGCCCGGCGGCGGGCGAGGAGCCGGAGGCGGGTACCACGTTCTGCATGCTGCTGCCTCGGATGCCCCAATGGAAGTTTCCCGGTCCCGGCGGTTTCCTCAGCCGCAGCCCTTCGGGTTCCAGCAAGGAGCTTTCCTCGCCGGCCAAAGCGGGAGGAGCCGTGGAGCCCGGGGGGGCCACGTCCAGCCTGGCCGCCGTGCTGGGAGCCTGCGAGCCGGGCTGCTCGGCTCCGTGCTCGCTGCAGGTGATGAGCCGGCTGCGCGGCGGGGCCGGGGCCGCCAGGAAAGCGGCGAGGGTGGAGGGAGCCCGGCCGGCCGGGGACGAGTGGAACCGCAAGGGCAGCTTCATCAACAAGCCGGCCCAGGGCTGGCTGCATCCCGACGAGCGGGTGCTGGGTCCTGGCGTCTCCTACATCGTCAGGGTAAGTGCCGCCGGCCCCGCTCCTCTCTGCTTGGTGTGGGAAGGTGTGAAGCCCCGGGCATGCGGGGCTTAGGGCAGCTGGAAGCTCCCTCTGCTCACTCCTCCTTGTGACACGGTCCCAGACTCCTTAAGGACTGGGCATGACGCCTCTGCCCTGGGATGGGCATCGTGGGGAGCCCCCGTAGCCAAGCAGTGCTGTGCTCTCATGGCATGCATCCCGGGGCCTGGATGCTGCACGGTGGGAGGCCGTTGCCCAGCATCACCTGGGTCTCCATCCTCAGTGCAAGGGCAGCAGAAATGGTCAGTGGGCCCAGAGGCTGTTGGCTTTGCTCTGGACCAACCCAGCCCTGCACAGTGGTTGGGGCTGGAGCCTCAGTTTTCCCCATCCACATGCTCATCTCTGTGGCTATGGGATGCTGGCTGCCATCCAGTGCTGCACAGTGCCCACAGGCAGAGGGGAGCAGGTCTGGAGCTGGTGCCAAAACGGGCCCTTGTCACCGACACCTGGCACCTCTCCATCACCTGCGTGGGGCTGGTGATGTTCCTTGAGGCTTCTCTGACCTCTCCTCCCGTCCTGCAGTACATGGGGTGCATCGAGGTGCTGCGCTCCATGAGATCCCTCGACTTCAACACACGGACGCAGGTCACCAGGTAGGACGTGCAGAGATGGGGGTCAGGGCTGAGGCTGGGTGGACCCCCTGCCCTGTAGGGGCCACCCCACACACTGAGACAGAGGCAGCAATGCGGCGATGGGCATTGGATCAATGGGTGGAAAGAGGAGAAAGGGAGGTGGCCTCGGTGGGGATGACGTACCACCAGCCCTGTGACACTGGGGGAGGCTGGGGGACGTTGCGGCTGCTCGGGGATGATAGTCCCAGAGCTGTGGGAAGGGGAAGCAGCCAGGAAATGGCTGGGACCTGCAGTGGTAATGCTGTGGGACTTGGGGCTTGCAGAGAAGCCATCAACAGACTGTACGAGGCAGTGCCGGGTGTGAAGGGCATCTGGAAGAAGAAGGTGAGTTTCCAACCGACCCCATCCCTCTCTGCTTTCTTAGGGTCAGGGTTATGGGCAGGGTGCTAGGGCTGATCCCAGTGCAGAGCCTGGGGTGTTGGGCACTCTGCGTCTTCCCCACCCCATGAAGGCTCTCTGGAAGGGCACCATCACCCCTGTGCTGCTGTCCCCCATCAGGCTCCCAGCAAAGCCCTCTTCTCCATCCTGGGGAAGAGCAACCTCCGCTTCGCAGGCATGAGCATCGCTGTCAACATCTCCATTGATGGCCTGAACCTCATGATCCCTACCACACGTCAGGTGAGAGCCAGGCATCCCGGCCCTCTGCCTCCAACCTCAGCTCTGAGCCGGGTGTTGGTGGCCTCCCCCTGTAACCTCACTGTGGCCATGCCCTGCAGATCATCGCCAACCACCACATGCAGTCCATCTCCTTTGCCTCCGGTGGGGACATGGTGAGGCTCTCATGTCCCGACCCCACACTCAAGGAGCGGGGACATGGGGCTGCCCATCCCATGGTGGGGCCAGGCTGAGCCGAAATTCAGGGACAGCCCGGTCCTCGGGGCTGGGGCAGTCAGGGCTGAGTCTGGTACTGGCAGCCTCAGCCCCGCTCTCCGCGCAGCAGCAGGACATGAGCCCCAAACACCCTCTGTGTCCCCAGGACACCACGGACTACGTCGCCTACGTCGCCAAGGACCCCATCAACCAGAGAGGTGACGCTGATCCCCAGGGCGCGGAGAAGGGATGAGCTGGGCTGGAGGAGGGCACCTCTTGGAGGGCTGTGAGGGGCAGCTGGGGGCTCTTTGAGGGGCTGCTGTGAGGCTGGGGGAAGGCTCAAGCCATCTGTCCATTCTCCTGTCTGTTTACAGCCTGCCACATCTTGGAGTGCTGCGATGGGTTGGCGCAGAGCGTCATCAACACGGTGGGACAGGCCTTTGAGCTGCGCTTCAAGCAGTACCTGCACAGCCCACCCAAGGCGGTGGTACCCCCGGACAGGTAGGGCTGGGACCCCTCCATTCCTTCCTGTGCCACCCGTGCCTTGTCCTTGCTGGGAGCGGGGCTGGGCAGTGTGTCCCCAGCTGCCCCCGCTGCGTTCTGCACAAGGGTGCTGGGGATGGAGGAGTCGGCGTGGGGGGAGGATGACGAGGCGGCCGAGCATGATTACTACAACAGCATCCCGGGCAAGGAGCCGCCCCCGGGGGGGCTGATCGACTCCCGCCTCCAGCACAGTGCATTCCCCGGCCGCATCCGCGTTCAGCCCTCTCACCAGGTGAGCCCTGGAGCCACTGCTGGCCCTACAGTGAAGGCCCAGGGTCAGCTCCCCCCGGTAGCCTTGCTGTCTCTTGTTCCCAGGGTGGGTTAGCACTCAGACGAGAGCTGTCGAGCCAACCAGGGCAGCCCTGGGACCCAGAGAACCAGGGTGGGTATCACTGCGGGAAGTATTGATGCTGGTGGCATTGGGGTCCCCGCAGGGGCTGCAGAGGGGACCCTGCTCCCAGCTGACCCATGCAGGTGGTGATGCCCAGTCCCCGCAGGCCAGTCCTGCGATGGGTATCTGCAGGCAGACGGGCACCCCCTGGTGCCACGGGACTATGAGGAGCACATGTATGTGAACACACAGAGCCTGGAATCGGATGCCACTCACACAGCGCCAGAGGAGAGCCCCAAAAAGGACCTTTTTGATATGAGTAAGGTGATGGGCTGGGGTTGTGGGGTGTGCTGTGCTCTGGTCTGCCCAGCCCCATGCTCCAGAACAGTGATATTCTCCATCTGGTCCTTATAGGGCCTTTCGAAGATGCCCTGAAGCTCCACAGGTGCATTGCTGGGAGCAACGTCAGTCCCCCCATCGAGGACCAGTGGCCGAGTCCCCCCACGAGGAAGGCTCCCATAGCCCCCACGGAGGAGCAGCTGAGACGGGAGCCGTGGTACCACGGGAAGATGAGCCGACGGGATGCTGAGAAGCTCCTGCAGATGGATGGGGACTTCCTGGTGAGGGACAGTATCACCAACCCAGGGCAGTACGTTCTGACGGGCATGCATAGCGGGCAGCCCAAGCACCTGCTGCTGGTGGATCCCGAGGGAGTGGTAAGGGCAGGGTGAGAGGGCTGGGGGTTATGGATAGGTGGCAGGAGCTTCAGGGATGCTATGCCCCCACCCCAGGTGAGGACGAAGGATGTGCTCTTTGAGAGCATCAGCCACCTCATCAGCCACCACCGGCAGAACGAGCAGCCCATCGTGGCCGCAGAGAGTGAGCTGCACCTCCGCCAGGTTGTCCAGAGGAAGCAGTGATGCCAGGGGGTACGTGAGCCCCAACCCCGCTCCCCTGGCACCGATCTTGCCCCGGCCTTAGGCAAAGCCAGGCCTCCTCTGCACTCCTCTCCTCTGTTAGTGCCTGTCTTCTGGAGACAGTTAAAGGCCCCCAGGGTCAGTATCCATGTCCTGGACCCCAGCAGGGCCTCGTGGTCCCCATCCCTAAGGGGCTGTGTTGTCCCTCTGTTGTCCTCCCACCCACACTGCCTTCTCTCCATTGCCCACGCGGGGCCCCTTGCCCAGAAGGACACACGGATGTTTATTCCACGTGCGCTGGCAAAATGCTGCCCGGGGTGAGGGATATCTGGAGACAACGTGGGAATGTGCTGGGGGTGAAGCATCCTGTGCTGCCAGCGGGGCTGCCCTGTGCCCTCTGCCCTGGACACTGCTGTTCCCATACCCAGTGCTGCTGCTTCATCCCGGCATGAGAGACATGGAGCAAAGGGGAGGGGGCAGTGGCAGGAGCATCATCCCAGGGCTCATGGGGTGGGATAGGTCGAGCAGTGTGCATGTGTACACGTGTGAGTGCATGTGCAGGTATGTGATGGGCTGCTTGGGGCTCCAGCCCCCACCCAGTGAGCTGTGCCTCTCAGCCAGCACTACCGCTCAGGACCCAACTGCTGCCTCAGTCCCCACTCTCCAAGGACGTTGGGGGCCCTTCCATCCATGGGGACTGCATCTCTGCTGGGGCTTTGCCTGGCAGGGCTGGACACGAGCATCTGTCAGAGCTGGTGCTGCTGGGTTTTCCCATTGGTTCCAGATTCCCAGCTGCCTTCTCTCCATGAGCTCACAGAGCCCCTGGAGCCCTGCACAGCCCTGAAGAGGGGGCCAGGATGGAGTCTCTGTGGGGACGGCACAGGGCAGCAGTGAGCCTGCAAGGCTGGGGCTGGCAGGGGGAGAAGCATCCCCAGCCCTGGGCCCCCACCTGGCTGGAGCATTGGAAGGTTTTTATGACATTCACCATCCCGTTTCTCGTCACTCGGCACGGGTTCATTGTTTCGATTACATTTCTAATTAAACCTGGAAATGAGTAAGTTCCCTGCTGTTCATGCTGCCCCAGGCACGATGCTAGCTGGGGAGAGGGCTGGAGGCTGCCAGCTTCTGTGCTCGGCAATGCCAGCACGGAGCAGGGATGGAGATGGGGACACAGAGGGTGCCAGGTCGACTTCTCCATCACCATCAGCTCCTGGCTGGTCCCACATTTGTGGCTGCACCCTGCAACCAGGCATCTCCTGCAGGCACACGTCACCTCTGAGCTCCAGCATCTCCTCCTGTGGCCAGGCTGGCTGGATGCTGCCAAGGTGTCTGCTGCAGCCTTGTCTCATGCTACGGCCAGGCTGGCATCAGAGCAGAGCTGTCGTTCATCACCTGCTAATGACCACCGACAAGTGGCTGGGAGTGGGAGCTGAGCCCATGTCTGACTGTAGCTCCTGGCTGTACCGCTTGGCCAGCTGATAAAAAGGCATTTGCTGGAATTGGTAAAGGCAGGAAAAGCCCTTCCTGAGCCCAGAAGCTGCCAGATCCTGGGCATGTAAGGCTTTCAGAGCTAGCAGCAGGGCCAGGCTGCCAGGGGGTCTGTTCCCCATGGCAATGGGTGCTCAGCCCCACTGGGCTCTGGTGCAAAGCGTGGGCTGGGTACGGCGCAGTGGCAGCGAGCTCCAGGCAGGCTTTGAGACCACTTCCAGCACTGACACTCAGAGATGCCCATCAGGCAGGCACCTTCTGCTTGCTGTGCCCAGCGCTGGGCCTGGGGAAACAGGATCGCTCTGGGGTGGTCCCTCTGGGCAGGGTGAGCACTCAGTAGGGCAGGGTTTGTCTGGGTGACTCAATGAATATCATCATTGCCAAATAAAGCCCAGTAATGAATGTGTAATTTTCCATTGATAGTCAAATGCCGACAGGGATGTAGCTCTCCCATCTCAGCTGCTATTTTTTGTCGTGTAGTAATGTGTCTGCAAAGATAATTGCACCATTCCCTCAATAGCAGAGGCAGGAAAAGGCAGCGAGAGCCCCTGCTTTCTTCACTGTTGGAGAACCAGCCTGTGCCTCACACCAGCTGCTGCCTGAGATGCTGCGAGCCTGGCGGGGCTGCCACGCCGTGTTTGAGGGGCTTTAGGCTCTTTGCATCTCATGTCCGTGCCGACTGCTGCAGCAGAAGCAGAGCAAACCCCCCTGCAAGCCTCCCAGCACACAGTCAGTGCTGTGCGGTGTGGGGAGACGAGCTGAGAGCTGCGCAGCTCTTGAAAACAGAAAACAATTAAATCTGAGCCCTTTACCGAGTTAACTACGGACATGAATAATGCGATCAGAGCGTCAGTTCCCCAGGAGTGCTCGCATCTGAAATTGAATTTCTGCCGGGCGGTGGGGAAGGACGGCTCGCTGCCGTGCGCTTCTGCCCCGCTGTAAGGGAAGGAGGAGGGGGGGGGGTTCTGCTTCCCATCCTCCAGCAGGTGGTAGCACGCTGCCGGCTCCGCATCCCCAGCTCTGCCGTGTCCCAGCCCTGTCGCCGTCCCCAGCTCCGCCGTGTCCCCAGCCAGCGCTGCTGCGTTGTGCCCCCATGCATTGCCGGATGCTGCGCACCCCCGGCGCCCTCCAGCCCGGCACGGAAACCGACCCTTATCCATCTCTGTGTCACCTGAGTCACGCTGCCTGGGGAAGGCACGGAGCCCTGAGGGCTGTTATCCCAACCCCATGACGGTCGGGGGGGGGGGGGGGGGGGGGGGGCAGACAGGAAGGGCAAAGCACCTCTCCCAGCTCTGCAGCGCTGTGCGATGGTCTGCAGCCTGTTTTGGAAGCACTGGGAACCTCGTTTCTCCCAACCCTGCGTGCATTTGTTCCCTGTCCGTCTCTAGCTGTGGTCTGGCACCTCCCTCTGCATGCAGTGTCTGTGGCAACGCAGCGCTGGAGGTGAAAGCTGGTCCTGAGCCCAGCATAGCTGGGCTGGCAGTGAGGGCAGCCCGGGCACAGCCTGCATCCCCACTGCGTGACCCCGCACCGTGAGCACGAGATCCCCTCTGCTGTCCCTTTGCTGCAAACCGGGACCCATGAGCTCTCCGTGGCTTTGCCCATCGCTGCAGCCCCTCTTCTGCCCCAGCATCGCAGCGTTGCTCCCCTCCGTGCTGCAGGGACTGCTGATCCAAAGGGGAGCGTGCGGGCAGGGCTGGCCCCGCTCCAGCGCTCTTTGTTATCTCCGGGGAACTCAAGCATTTCTGCGCCTTGTTTACCTCCCGTTGTACATGGGTGGAGGAAAGGTAAACACCAGCCTTTTGTTCACCAGCTCCTTTTCCTTGAGCCTCTTTCTCCTCTCCCTGTCTCCATCCACTTTCCTCCCCACCCCCCCCCCCCACCCCACCCCGGGTGGAGCCAACACTGCAGTGCTGAGCCCCAAGGACATCCACAGCGCTGCCATTCCCCCTCCTCAGTGCTTCCCAACAGATACCCCATCCCGGACCCCTCCCTTGGAGGACCCTTCATGCTCCGTTTGCTGGTCCCATTTGCTTCTCCCAGATCTGTCCCTGCAGTGGGCAATGGACTGCTGTGCCGAACAACCCATCCCCAGGTGAAAGCCTGCAGTTTGTCAGAGTGATGTGCTGAGAAAACCGAAGTGTCTGCCCTGCCAGGCAGCACTCACATGGCACAGGGGGCACACAGGGGAAGCCAGGCCGTGTAAATCAAGGGCAGGCCAAAAAGCTTTCTGAGAGGGAACTGTTGCCCTCCCAGACCCTGAGCACCTTCTCCCTCACTGCATTGACCAGAGCTGAATGCTGGCCCTTGGTCTGTCTCTTGTCCTTCTCTTTTAGCAGCTCACGGTGTGGATGCAGAGGGAGCTGAGAACTCCCACCCTTCTCACGGTGCTTGGCTGCCACGATCCACATGGAATGAGCTCACCAAGCCAGGCTTTCACTTCTGGTGATTATATCCACCCCTGTGCTGCCGCTATGGGCTCTTTACAGGGGAGAATGGAGCCCTCCTGCCTCCTGTCAGCATCCCTGGGGCAGGAGGAACCACAGCTGGCCCCAGCCATGCCCCGTCCTGCTTGGGGCAGCTCTGTCCCCGAGGCTGTCAGTCCATGTGGCACCTGTGGGGCTCATCCTCCTGGTCTGAAGATCTGCCCTCACCCCGCGGGCTGCAGCGATGCTCCCTGAGTTCCGCTGACGATTTTGCCCCTGGTGTCCCCGGCACCACCCGGGCCATATCCTATCCAGGCGCTAGAGAAATGTGTGACAAGTGGCATCGCCTTCCCCCACTCCTTCCAGCCACGATATTAAACCACTTAATGCACTCAGCGAGTCCTTGAGCTCTGAGCCGCCTTGGAGTGCTGTTGGCTTTGTTCAGCGCTTTGATGAGCTCGAGAGCTTGGAGGGGGGAAAGCACCGGGCTGCCAGCGGGCTCCACTCCGTGCTCTTGCGGTACTCCGGGCGGGAGGGAACCGGGGGCACCACGGAGCTGCCGTGTCCGGTCTCACTCAACTCACGGTCCCACTTACGGCTACGCGGCGGAGTGTCCCGGGACGGGTGGGGAGCGGGCCGCGGGATGCCGCTCCCCGGGTCAGAAGGGGCCGTGGGGGAGAGCTGGGTCCCGACCCGAGCCGTCCCGGTGCTCAGGGCTGCCCTGCGACCCCCGGGCAGCATCCCCCGGGGTGCCCGGTGCGGTGCGGCAAATGTAGGGGCGCAGCGCTCGGAGGATTACGGCGGCGGCGCGGCGGGGAGCGGCGGGGCCGTATAAAAGCGCGTCCGCTCCCGCCCGGGTCTGCGGCGGCGGCTCCGGTCCAGGTGCGGCAGCGGCTCCAGCAGCGGAAACGGCAGCTGCCCGGTGGGCGGCCCGGCTCGGCACAGCTCTCCGTGCGTCACGGCCGCCCCGTCCCATCGCTCCCAGCGCTCGGGTCCGGTGGCTCCGCCGTGCGCCGCGGGGTCCCGGGGCGGCGGGTCCCGGTGCCCGTCGGTGCAGGCGGTTCCTTCCCGATCCCCGTCTCGGGGCTGGCGTGTCTCGGTCGCGACGTCCCGCGGCGCGGTCCGGTCCGGTCCTTCCCCGTCCGTTACCCCCGGGGGCCGGAGGGTCCCGGTGCCCCGCATCGCGGTCGAGTCCTTCCTCCCCTCCCCTTGGCGTCGCTCTCCCTCGGCGCGCCCCTTCCCTTCCCCATCCCCGTTCCCGTCACCCGCGAGGCTTGCGGCTCTCGGTTCCCGGTGACAGCGTTTCCGATCGTATCTCTTCCAGCCCTGCACCCGGCGGCAACATGTGGCTCCTGGAGCGGCTGCGCGGCATGGCGGAGAACAGCGGCGCACGGGGCTCGGGGCCCGACGATTCCCCGCGGGGCTCCCGCTATAGCAACGTCCTCACCCCCGATAAGATCCCCGACTTCTTCATCCCGCCCAAGCTGAGCGCCGCGCCCGCTGAGCCCGAGGGTACCGAACCCACCGCGCCGCCCATCCTGGGTCCATCTGTCTCGGAGCAGGACCTGACGGACCGCAAGACCCCACGCAGCCCCCGGCCTCCCAGCCGGCCCCGTGCGAAGGCATCCGGCCGGCACATCATCCAGATCGAGAGCGCCGAGGACTGGACAGCCGAGGGCGGCTTCGGCACCAACGTGGACCCGCAGGCGCAGACGGCCATGTCTCTGCCCTACGTGCCCAAAGCGCAGACCTCCTACGGCTTCGCCACGCTGGTGGAGAGCCCCCACACCCGACGTAAGGAATCGCTCTTCCACAGCGAGCACAGCAGCCTCTGCCCCTCGCCAGCCACCTCGCCCAGTGCCCAGCGCAGGGCAAAGCTCAACGGCGAGAGCAGAGCCCAGGCACCTTCCGACCTGGGGGCGGCCCTCATGCACCCCGGGCGCTATTTCAGCGGTGGTGAAAGCGACACGTGCTCCTCGGCCGAGTCCTCGCCCTTCGGCTCACCCCTCCTCTCCCGCTCCGTCTCTCTGCTGAAGATCTTCAGCCAGGAGAGCCAATCGAAGGTCATCAAGCTGAAGCACTCCGTGGCTCGCAACAGCTCGCTGTCCACCGACGACAGCTCGGCCGACACCAGCCCCAGCGCCCAGCGTCGCTCCAGGAGCGCTCCGGCCGGGGGACAGCCGGCAGCGGGCACGGAGCTGCCGCAGGGTCGGCCCCGTGAGCACAGCCTGCGGCTCAGCCGGGGTGGCCGCCTCCGTCTGACTGCTGATTATGACCCTTCCAACGCCCGGCTCCGAGTGCAGCTCATCTGCGCCGAGGATCTTTACGACGCTCTGGTCGACGTGCGTGGCATCCACTGCTGCGTTTCGCTGTGCCTCAACCCGGGGAAGCTGCAGAAGCAGCGCAGCACCATCATCAAGAACAGCCGCAACCCCGTCTTCAACGAGGACTTCTTCTTCGATGGGCTGGGCCCCAGCCACGTCAGGAAGCTGTCCCTCAAGCTGAAGGTGGTCAACAAAGGCAGCAGCCTGAAGCGAGACACGCTGCTGGGGGAGAAGGAGCTCCCGCTCAGCGCCCTGCTGTAGGGCCAGCAGCCCCGCAGGGAGCGTGCCCGTGGGGCTGGGGCACGGGAGGGCTTGGGTCAGCCCTGGCCCCTCTGAAGTAGGGTTTGGAAGGGCCCCCAGAGGAGGGCCAGGGCCGTGGCAGAGCTCAGGGACGCAGGGCCAGGTCCCCGGGAGCGGAGCTGCCAGATGCAGCCCTCCTGTGCCAGCCTCTCCCTTCTGTTCCAGCTCCCTGCCCGGGGCTGCGGCTCCTGGAGCACAGCAGGAGCCACCTGCCCTGTCCCCTTCACATGGGTGGATGTCACCTGCCGGGCTCTTCCCTTTCTGGTTCCCGTGGTCTGCAGCTGGCCAGCACGAAGGTTGGAAGCGCGTAGAGCTCTGCAGCGTGTTTATTGCCACCTCTCTCCAAGCCTTAGCTCCTGGAGTCAGATGATGGCATCGACCTTGGCTTTCATTTAAAAGTCAAGCTTTGTAGTCTTGGAAACTGCAGAGAAAATGCTGCAGAGGTGACCCAGGAACCTGGTTGGGGTCCCTGGGAGGTGGACTTGGGGCTGACTCACGCCTGTGGTCTTTCTGAGTCCCTTCCTGGGACCGCATAGGGTGCGCAGGTCAGCTCTGCCTGACACCCCACAGCCTTTGGGGTGCCCTCCTGTCCTGGTCCCCCAGATGCTGACCCCTCCCTCCCACGGATAACAGCTGCAGGAACTTCAGAGGCATTTGGATTTGCCCAAACCCAAATGGGTGCTGATAGGGGCTGGCGCTGCTGCTGGGGGGCACACAGCCACGGGGGTGAGCATGCATGCTGGGGCAACATCCCAGCAGACCCCAAGCACCAGGAGAAGCACCCTCTGCCTTCCCGTGTGCTGGTGGCTGTGTACCTGCATGGCACTGGGCATGGGTGGCACCAGAGCAGGTGGCAGGCAGGGATCTGGGCTGCCCTCCCCACTTCTGCCTTCCCTGAGCACTCATGGGTGAGGGGCTTGGGAGCTTCTGCAACCCCCCCCCACCACCACCACCCATCCACCCACAGGGAAATGCATGGCCCTGGGGTCACAAAGCCCCCACACCTGGCAGGACCCAGTCCCCAAACAGGGCTGTGTTGGCACATTGACTCCCAGCACTGCCCGGAGACATCGGAATGGGGGGGAAATTCAGGCTGGGGTATCTGTAGGTGGCCGAAAAAGCCACTTTGTTGTCGTTTGGTGTGATGTTACCTGCATGTATTTGTGAAAAGGAGCAGAAATAGCATTGCTCCTCTCTGCCCCCTTCCAGCACGTGTGGACACACGCACATGTGTCCCTCTGTGTCAACCTCTGTTGGTGGCGGTTGATGTTCCTTCCTTGTCCTTTGCAGCAGATGGCAGATTTCAGTGTTGGCTATTTATATCCGAGGCTGATCTTTCCCAGCGTGTTTTACTTCTGTCTGTAAATATGTTTCAGGTATACGAGGCATGGTTCTGGTAGCTGTTTGCATGTAAGGGGGGGGAGGGAAAGGGGTGGGGGTGGGGGGAAGTTAGGGTGATCGTGGCTGTTTGTTGAGCTTGTGGCTGCAAACAAACCGTGCAGGACGTGAGGAACAGACACATCCCTTTGCCACAGGGGATTTCCCACCTGCTGCTCCCCATTGCTCTCCCCCAGGGACAACCAAGGGCGGCTGCCCGCCCACCTCTGCTCTTCCTCCATGCCCTGGCATGGGAGGGGGGGGGGGGGAGGAAGGGGTGGAGGGGGGCTGAGCTCAGCACCAAGCAGAGCAGGCCCTGCTGGGGATAGGGGACACCCAGCTGGTGGCCAGGAGCTGGGGGAGGACCAATGCAAAGGTTTCTGTGCTCATGAAGAGCTGGGGATGCCACAGCCCCCCCCCCCCCCCCCCTTCCCCCCATGGCAGAGCTGTGCTGTGTGTCTTTGGGTTTGGGAAGGGGTTGGGAGGCTGAGAGCAGGGCTGGGGGCTGCTCTTTGGCTGCATGGGGGGGAATTGAGGGCTAGGAGTTTGTGCCATCCCCCCCCCCCCCCCCCCCTTCCTCACCTGTCCCAGGACTGCTGAGCCCTGGGATTTGCTGCTGTGATGGATGGGAGGGTGGATGTGGAGTCCTGAAGGGGTCCTTCCTCCCTGTAGCCCTTTTCTAACGTTCCTGCTTTATGATATTTCTGTGGCTGGATTTAACAATGCTTTTTTTGGGGGGGGGAAGGGGGGAGTGAAAAAAGAATATATATATATATTAATGAATGGAATGTTTGTTTACAGATGACTTCCCCTTTTCAGTGCAATAAAGTCTTTCTAAAACAGATGCAAGTGGTCCCCAGCTCCTGATGCTCCTTTGCTATCTGCTATCCCATGTGCTGCTGATGCTCCCTTGCTTTCTATTATCCCATGTGCTGCTGACCCCCCTGTGATGGGAAGCAGTGGGGACAGCCCCCCCTACCCCCCCCTTCCCCAGCTGTTCCAGGCCAGCAGCTTATTCTGCTTCCTTCTCCTTCTCTTTCCCTGCCTTCCATCTCTCAACCCACTTCTAATGAGCGCCGGCTGAAGCAAAGAGGGAGGTTTGCCTGCAGCCTAAATGCCACTTTTCTCATTTCCACCATCCTAATAATTTGTCATTTTTAGTAGGAAGAAAGAATAGGAATGCTAAACAGATCCGCCCTCCTTCCTCCTGGCCCCACAGGGCACAGAAAGCAGCGTGGTGAGAACTTGGCAGGTGCCAGGAAATTAAAGTAGGGTTTTTTTTTCCTTCTTCTAGAGGTGTAAAAAGCTACAGCAGTTAGCAGTGAAATGAGTCTGATTAAGTTAGTTTGCAATAGAGTGGATGGGGTCCCTCAAGTGCTCAATGTGCAAAGCATGGGAAGCAGTCAGAGGGGCGGCTGGTGGGGGAAGATTTAGCTCTGAATTACTAATTGAGTTGTCAAGAGGAGAGATATGGAGCTTGCAGAGCCTGGGGTTAAACCCTGAGCTGGGGCTGGGCTGCAATGAGCCTCTGGGCTGCAATGAGCCTCTGGGCTGCAATGAGCCTCTGCACTGCAGGCTGGGGGATGGCCAGGGTGGGGGTCCAGCCAGGACCCATGGGACCGTGGGGTAAATAGGGTCCATATGGTTGCCTTCCCCTGCAGATATCTGGGTGCTGTTGGGGTCGGGGTTAGCCTCGCAGCCCCCCCCTGCTCTGCCAAAGCTGCTGATTTACCATTTTGGTAAAAAAAAAAAGAAAAAAAGAAAAAGAATAGGGGGAAAAAAAAAAAGAAAAAGAGAGAGCTTCTTTCTGTTGCTTGGCAACATCTTGGCTGCCTGGTCCGGCTGCGGGGGCTGCAGGGCTCTGGGCACTGTGGGGCTGCCCCAGCTGTATCCTGATCCCGAGCATCACTCCCAGGCTCTGAGCAGCTGGTGGGGGAGAGCAGTGCTGCCCCGGTGGGCGGAGGGCACAAAGCACCCACCCTGCAGCTGCGTGTGAGTATCGGCCTCCCTCCGGCGTGCGCTCTCCTTCATCTTTATTGCAAGCATTTGTCTTCCGTGGCAGCACGTCTGTTTTAAAGCAGGGAGAGAGACTCCCACTGTTAGCGGGAGGAAAACAGAAGTTAATTGAATCCCACAATTCCTCATAGTCACGTCAGGTGAGAGAGAAAAGCCAGGGGGAAACGTTTTGGCCCCGTTGGCTGCTGACTGTGAGGTCTGGGCACCTCAAGCCATGGGGACATCAGGCTGTGGGCACCTCAAACCGTGAGGACACGGAGCCCCGGAGGGGTCCTGCTGGCAATAGGGACGACCTGAAGCTCTTTTCCAGCCCTGCAGCATTTGCAGGTTTGATGAGAGCCAGCACAGAGCAGCAGCTTGCAGGCTTTCCCCAGGGCTGGCTGTGCTGCTGTCACCGCAGCCCCGGGGCTCAGGCTCAGCTTGTTTTGCTTTTCCACATGAGCTTTGCTCTCCTGTTTTGTAGCTGACACGCCGACATGGACCTGGAGCCGTGGGATGGATCCTGGCTCAGCCTTTCCCATCTCCTCTGGAGGAATTTGGCAGAGGAAATTAACACATCCCAAAGCCCAGGCGTGGTTTGGTTGGGTCACACGCAGCCCCAGGACTGGCGAAGCCCCCCCACAATCAGCGCTGGGAATGAGTGTGGCCATAGGGATGGATGAGGGAAGGGGCTGAGGATGTGCTGTGATGTAAAGCTTCTCTCCCAGCCTTTCCCTTCCGGACCGGTTCTTTTCCAGCTGCCTGCTGGAGTTTTCAATGCTGCCTCTGACAGCTTTGCAAAATGCCCACCGTATGGAGCAGGCCCAGGTGGGAGGGGAAACAAGTGGTAAAAGCAAAGCAGGCAGGAGGACTCGTCCAACGCCATCAGCTGCTGGCCAAGGTTTTACTATCAGTTCAGACAGGCACCAATCGAGAACAGCAATTTGGGGCTGCTGGCTGAGCTCTGTGCTCTGCCCATGGGCTGAGAGGTGTGTTACAGCTCTGGGTGTGGGGAAAGGTCGGGGGGAGTCCTTGCTGGGTGCCATGGGGGGGATCAGACCCTGAGTTCTGGGTTTCTTGTAAGGCGGTGGCTCTGAGCCGCATTTAAGCATGATGGGGACGTGGGGCTGCATCCACCATCACGGCTGGATCTGCCCCCCAGCACGGGCAGTGGCTGGAGATTGCACTGGACACACCACAGAGAGCATCAGCCCTGCTCCATCGCCATGGCAATGCAGATAACGGAGCCTGCAGGCAGGAGGGGAGGGCTGGGAGCCCTGGGCTGTGCTCACCCCATGGATGTGCCATGGCTGTGCTCGGCGACAGCCCCCTCAGCCCCTCCCTGAGTGCTCGGGGCTGCCCAAAGCTGGTCTTGGAGCAGAGGCAGCCCCAGTGCCACCATAATGAAGCTTCTTGCTGCAGGACAAAGCCAGAGGTAGCGCAGGGCAACATGTAAATACACAGAAATACATCTATTCAAACCCTCAAATCTCACTGCTGCCAGGTTAGAATTAATTCCTATTTGCAGCTCAGTCCAATTTCCTTCACGCAGCCTCCCAATTCAATCCAATTGCCGTATGAGATTTCTGTAATCACTAATCTTATCATGTCCATCAGCGTGAAGTGAGAACGCTGCAATTAGCAGGGCTGGGAGCAGAGCCGTGCGGAGCAGCAGGTGATGTGCTGCTCGGTGAGTATTTACTTCACCTGTGCCAGGGAAAAGATGGGGGCTTGGCCAGGGCTGTCCCTTTTCTATTTCCACCCTGGCTCTGGCTGCAGGACCTCGTGCAGCAGTGAAATGATGCTGGCTTAGGATATGGGCTCAGCTCCCCAGCGTCAGGGCTGCTCCTGCCTCACTCCTCCCCCCACCTGAGCCTTCCCCCATCAGCACCCAAAGGGGAACCTGAGGCTCAGCAGAGAGGCAGCAATGCAAGGAAGCACTGAGATGTGCCTCCCCTATCCCAGGACTCCCCATACCCCTCTATCCCAGTCCTACCCCCCCTCTATACACACACAGCCAGGTGTCAGCAGGGCTGCCCTCTGGAAACTCAGCATCTGGATGCCAACAGCGAGCCAAGAAACGTGACGTTGATGCCTGCGAAGTGTCCTTAAACAGAACCATCTGCGCCACTCTTTGTCACAACAGTAGGAGTTATAGCTGAAGTGTCAGCCTGCGTGCTGGATTTCCTGGCTCCGCTCACCACGGCTCCCTTTCACAGCCCAGCTCGAGCTCTGCTCGCTCCGTTCCCGAGCAGACGGAGGCTCAGTCTTCAGGGGCAGGAGGAAGCTGCTCGCATCCCGCCTGCCCTCCCACGGAGTGCTGCCAGCCTTTTGCCAGTTGTGCACACAGAGAGGCTGCTCGTGCTGCTGTGACGCCCCAGGAGGGCTCAGCTGGGCTAAGGCACGAGCGCACCCACCCCGCTGGGAGCATGGGGACACCCGGCTCCCCGGCCCCTCCAAGCTGGCCCCATCTCCGGGGTGCAGTTTGTGGGGGATCCCGCTCTGCACAGTGCCTGTTTTGGGGACAATCTGTTCTCCTCCCACCAGCTCTGGCTGCCTGCCCGCTGCTTGCTCCCGGCAGAGGCGGCGTGCGATGGGATCAGAGCTGCTCCTGCAGGTGCCTCGAAGCCGCGGGGTCCCTCTCTGAGCCCGTCTGGATTTGGGGAGCAGCCGCTCACCTCGGCGCTGGGGCAGGAGGTGCCCATGGAGGTTGATGGCGCTCAGGCAGGTCTGATGTTAGGGCATGTTGAGGAGCTCTGGGAGCACTCTGGAGTGCTTCAGGGTACACTGTGTGGCTCACAGAGGCTTCTGGGGTTACCTACAAAGAAGCTCAGGTGCCCCGGGTTGCCCTGGGGGATCTAAGAGGGTGACAGGCTGACACTTCAGCTATAACTCCTACCGTTAGTGGTGCAGATGGTTCTGTTTAAGGACACTTCGCAGGCATCAACGTCACGTTTCTTGGCTCGCTGTTGGCATCCAGATGCTGAGTTTCCAGAGGGCAGCCCTGCTGACACCTGGCTGTGTGTGTATAGAGAGGGGGTAGGCCTGGGATAGATGGGTATGGGGAGTCCTGGGATAGGGGGGGCACATCTCAGTGCTTCATTGCATTGCTGCCTCTCTGCTGAGCCTCAGGTCCCCCTTTGGGTGCTGATGGGGGAAGGCTCAGGTGGGGGGAGGAGTGAGGCAGGAGCAGCCCTGACGCTGGGGAGCTGAGCCTATATTCTAAGCCAGCATCATTTCACTGCTGCACGAGGTCCCGCAGCCAGAGCTCAGCGGGAAGGCTCTAGGGCACACCGAAGAGCTCCGGGAGCACTCCGTGCTGTCACTCCGTGCTGTCACTGCGCAGCCGGTGCGTGCATCGCCGCCTTTCTTTCCCCTTTGCAACAGGCAGCGTTACGTGCGCGGGGCGCGCGGCTCTCGCTCCGTCCGCTCGGGGCTGAGGAGCCGAACAGCGCCCCCTGCTGGCAGCACCGCGGTACTGCAGGCGCCGGCACCGCCCGCTCGCACGCATGCGCAGCGCCACGTGGAGCGCCCGTCCCCGCGGGTACCGGCGGTGCGGTGCGGTGCGGTTCCGCCGTGCGCTGCGGGAATGAGGGCGGCCGTGGGGGGCGGAGAGCTCCGCTGTGCTGCGTCAATCAGATAGAGAGCAGGACGCGAAATGGCCGCCGGGAGAGCCGAAGTGGTACGTCGCCGGGGCTCGGTGGGTATGGAAATGGGGATAGGGGAGGGGAAAGGCTTGGGATATCGATGGGGAATTGCAAGGGGGTAGGAGAGCTGCTCATCCTGGCAGTGTATGGGGATGGGGACAGGGCTTCTGGGGTCACACTGCCTCTTTACCCTCTTGTTTTTGCTAAGGTAGCAATGTAGTAGCATGCATTTGTGCTTTACAGGGTGGACTGGCTGCACGTGGTTCTGTTAAGGGGGACGGGTGAGGTTGGGGGGCTGACGGCATTTGGCATTGCAGCACTGTGAGTGTGGAAGCAGAACGCTGTGGGACAGCTGGGAGGGCTCCAGGGGGGTGAGGCCAGGCTGGAGGGCACAGCAAGACCCTCCATGGGCACAGCTGCTTCCACAGACAGCTCACAAGAAGAAGGAATGCCTATGAGGTGGGGTGTGCCAAATTGGGGTGGCAGAGGGGGACAGCGGGGGGTTGCTCACCAATGCATACAGCACAGCATCATCCTGAGGAGCAGTACAGAATGAGGAGTCCGGCCATGGTCACCTAGGGGGAAAAATGGGCAATACAAAGCCATGAGAGTGCCTGCGTCTGAATTCACACCAAGCTGCTCTGAGTGTTTGGTAGAATACACTGCACTGCACATAGGGTACCCCAGAGGCAGTGGGATGCACAAAGATGCCTCAGGGGCACACTGGGGAACCTCTACAGCACCCAAAGAGTGCTGAGATAGGCTGGCAGTACATTAGGATGCCCTAAAGCCAGCCCATATCTCTGCCTATAAGCCCCACATCTCTCCTCAAGATGGGAGCAACCCAATACCACCCCCAAGAGGTGCCAGACGCCGTGTCCAGCTATAGAGGTCCCCCCAAACCCCACAGCTCCACCCTGCTGGGGTCTCTGCAGGGGCTGAGGGGTGCAGGGCTCTGATAAAATGCTATTTTCCAGGTATAGCCCAAGGTTGGATGATCCCAGGGCTCCCAGCTAAGCTCAGCCTCACTCTATAATGAATACACTTAGCATCCCAGAGCAGGATTTATGGCACAGTGCCTTCCTTAGAGCTCACATCCATCCTGCTGGGGCAGGGCAGCCCTGTGCCAGGATAACTGGGGGATGTGTTCCATGGGGAGCCTGGGCACACAGGAGTTAAAGCTGAGCAGGAGAAAGCAGAAGAGAATAGACCTGTAAATGTAAAGTGCCATTTATTATTATTTTTTCCATGATGAAAATATTTAGTTAAAAAAAAACAAAACCAAAACAAACAAAAACCCAACAAAAGGCTCCATATGAATTTTCCCCTTCCAAAACCCAACACCAAAGTGAAACAAGCCACAGATAACCCTAATGCTTTATGAACTCTCCATCTCCCCACCTTGCACCTAAGGGGCAAAAAACAACAGTAACTGCCCGGTGCACTTTGCTGCCAACCCCCAGCCCGGCAATGGGGAAGGGGCTGTGGTTTGGGGTTAAGAAGGCAACATACTGCCTAAAGAGTGACTACCAGGCCTGCCCCATCAGAGGAGCATCCAGCAGTCACTTGGCAAACTGCAAAGGGAAAAGCAAAGTAATAAATCCCATAATAATAAATAAGCAAGGAGGCTCAACCCCCTCAGGAGGAGATGGGGCTGTGTAAGGCATAGTCAGCCCTGAGGGGATGGGGGTGAATGCACGGCGATGGCTCAGCCCTGCTATCAGCAGGGCCCTCATCCTTCCTGAGACAGTGGGGTGAAGAGTGAGTGTGGAGGGCACAGAGCAGCCTTTGAAAACCCTGAAGCAGTGGGACAGAGCATGAGAGGACTGAACCCCCCCCCCCCCCCCCCCCCAAGCAAGATCCAGGCCTGGCCCAGCCCCTCCATGGCCCCAACTGCCACCAAACACACCCCACCAGACCCCAGGCCTTGGCTTGGGAAGGTGGGGGACAGCTGTAGGGAGGAGGCCTGCAGACCAGAGGGGTCTCCAGGACTGCTCTGCCTGAGGCACAGCAGACCCAGGGATGGATCTTGCCTGAGGCACCAAACCCACTGCCTGGCACTGCAAGGGGCTCAAACAGGGGCTCAAACAGTGGAGCACCTGCTCTCTGTGCACCCAGGCCTGCCTGCAGGAGGGGCAGCAGAGCCCACCGGCTGCCCTGCACCTTTCCCCACCCGAGCCAGGAGCTCAGCCTGCACTTAGCACATCAAGACAACTCAGCCAACATCCAGTGCACCAGAAACAGGTCGTAAAGCAACCCCAATTAACACCACCACGAGTAAAACCACACGTGCCTCCTTTACTCACAGGGAGAAAGAGAGAGAGCAGCACCCAGCTCAGCTCTAAGCAATGCCACAGCCTCGTGGCACAGCACCTGCCATGGCTGGACACCCTGCAAGGTTTCTCCCCTTCTGGCAGCACCCATTTCCCCTCTTGATGCTCATAGCCCAGCTGAGGAGCACAGCAGCAGGCAGAGCCCCCTCCCCACAGCCGTATGCCCACTCCCATATGCCCACCCCCTGCCCCCATCTCACACACATACACCAATGCACACGCTTTCTTTTGTTTTTTTTTAACCCAAGTGAACATGTTTCCAAAAAAAAAAACCAAAAGAGGAAAAAAAAATTAACATAAGCAGCACATTTCCCAAGTGTCAAGAGCTCCAAGCTGGAGCAGAGGCCCAGGATACCCCCAGACCAACAGAAACCAAGCCCATGTTTGCTTGGGGGTGGAAGGGGGACTGGGAGGGGGGCTGGGGGGGGGCAGCTGATTAACGTTTCCAAGTGATGGTTGCTTTGCTGGTGGGATGCGAGGTGAGGATGGGGCTGGAGGGGGTGGGGGGAAGGAAGGAGGGCAGTTCTGTTGTGTGCTGAAGGACAGGGAATGGTGACAGAGGCAGATGTACTGACAGCAGGCAGTCGGCTCGGCCATCACACGGCGGCACGGGTGGGTGTGCTGGGCTGGTTTAACCTCAGTGTTTTGCACAGCCAGCCGGCGAAATCCACCTCCTCCACTTCGGAGCGTTTGATGAAGGTGTGATTCTGCAACGGGAAGCAAAGCCAGGTTAGGAAGGCACGTTGTCAGCGTGCTGCAAGGTGCTCCCCGCAGGGAGGGTTTCCACCTCCAGTAGAACATCACAATCCCTGGTCCCTTCTCAGAGCTTTGGGGGGGGGCTTATAGTGTTGGTTGGATCCCAGCAAAGCCAATGGATCTAAGGCTACAGCTTGGGTTGCTTTCAGGCCCAGACAGTGGATCTGGAGAGTAGTTCCTCAGTGTTTGCTACCTGCAGCCCTATGGCTGAGTCAGGGCACCCAGGAAGCTCTCAGGGCACGCAGAAGAGCTGAGGTGCAAAACCTGTGTGCTGCATCCCCAGAGCAAACCTAAATGCTATGGTGGAGACAAGACAAGCCTGGTGTAGGTTCAGAACTACAGGTCCTGAGCTCAGCCCAGTCCCAGTTTGCTCCCAGAGAGCAAACCCTAACCCACCTCCAACCAAGGAGAGGGGCAGAGCAGGGTGACCACAAAACAAGGACAAGGAGCAGGGACATAGGATGTGGGCTGCTGCTTTTGCAAGGGGCAGTGGGGGGCAGCCAGCTGTGGCTTAGCACTAGGCTGAGGAAGAAAAGTGGGGATAAACTGAGCTCTTCTACCCTGCTCGAGAGGCAAAGCTTTGTCCCAGGCACCTTCACAGACATGGAGAGGTGCTGGAGCCATCAGGTTCCCATCCTGGGCTCTGCTGGGGAGGGGCAGTGGGCTCTCAGGGGTTAGATGACATCACTGCCTTTGAGATAAAGGCAAATGAGTCACTCCCAGGCTGGACTTGGTTCTCAGGCTCAGCCAGGGGAGTTCCCAGCCTTTAGAGCAAGGGTGGCTGAAGGGGATGGGATGAGGCAGCAGCTTGCAGATCTGGTGCCACCCACTGTAGAAAGAAGATTGCTCTTCCCATTTACCATCAGCATCTTCAAATCTGCCCGTTCCGCTGGATTCTTAATTAAGCTGAAATGAGAAGAACAAAGAGAGCAAAAGCAGCACTGAGACCCTTCTTGTAAGAAACTGCTTATCTGTCTGGAGAGGTCTCCAGCTTCACTAAAACCACGTGGCCTCCTGTCTGCCCTCCCCAGGAGACCAGCAGCATGGACGATGCTCAGATAGTGTTGTCTGCAACCATCAGTGGTGTTTGCAGGGTGCCTGCAAGGCTGTGGGACGAGCTGCAGAAGATAACTACAAATAAAGCACTTTTATTCCAGCCCTTCCCAAGGCAGAAGTTCCCAGCACAGTGCAGGACCTTGCTGCAGCCAAGCCAGAGCAGGGAGAGGTTACCAACAGAGAACAGACAACCCTCAGGCTGAACATTTGGAGTGGGGAGGCAGCCTGCTGAGCTGCCAGTGAGCACCTACAGGCCTCCACGTTCAGTCACAAACAGAAATCCTTACCATTTATTTACAAACTCCTGGAAATCTTGCGTGAAAACTCCATTTGGCAACTTGGGAGGTGGCTGCAGAGAGAGGAAAAAGGATTAATGGGTCAAAATGTAAATGTCTTAGAGCACAGCTTTCAGTTAAGGTTTGTCCAAAGCCCATGCTCCTCCAAGCTGCTCCCTTCCCATTCTATCAGTGGCCAACAGAGTTTTTGTGTGTTTTGGAGGGGCTCTGTTGATAAGCCCCTGTCAAGCAGAGGTTTTTGAGCCTACTCTTGACCTGGCAGAGTGGACACATCACTAACCCAGGGGAGCAGAGCCTACAGTAGTGCAATACTCACCTCATTAACGATATAGTCCAGCAGTTCAAAGATGGCCATTGCAGGTCGGCTGTCCATTCCATGGCCTGTGTGGTTAAGATGAAAGGAATACTGGTGAGAAGCTGTTCAGGCACCAAAGGGCTTCATTTCATACAAACAAAACCCACACTGTGAGACTTCTGTTGGGGAGAAGCAGAAGGCACCAGCTTGGGAATGAACCCACGGTTAAAAAAAATCCCCCAAATCACCTCCTAAGCTCCCCACACAAGCCCAGAACCCCACACAAGCCCAGAACCCCACACAAGCCCAGAACCCCACACAAGCCCAGAACCCCACAGGCTCTCAGGATTAGAAACCTCCACAGCAGAGCTGGATTCTCCTACAGCACAGACATAGCTCTGTCTGCAGCAGAGAGCGAGATGAGAACCCTCCCTCCCCACATCCTCATCCACAACAGCTTCTGCTAACCCAGCCACACCGACACAACCCATCCCCTTGCCCCCCAATGTTGCATCCAATGCATCTGACAGCCCCTACCACTGATGGGGCGTCCTGGGGGTCTGGCCCGTGGCGAGACGCTGTGAGATTCTCCCTCTGCCCCATCCACCACGGGACGGCCAAATATTGCTTCCAGTTCCTTGGAGTCTGGTGGGGGTATGGGGTACCTTCCAATAGAAAGCTCCACCAGTGACAGACCCATGCTCCAGATGTCGGACTGGACTGAGTAATGGGTGCCCTGCAACCGTTCAGGCTGGAAGGAAAAAGAGCACAGACAACACAGTGGTAAGAAAGCTGAAGCATCCTCTCCGTGAGCAGGTGTCCTCCAAGCAGCCAGCACTCCTGATGCCTGCCAGAAGCACTCGGGTCTGCAGAGGAAGCATTTCTGGGGGGTGGGGGAACTCCCAAGTCACATCAAACACGAAGCACTTGCACACATCTAACCAGCAGATACAGCTGAGCAGCCTTTGCAGTTGTTTATACCCCGGACTTCTGAGTACGCAGCGTTTCTCAGTGAGCTGAGATCTCAATTTTGTTGCCAAAAAGAAAGTAATTGTGTTTTTTTTCCTGTTTATTCCTATTAATAGCTGAGAGTAATCTGAGGAGCAGAAGATCCTACTGTGATAATAAAGATCAGTGCAAGCCATCTGTACTGGTAGCTTTGTGTGAGCTGTGCAGACCCAACAGCTGAATGCAGAGGGGACATCACCCTTAAATACACCATCTAACTATAACTCTACTTAAATAACCATTCCCAAAATACAAGAGGAGCTCAGACCTCAGTACAGAAGCACCAGCAGCTTTGCTAACAAAGCTACTGCCTGCTTACAGCTGCAACCACACGGTGTGGACAGCAGAGATGCATCTTCTTTGCTATCCAGGCAGAGGACCAGAGCCAGCCTGGAGGAGACTTCATGGTTACAGCAGCCTGCTATCAGCACACAGAGCAGAGCTTCACTGGGCAGAGGAGTCTGCATGATGCCACTTGCTGCACTGTGTCACTGCCACTACACCAGGCTGGACAGAAACCATTAGCCAAAGTGTGTCCCACAATGTGTGGTTTAGCACATCTGCAGCCCAGGGCCCATGGATTATTACTTTCATTTTGAAGTATAATCTGCACTTTTTGCAGTTCTCCTCCAGCTTGGCTCTGTTTTCCATCACTCTGCACCAACCCCACCTGCATTAGACTGGCTGCCACCCCTGCCAGCAACTGCACGTGGTTGAAGCATGGTTGAAGGAGGGAGGGTGTCAGCATGGGTGCCCCCTCCACACTGCCAGTTTCTTGGATAAGCTTTGCATACAGAAAGGAGGCTTTGAACCCACAAACATTAGCTGAAACAGAATGGAAGCATCCATAGGAGGGGGACATCTTCCTTTGCACGTCTCTGCGCTTGTTTCTATTGCATGGAACACTTTGTGCCCCACAGTCCAACCTTCAGCATAGAGCAGCAATAAGCACATGTGATCAAGCAGAGCCTGAAGAGACCACGGTCCCAGAGAGGGCAGAAATGCAGAGGAAAACTGTAAGCAGCTTGGACAGGACACTGATTCTGTATGAGTGGTTAACCCCACCTGCAGCCAAACTGAACCCCAATTGTAAAAAACCCCACTCAAAAGTTGAACTTACAGACATGTAGGACCGAGTTCCCACAAAAGAGTTTGCCATGGAGTCAATGAGTTGACCACTGACCCCAAAATCACACAGCTTAATCTCTCCTCGAGAGTTAACCAGGATGTTGGAAGGCTTCACATCTGACAACAGTGAGAGAGAAGAGTGTCAGCATGGCTCTGGGTAAAACACAGGGCTCCTCCAGCACAGCAAGCTACTGTTAGCTTCCTCCTCTCACCTCTGTGCATGATTTGGTGCTTCTCTCTCAGATAGGCCAAACCTCTCAGAACCTAAAAGGAAGCCAAAGACGGGGTAAGAACTCAGAAGCAAAGTGCTCTGCCTTCAGTAAGGCCCATTGCATAGACTTCAGTGCTGCCACACCGCAGCTCTGTGAGGAAAGCCTCTCTGTGGTGACTAAGCACTTCAAGTGTTGCAATTGATCACCGTGGATGGGAGTGAGCAATGGCCACTGTTTAGATTCAGTCAGAGAGCAAAAACCAACCCCTTATGGTGACAATCACAAGCCTTGGGTTTATTGCCCAAGGAAGCGACCACCAAACAGTGCAACACCAGGGGTGGGAGCTATGGAGTGTGCTCGGGGATCTGCTTCCCTGCTCCCATCCACCACCACCTCCTGCCCAACTTCAGGAGGGAAAGCACATATGGAGAAACGAAGCAACTCACCGCTATGCTGACTTTCCCCAGTATTTCCTCGGGGATTCTTTTGGCTTCTTTCAACACTTGATCCAGGGAGCCACCATCCTGCAAGTAAGAAAAGCACTGAGGTTATCAGCACACCAATGGCAGCAGAGTGTTCGGCCATACAGACGAACACATCCATATTGGACCAGTGCTGTAAGAGTGGTATGCAGCATCCCAGCTCAGTGGACTGCAGTCCATCAATATCAAGCACACTCCAGCAGCAGGAAAAGATCTCTGGCAATCAGAGCTCAAGCTTCACATTGAGAACTCCTTTAATCCTATCAGCTCTGTTTCTTGCTGTTAGCTTATAAGCTTCTTTTCCCAACAGCAGTAAACACAAAGATGAGGCTGCCAGCATCATTGTGGAGCAATGACAACACTTCTGATAGAGACAAGAAGAGACATGCATTACACTTGACAGCAAGCTCTGTAGAGTGGTGGGTTTACAGCATTTCTGTTTGGCCACCCCCTAAACTTCTGCTTCCTAAAGTCAATGCCTGTCATTTAGATGCTTAAGTAGGAGCATGGAGATTCAAACCCCAGCTCAGCAGCCTTGCTGAACACCGAGTAGTCAGAGCAAAGAGCCACTGCACTGCCAGCAATGAGTGGCAGCACACTAAGCCACCTCACCTGGGTGTCATTCTCATTACAGACCCAGTTGGGAACACAGTACTGGGAGCAGCTGTTTGGAGAAGGACGGGGGGGGGGAAAGGATGTGGACTCACCATGTGCTCCATGCAGATGGAAATCTCTCCATCGCTGTAGAAGGCCCCATAGAAACCCACAATGTATGGGGAATTACACTCATGCAGCACCTGCAGCTCTCGGATAATCTGATTCCTGATGGCTGGTTTGATTTCTAGATGAATCAGCTGACAAGAAAAGTTACTGTTAACAAAAAAAACAACCTTACAGGAACCGCAGGAACAAGTGTGAGCATTGGGAAGAAAGGAAAACGTTTCCATAACTAAGGATAAAGAGCCAAGTGGAGTGCTGTGCAGTCTGTTAGCAAGTGCAGCAACTGCCAGCCTGTGTAACACACCGAGATCACCCAGGACACAGAATGGAAAGGCAAGGCAGAAGTTGGATGCAGATCTGACTCAGCAACGTGAACATTTTCACAAGCTCTGTAGGTGTTGTAAGAACAGGTGCCCTCATATCAAGGAAACGACGTGAAGTGAAAATACACTCACATGCTTATGCATGTGAAAGAGTAAATGCCTTATTCCTTGGGCTCCACATAGAGTCAGCTAACACAGCTGTGGGAAGGAAAGCCATGAAGTCTAGCAAATGCCATGGCAGGTTAGAAAGCAGCAGCTGTTACTATGAGCTCTAGGACACCCAGGCCCTGCTCTCTGCAAGGAACACAGCAGTGTTGCCCAACACTGCAGCTTGCCTTGGCTCCAGTTTTTAAACACAGCACTCCCAACAGTCTCAAAACCATCTGATTACACCTAGCCTACCCAAAATAATGCCACAGTGGAAGACCCACAGAGCTCCATCCAAGCAGAGCCTCCCGGAGAACCTATTAGCTCATGATGAACACAAACTCATCCCCACAGCAGGTGAGAATAGAGCCTTCCAAGGAAGCTGCCCTATATATTAGCAATTGCACTGCTCTCACTGAGCACTGCCTTTTCTAATAGGCAGACAAAGCACCTCCTATTTCTCTATTACAAGACACTGCAGTAAAAGACATCTCCCATAAGCCGATCTCAGAGAGGAACAGCTGTCAGGACAGGTTCACAAGGCTGCTCGGAACTATTAAGCAGATGGCAGGGGATGTGTGCATGCCAAACTCAGGTGTGTGCAGGCCAGCCGTGCTTCTCCACCTGCCACACCGAGCCCTCGTTACCACCACCCTCAGAAAACCCATTTCCTGGTGAAAGAACAAATTCACGTTCTCACACCAGGCATTGCAAAACCCTGTGACCTGTTGTGATGCAGACTTCCCCTCTCAGGAGGTGACCCACAGCAAGGCAGAGCAGCCAGAAAGCTCATAGAAGGGGAAGAGGCACTGTGCAGAGCCCAGCTTTGTGCACTGGTGCACACTCAGATGCTTTGCATGCAGGTGGAGCAGCTCAGACAGCCCGGTTGGACCTCTGCTCTCCAGCAAGGCACCTCCTGCCCCCTTACCTTCCGTGCCATAATGAGCCCTGAGGGTTTGTGTTGCACTTTGGTGACCACACCACCGTTGCCAGCCCCCAGCTCGGAGATCCTCTCAAAGTCATCGTCCTTCAGCTCTCCCACTTTGGCTTTCTGAGTGAGGAAAGCTTCCAAGCGCTTCTTCTGCTGCTCATCCAGCTCCAGCTCCTCCAGCTTCTTCTGAAGGTCCACCAGGTTGGCCCTGCAGGAGATGATGGGGGCATCAGTCAGAGGTCTGCGAGGGCCCAGAGAACGCCTGTCCTCTGTTGGCGGGGGGCAAAACACGGCTCATAAGGGTCAGACAGCGAGGCACAGGGAAAAGAACCTCAACGCTTTCTTCTGAGGACCGTGGAGAAGCAGAGGGAACAACAGAAGCCCCATCCCACGTGTAATCAGCCCAAACCCCCGTACAGTTAAGGGACGGCCTCTCCTAACATGGAAAGCCACGCTTGGCCTCCTCTGTGAAGCACAATGGCTCTCCACACGCCCACCACCCCCCTCCCTGCTACCCCAGACCCACAGCTGAGCACAAAGGGGATGCTGTGTTCCCCAACACCTGCTCCACACACACACACACACACACACACTCTCCAGCCACCCTCTGCCATTTGCTGCCCCACCCCCACCCCACACCCCGGCCAGGGGATCAGGAAGGTCTCCCTGCAGCCCCCCCGACACCCCTCCCTGCCTCCCCCCCCTCAGTCCCTACGGGCTCTGCTCCTCCTCACCCCACTGACCGCCCCCAGCTCCGCTCCGCTCCTCTCCCTGCTCCCCCCGCCCCTTCCCCACCTCATCCCAGCCAAGCTGGGCACAAGGCCGCTCTGCGCCCGGCCCCATCGCTTCCTCCCCGATCCCACAGCAGCCCCCGGTTCCCACACAGACCCCATCCAGGCGGGGCCCATCCCAGCCCTCCATTCTCTCCCCAAGCCCCGTTCCCGTCCCTCTCCGGTGCCCCGTTCCGCTCCCAGGCCCGGCACACAACCACCCCCAGCACCGACGCTCCCGACGCGGCAGTGACCGGACGGGCCCCACCGCCGCTCACTCACTCTGCGGAACCGCCGGGCCCGGGTCCCTCGGCGGGGCTGGGAGTGATGGTGAGGGCCGGCAGCACCGGCTTCCTCTTGGCCGGCATGGCCGGGCCGCGCCGCGCCTGCGGGCCGAGCGGGGCGGGGCATGAGGCGAAGGGGGCGGGGCCGGGAGGGGGGAGGAACCGAAAGGGGCGGGGCGTGGGGAACGGCCGCGTGGAGGACACCTCGCGGAGTCTCGCGAGAGCGGGCTGCGGAGGACGGGTTCGAGGCTGGATGGGGGGGGAGCGGAGAGGCGGAGCCTGCGGGGCTGCGGCGCCCCCTACCGGTACCCGCCGTGCGCCCCCGCGGCGGAGCGCTCGGCCGCCTTGGCAGCCCGGCGGGTCGCGTCGTGCCAGGGCGGCGGCCGGGCGGAGGTCGACGGAGCGGCTGCCCTTTGCCCGGAGCAAGGAGTTCCCGTCTCCGCTTTGAGGCCATAAAATGCGGCGTGAAGGCGGTGCCCTCCCTCTTGCCGGTCCCTCCTGGACAGAGGGCGTTGTGCCGGAGATAAGCACGACGTTGCAGCCTTGTACCCGTGGCACACCGTGGTCACAAGCTGCCTTGCTCACCGGGCACGGGGGAGGGGGGCGGGTCTGGCTCTGCACTGCTCCGAGGGGACCCGCTGGGTGGGTTCTGCTGGGATCTGACCGTGCCCATCCGGAGCCATAACCCCCAGCTGGAACGTGAGATAGCCAACATCATCACCAGGGGGTGAGGGGTACGGCAGGCAGTGAGCCATGGTCCTCATGCATTTGGTCCACGGGGAAACCGAGGCACAGAGGGCACAGGTGGCAGCTGGGCCGGCGCTGGGCATGACGATCATGAACATCAATGGGGACCAACACGTGTTATGGGGACCAACACGTGTTATGGGGACCAACACGTGTTATGGGGAAGCAACAAATGGTCGAATCCAAGTCAACCTCTTCCCCAACACTCTGTAGGATGCGATTAATGCTGATGCACTCATCTGTATTAAAAAAAAAAAAAAAAAAAAAAAAAAAAAAAAAAGAGAGAAATTACCCCCGAAATGGGGGAAAGTTCATGGGCAGTTGCAGAGTGTGGACTTCGCCCATCAGCCCCTCCTGCCCCGCTCGGCAGAGGAGGACAAAAACATTTGGCTAATAAGTTACGGAGCACCGTGGGCCTTCCCTCTGCCATCAGTTACCGCCGGCCCCAATCAGGACACAGGCGATTTTGCAATCTTGGCCACTATTTATGTGCTGTTGGAGTTTAAACTTTGCCACTCGGGTCAGGGCATCGCAGGGGAGGAGGTGGCCAGGCTGGGCGTCCCGAACACCGAAGGAGTTGAGAGCCAAGGACGGATCTGCGGGCTCCCCGCTGGAGCTGGGATCTCATACAGGTACGTCCTGGCTGTCAGTGCTCAACAGGGCTCTGCTGTCAGCAATGGGGCTGCTGGCGTCGATGGAAGGGCCGTGGGTAGAGAATAGGGTGTAATTTCCTCCCTTCCCCAAGCTGGCTGGCCAAATGTGATGTTAATGACAGCCAACCTCCAACCCAGCTTGAGGAACCCTGGAGTCAGCGCTGCTCAGAGTGGGATGTTGGTTGGGTGGTGGGCTGGGTGGGTTGGGTAGGAGGTTGGGTGAGTGGTCAGTTGGTCAGTGGGTTGGTGGGTTGGTCAATCAGTGACTGTCCGTTGGCCAACAGCTTGGCTGTTTGATGTGTTTTTTCGGGTCACTTCCTTGATTTTGCTGCTCAGTTGGCCAACTGGTTGGTTTTCTTGGTGACTTTGGGATTGGAGGAGCAGTGGGGTCCATTCTTGGGGCTGGCCAGTGGCAGCAGCCTCCTCCCCTCCATTTGCCACACTAAATGATTAACCTGATCACATATGCCGGACAGGGCCAGACAGGAGAACCGAGCTGACGCTCAGGTGCTCCTCCTGGTAGGGTTGGGATGGCTGGGTGCCCATGGAGACCCCCTGCAGCTGGGGGAAAAATGGAGGATATGGGAGTTACAGCTGCTGGAAGTGAGCAGAGGGGGGACACTGCCACGTCCCTGACCCCATGTGTGTGTGCAGACCATATGCGTGCTCTCCCTCCTGCATGCAGGAAGGTAGGGCTCGGCCAGGTGTGCTCACATGCACCAATACAGGTTGCAACGTGTTCATACCCACGTCTCACATGTGGGTGCACGTGTGCACATATAGATTGCACAGGTCATATCCCTGCACACAGCATGGCCACGCACACCCCCACCTATGTGTGCATCTACATGATCACACGCACATTTGCACACACACGCATGTAACACGTGCTTAGATACACATCCTCGTGATCCCACACCTGTCTCTGTGCTCCTTGCTCCCTCTCACCAAGCTGCCCAGTACATCAGGGCGTCCCCAGAGCTATGAACCTTGGGGGAGAGGCACAGGGACAATTATGGGGATGGGGCCTGAACTTGTCTCCTCGCAGCCATGGCCTCTACTGTGGGTGGCCTTGACAGCATCGACCTGCTGGACCTCCTCTTTGATCGCCAGGATGGAATCCTCCGTGGTGTGGAGCTGGGAACGACATCCCCGGGCACCTGGCATGAGGATGGGGTGAGCCCTCAAGGTTGAGGGGTGGCTCTGCTTTACATGAACACCATGCAGTGCTGTCCTATGGCACAGGCAGCTCCTACAGGAGCCCAGCACTGACGGTGACAGGCATCTGTATCCCTACAGCGTGCCCAGGATGGCGAGGACTTCCTTAGCTCCATTCTGGGCTCTGGGGACTCCATATCAGACTCGCCCAGCTGGTCCCCGGGTGTCAGCGACAGTGGAGTCTCCGAGGACCCCCCCTCTGATCAACTCGACAGCCCCCCCGGGTGCTGTGACGGAGGGCTCAGCGAGGCCCCATACGCCTTTACCAACTCCTGCCAGGTTCTGACGCACCCTGGGGGCACCGGAGCCCCCCACCCTGAGGTCTCCATTGACCTGGGTGAGCCACGGGGACAGACTGGGTGGAGGACAGGGCTGGGAGTACTGGGAGGATGAGGAGACACTGGGGAGCTGAGGGGTGGTGTGGGAAGTTAAGGGAGCCGGGTGGGATGGGAGGTTTGGGTATACAGGAAGAATGGAGAGGTATGGGGCACAGAGGGGAAGCTGGGGGATGTCAGGGGGCCAAGGACACGGCACAGCTGACAGCCCTCGCTCGACCCTCACCCAGATATGTGGAACCCTGGCTTCTTCCTGGAGGAGGGCCGGGGTCTGTCGACAGTCCCTGTGCCTGCGTCCTGTACCCTCACTGTCAAGGATCTGCTGCTCTCGGGCAGCTCTGATGCTGTGAGTCCTCACCACCGTGTTCCCCATCCCTGCTTGTGCCCAGTCCTGTCCCTTCCTAGATGCCATCCTCGTTCCTCAAGCGTCGTCTCATCCCCATCCCTGTACTTTTCCTCATCCTTTCTTGTCCCTATCCTTGTCTCTTTCCTTGGACCTTTGTCCCTTCCCTCCCTCCTTATCCCTGCCACTTCTTGGACCATGATCCTATTCCTACCCTCATCCCTCCCTGTCTCTCCCCCACTTATTCCCCTTCCTGAACTACACGCAGTCTTGTTCCTGTCCCTTACTGGATGCCATCCTCAACCTTGAACCACGGTCCCCACCCGTGGTCCTCTGGGGCAGGCGTGGGGTGAGCCTGCAGCCCAGGATCATCACCCATCCACGGTCCCACAGCAGCTGCAGATGCCCAGCTCCCTACTAAGGCAGGGCCAGGGGCAGTTCCAGGAGCTCGTGCTGACAGAGGATGAGAAGAAGCTGCTGGCAAAGGAGGGGGTATCCCTGCCCACGCAGCTGCCCCTCACCAAGGTGAGTCCCGTGGTACCTGAGATGGAACAAGTGGACACCGTGCTTGGGGTCCTGGCTGCCCTAACGCCCCCCCCATTTCTGCAGTATGAGGAGCGGGTGCTGAAGAAGATCCGGAGGAAGATCAGAAACAAACAGTCAGCTCAGGAGAGCCGCAAGAAGAAGAAAGAGTATATCGATGGGCTGGAGAGTCGGTATGGCCACTGAGCCCCTGCCTCAGGCTGGCAGGTGATAGGCACGCTGCTTGGCTCCCCTCAAACCTCACATCCCTCTCCCTGTCCCCCAGGATGTCAGCATGCACGGCTCAAAACCAGGAGCTGCAGAGGAAAGTCCTGCACCTAGAGAAGCAGAACTCGTAGGTGTCTCCAGAACAGACCAGGGACAAAGGGGCAGGTGAAGGGGTGGTTGAGACTCTGCTGGGAGGTGGATCCCAGACCTTGGGGTTCTCATGTACTCTCTCTATCCCCAGCTCTCTCTTGGAGCAGCTGAAGAAGCTCCAGGCCCTGGTGGTGCAGTCGAGCAACAAAGCAGCACAGACAGGAACCTGCATTGCGGTGCGTGGAGCCCCCTGCTCCTTGTCCCCATTTTCTGCCCCAAATCTCCTCCAAGGCTCCTTGCTTCAAGGAAGTGAGAAATCAATGGAAGTGTGCTGGCAAAGGTGGATGGAGGGATGGGTGTGCTGACGTGGAAGGATAGATGCTCCAGGGTTGGATGGATGGAAGAAGGGATGGACGTGTGTGAAGGGTGGATGGATGGTGTCCTGCCAAGGGCACATAGGCAGGGAGAAAAGGAGGGATGCAGCCCTGGTTCTGCCACCAGCTCCCTCTCTGGGAAGCATGTCGCAGAGCCTGGCCCTCCTCAAGCACTGCATATGCCAACATCACCCCTGTGTCCCCAGGTCCTGCTGCTCTCCTTCGCGCTCATTGTCTTCCCTTCCATCAGCCCTTTCGCCGCTAGCAAGGCTGAGACAGGTGGTGACTTCGGACCAGTGCGAGGTAAGGAGGGCTGGGGGAGCCATGCTAGGGCTGCACAGAGGGCACAGCTGCTAGCCCTGTCTCTCCTTTGTGCTCAGTTTTCTCCAGGTCCCTGCATAACACAGCTGCCTCCCGTGTGGCTTACGCACAGCCCCGAGCTGGGGATGAGAAGCCCCCAGAACCACTGTGGTCAAAGCACCAGGATGAAACTGAGACACTGCACAAAGCCTTTGGTAGCAGCTCCTTCACTCCACACCTCGATAAAGCCCCCACCCGAAACAGCACACCACCACTTGCCTCAGAAGGGCTGAGCCAGAGTGATGGGGACCAATCTGGCACTGCATTGGGGGACAGCACTGCACTGCACCAAAGCCTGACGTCGCTCGCTTGGACCGAAGCTGACCACAGCAGGCCCACAGTGCTGGAGCCAGCTGAGGAGCTTTAAGCAGCATCCAGGGACTGCAGGGGACACAGTGGGGATCAGCACCCCAATACCTATAGGACAGACCCTTGGGGTCCCTCTCCAGGCATGGACAGATGCTAGAGACCAACTTGGCTTTGCTTCTATCTGCGAACTGGGAAGAGGAGACTAGTTCCTCTTGGCCTTACCAGGAGGGAAGGAAGGGGCTGCCCCTGCCTGCTGGGTACAGCAGGAATTGGGGAAGGGACGTGGGTTTGGTCAAGATGGGGATGGGGGTTCCAGAGGAGGCCTCGTCTGGCTGGATGTTGACATTGCAGCTTGGTGGTTTTGTTCTCTCTCTCTTTTATAAAACAAACAAACAAACAAAGTTCATTTTCATCTCTAAATAAAAAAGTATTTTGGAAAAAAAAGAAAAAAAATAAAATAAAACAATCACCTGCCTTAGTTTAATACAGGGTGATCCATAGGGTTTCAAAGACACCTTGGCTGTTGGGTTCAAGAGCTCCCTGGCTCACAGTGTGACAGCAGAGCTGGGGCACTTGACCAGATCCCATCCAGGGCTGCCCAGGGAGCCACAGGCACGGCAGAAGGACCAGAACACCATCCCACCACCACCCAGCCCTGGGTCTATCTGAGAAAGCAACATCTGCCTGATCTTGTTGTGTCACTCCCCCAGCATTACCTACCCAACACTGAGCACCCTTGTCCCTGGGCCCTCTGAGGTCTGCAGGGCACAGCTGGGCTCTGCAACCCTCTCTTTACAGATAAGGAACTGTACAGAGCAGAAGACATTCTTCCCACACTGGCAGGTACAGCTGCCCAGACATACATGATTCAAGTATATTTAATACTTACATAAAAAAGAGACAAAGTTTAAGGATATATATAAAAAAAAAAAGTTGGTAGGAAAAGTGGCACAGACAAGTGTCTAATCAGACAGGGAACAGTCTGCGTCAGGTGAGGAGAGGCTCTACCTTCATCTTCTTTGTCAGTGGTGGTCCTGTGTCTGGACTGGGACACTCCTGCTTCAGACTGTCACGGTGCTCCACCAGCGTGGTCCCAAGGTCGGGGCACTGCCCAGCTGTTCCATTGTGCTGGGAAAAGGGCTCCTCCTTGAGCAACCCGTGAGCCTCGGGCTTAAATGTGTAGAGCTGTTCAGGCTTGGCAGAGTCAGCACTTTCCACCACCACTGGCCCTGTCCACTCTGGGACTTCCAGCCCCAGGTGCTTCATCAGTTTTGTCATGACATCATCGACGTAAGCATGAATGCGCAGGTCGGCCTGTCTGTCCTGGGGTAAGCAAGGACAAATGTGGCATTAGGGGGACAAACACAATGTACAGGAACAAATGTCTGTTCTCAGGGAGTGCCTGGGGACAGGGACTCAGGGACTGGGCAGTGGCTCAGCTGCACGCAGACTCCAGGGCTTCTGCCCCTGGGACATCTTCCATAAAGGAATGCATATCGAGACCGTGACCCCACCTGACACTGCTCCCTGGCTATGCTGCAGGCTGCTGGGGTTGCATCCAGGTGTGAACAGGCACTCTGCACCTTTAAATACAACCCAGCAAAGCAGACATGGATACAAAGCCAGGCTAGCAAGCCCAGGCGAGAATGGGACAGGAACAACAGAGCTCTAGCAGATCTCAGAATATGCTCAGCTCTGGTTATTCAAAAGATGACATTTAGGGTACCAAAACCAAGGCTAAACATGAACCAAACTCCCTTGTGCCATGGCATAGGTTATGCCATAGTTATACACACATAGGTTAGTGTGCAGCTACTTAATTGGACATAATTCACCAGAGCATACACTGGGCTTTGTGTATTTTGGTTTTTTATCATGCTCTTAATACATACCTTCCATTTCTAGGTGTTTATTGGAGTTGCAAGTTTAAACACCCCAACAATAGAAGCCCAGCCTGCAACTTCTATATGGCTGCTTGGGAGGGGACAATGTGCAGGGAACAAGTGATGGGGCTGAAACAAGTGAAGGGAAAAGAGCAGGGTAGAGCAGCAAGGATGCCCTCACTCACGTGCTTGGTTGCTTGTAGGTTGACTATGACCAGCTTCCCTCCTCTCTTCTTTGTGATCAGTGGGAGGTTGCCACTGGGTTTGATCTGCAGAGAGGTTCCCAGTGTAACAGAGAGATCAGCTTTCCTGCAGGGAGGAGATAAAATATCCAAGACAGAAAATAAAAGAAATAAAACCATGATCACTTGCAGACTGCTCCAGCCTGGACTCTACAAGCTTCCAAGCTGGGAAGCAAAGCTGTGGCCAGAAATTGCAGTACTTTTCCTTGGTCATTTTCCGGGGAAAGAACTAGGCATTGATGTCCTATGGATACTACCTCAGGTCTGCAAGGTGCTTATGCACAAACAAACCCATGCAGGGTCAGCCCAAGGGCTGCTTGCTGTAGTACTGGCAGAATGCAGAGGGCACAGGACACCCTCCTGGGACACTGCAAGCTGCAGCAATCAGCAGGCTTGAAAATTCTAAATACGGTACCTGCAGGCTTCATCTGCTAGTGTGAGGTCACGGTCAGGCAGGGAATCTTCCCAGTCCAGAATAGTGTCTCTTAGCTTCCCTCTAGAAGAGACACAAGGACCACTGTTACCCTGTCAGACAGGAATGGCTAGGAGAGAAGTGACAGCTCCATGACCCAGACCCCCTGTCACACCTCCTCAGCCCAGTGCTGCAAAGGTACAGGAGAGAGCCCAGAGCAGCTGTGGGGACTCACTGGTAGGCAAAGGAAGAGGCATAATTCACCTGCACGAGGCATTCTGTCGATGGTGCTGTGATGCCACCAAAAGCCATCAAAGCTGCTCTTTCGCTGTTTCTGTTCATTGCTGGTGTGCACCTTTACCTCCCCAGCTTCAGAGAGGCACCAGCACAGTTCTACCCCATGTCTTGAAGCCCCCCACCCCCCAGTTCAAACTCTGCTGTACACAGAGGGAGGATGTCTGGATGTCACATCGCATCAGTACCCCTCCAGCTGTGGAGCTGAAGACGCTGCCCACACTTCCCTACAGGAGACCTGCAGCATCAGGGCAGCGCAAGATCTGCATCCTGTTGGAGGGGAAGGGCCACCTCTAAAGCTGCAGCCCTACAGCAGGGCACTCTCCAGCACTAGGACGTGTTCAAGTGATCAGCATGGGAAGACACCCAAGAGTAGGCTGCTTGGCTAGGAAATCCTCAGAGGTTGGGACTCTGACCTCCTCTCTAAGCATTTAAAGATGTCCTGTGCAGCCACTGCTGCTTATTTATTCACCTGAACCTGAGGGACTGCTGGCTCAACCCCGCAACACAAAATCTGAACATCAAAATCATTCACTCCTACCTCCCAGGTACTCGGCTGTCCCCTCTCCATTGCACAGCACCCTGGGAGGCCCCATCCAGCACCTCTACTCCCACAGCTGTCCCAGCAGACGTACCTGCAGGCCCGTAGCCCTCGTGCTTTGGTGACGCTGCACAGCCTGCCCGTTGGCTTCAACCCCATGCTGCCCACAACAGCATCCCGCACGTACTGCCTGCACACACAAGAGATGGTGCTATTCAGAGCCCAGCGTGCAGTGTGACTCACAGCAGCCAGACGTAGGGAGGTGGCACAGCTGTGAAATGTCCCCCACAACGTGGCACATTTCACATCACAGACACCTGGGAGTGAAGGAAGCAGGTGATGGCTCAGAGCAACATGCAAGTTGCTGAGCACCTAAGTCCTTCATCAATTTCAAACCACATCTCTATCCACGTATTGCTTACAGCAATTTCCCTTTTAGGGAGCTTTGAACATCAGCTCTGGGGCCACAGAAGTCTGCTACCATCCAGGATGCAAAGCCCAGCCTGCAGCAACCTTCTGTTACCTCTCCAGCAGGCAGCTCCACTTGCCACAATGAGCAGAGGGTTTCCCAGGCAACGGAGGTTTCTCCAAATGTTTATTTCCCACAATATGACAGGGCTTATGATTCAGATGGGACAGATCTCACCATGATTCCATGCACTCTGCACTAGGGACCTGTTTGACAGGCAGCCCCAGGAGGTCTGCACAGACCCTCCATTGTTCCCCAGGACAACAACAAAGCCCCCACATGCTGCTCCCCACGTACTTGCCACATTTCATGCACTCCTCCACAAACATGTTCCCGTGGAGCTCAGCCAACTTGTCCCTGTGGGAGAAATGGCAGAGATGAATGGAGACTCCCTGAACTGAGAGGGGCCATCACACACAAGGCATGTGGAGACATGCTTGTGCATTTCACACAAGAAATACTGTTCCAGGGTGGTTTGGGCAGAGCTGTCCCTCTTGTGGGGCAGGGGAGACCCAAAGGACATGCTGAGACCCTGCAGAGAGGCCTTCTGCACCCATTCCGCTTCCATCACGAGAGCATTATGCTATGCTTGCCACACTTGGGACTGAGGAGAAGGAGAGCATATCCTAGCAGTTTTAAATGCTTCCCTCCACAGCACTAGTTCTTCTTCTATTCTGCCCCAGTCTCAAACCTTCCTTGTGCCTAGCAACAACCTGGATCTTTGCTCTTCTCAGCACTCAGTGTTTTTCTCTTTGTCCTTGCAGAGTCCCAGCCTTTTGCCACCCCTTTTGTTCAAAACTCCCCTCAAGTTTAACACCAACCTCAAAATGCTGAAGCTAGTGGAAAACAAAGCCACACTCTTCCCACGTTCCTATGAGCCTCACAGTGACTGGAAACCTCCTCCAGGACTGACTTGATCCACCAACATTGAACAGTTTTGGCCCCAGCTGAGCAGCAGTTTCTTAAGCACGTGCTCCACTTGAGTGGAAGAGAAATGCTAAAGAAGAATGTGAGCCAGTGGCACCAGGCTGAAGGGAGCACAGATGAGCTGTGGTGATTATTTCCTATCCTTTTTTCCAAGGTTGTTTAGTTTAAAAAGGCATATGCAGTGCCAGGAGCACAAACCCTGACCCCAGTGCAGCTGGCAGAGACTGCAGCCAGTAAGTTAGATCAGTTCCTACTGCAGCATTCTCCCTGCCCTGACACGATGGCAGTTTCATAAATTTATCCACTATCCATATCAGTGGGCAGACAGCTTCTAAGTTATCTCTGAAACTCAATACCCAACACAAAGAGAGAACTGGCTGGTGTACTTTGTCAGGGATGTTTGCAGATGCTTGCATACGAGGCCACGCTAATCAGACAGGGAGAACAGCCACGCTTTGGCATCTGGGAGAGACAAAAGGAACCTGGAGGCAGGGTGGGAGAGGCAGTACCGTGGGAATCCTGAGCGCACATGAAGGCCATCCACGTTCTGGCTGACCAGGAATTTCAGGATGCCGACTCTCTGCAGCCCCAGAAGTGCCATGTGAGTCTTGGAGGGCCTGGCGTTCTCAAAGGTGGTGTCAAATTTGGGGGAAAGCCCCTTCTCTTCCATAGTCCAGACACCATTAGGGCCCCTGCAGCAATGGGACAGAAGAAACAATCAGTGAGATCTCACGCTCTGCTACGATGCTTGTAAATGCATCCCAAGCCCTATCAGTGCAAGCAAGGCACTGCTAAACAAGGGCCACACATTACTGGATATTCTTGTTCAAAATGCATGTAGGGCTTCTGTGGGTACAGTTTAACATCAAACCAGTGTGCAGGACGGAAAAGGTAGTTTCAGCTGGATACAGGACAAGGCAAGAGTGGATAGAACATGACAGCGTGGCACAGGTCTCCCTGCAGGCAGGATGGCTGGCAGGAAGCCCAGTCTAGCTGGAAGATGGACTCAGAAGAGGTGCTGTCCCCCCACACCCTTTGCCTGCTGCCCACTGCCTTTACCTGAAGTCAGGAATCCCCGAGGCGGTGCTGATGCCAGCCCCTGTGTGGAACACCACATTGGAAGAGCTCCTTATCAAGTCTGCCAGCTCACACACCTTCCTCTCCAGCTCTTCAGGTGGATCGAAAATCTGAGCAGAAGAGACAAATCCCCACGTGAATGGGGACAGCAGAGATGGGTCCTACGTGCCCCCTGGCAGGCACAAAGAGCCAGCAAACCACACTCCTGTCTTACCCACAATGGAAACTCCACGCGTGAAAGGAGATTTCACACTGCTTAATGACAAATGCATGTAATGGGGGAAACAGAACCGTGTGTACCATCCCCGCATGAGTTATGGCTTAAAACGAGCAGGATGGGGGATGGTGGTGGATGTGGGTCATGGACCCCATTCTATTTTTTGACACAGCATAAATTCATTTCCATAGGATGGTTCTTTGGCCCGGCCTTCTAAGGAGAGGAGTTCTGGCCCTTGCACGGCCCCATATCCTCACCCCAAAGCTTTTAAGCTTCATGAGCATGGATGGGGGGGGCCCAGGGATGGGGTCACTCCAGAAGGAACCCAGCAGTGCCACCTCGCTCCCTCCGCACTGCCACAAGGCGGTGGAGGTGACCCCGCAGAGGGATGGGAAAACAAACGGCCCCCTGGGCGGTGGGGGAGGGGGTGGGGGGGGGGTCCTGTCAGGTTAAAGGGCCGGCCCTGAGGAAAGAAGCCACGCTGAGGGACACGAAGGGGAGGACGGGGTGGGAGCGGACACAAAGCAGGAGGAAGAAGGGAATGGGGGCGGCGAGCTACGAGGCCGGGACCGGAGCACCCAAAGGCCCCGCGGCGCCGGGGGTCCCCAGGGGGCACAAGGCCCCGTTGCTATGGAAACCTCGCAGGACTCAGGCCATGCCAGGCGACCCCGCCGCGCCGCGCTCACCTCGGGGAGGCCGCACTTGCCCTTATCCGAGTAGGGCGAGAGCCCGGCCGCGTAATTCACCGCCATGGCCCGTCCCGGCCACCGGAGAGCTCATTGTTGTCGGTCCGCGAACGGGCGGAAGCGCGCAGGGAGGCCGCGGCATCAGGACGCATGCGCGAACTCCTGCCTAGAGGGGGCCGCAGCCCCAGGGCGCATGCGCGAACTCCCGCCTAGCGAAGCCCTCGCCGCCATCTTTGTGTTTGGCAACAGTGATGTCTGCCCTCAGCCTGCCAACACGTCCACTATAAAACACAGCCCTTGGAGGGGAAGAAGACACAGGGTGCTGGCAAGGAGGTGTCATGCCAACGGGTGCCACGCAAGTGTGTGCACCACAAAGGCAGAGGGTGTCAGCTCTGCTGGTCTCAGCCATGTCCTGCACTGCCCACAGCTCGAGATCCCCAATAGGGCTGGGAGGGGGCACGTCATAGAATCATAAAATGGCTTAGGTTGGAGAGGACCTTAAGGACAATCCAGTTCCACCTCCCCTCACTAGGCAGGGTTGCCAACCGCTGGGTCAGGCTGCCCATGATCCAACCCAGCCTGGCCTTGAGTGCCACCAGAGATGGGGCAGCCACAACTTCTGGACAATCTGCCCCAGCACCTCACTGCCCTCTGAGTCAAACATTTCCCCTTAACATCTAACCTGAAACGTCGTGGTGGTTTCAAACCCTCCTCTCCCTCCCCTGAAGCTTGCCCAGCCCTCCCATGGCACCCTCTCCCCTGCAGCTGCCCTGTGCCTGGGTGCAGGGGTTTGAAGGCTGCCAGTGCTCCCTACCCTGCCTGGTGCTGAGCCCTCCCATGTTCCCCCCCCAGCTGTAACCGCAGAGGTAACCCAATGCCTGTGTGTGGCCCCCCCGCATCGTGCCGTGGGCCAGCAGCAGCGAGATGAGGGACAGGCAGGGCTGGTGGTGAGCTGGACCCATAGCAGAAAGGGCCTCAAAGCAGCCACTGCCCCCTGCAACAGTCACATCCCCACAGCCTGAGCCCACGGGGCAGACGAGGCTTTCAGGCACAGCCATCGGGTGTCCGGGTGCCACGGGACTGGAGTTGCCATGAAGAGCTTGAAGGCCAGGTTCAGGAAGGCAGATGTAAGTGCTGTCCCCAAGGATGGGGGGACGTGTCCTGGGATGTCCACAGGGATGTGGGGACCCACCCCTGGGGTGTCAGTGGGTTTCACAGGGGTATGGGGACACAGGGACCTGCCCTGGGGTGTCCTATGTTTCACACGGGTATGGGGACCTGCCCTGAGTGGCCAATACCTGTGGCTGCCACTGGGATCATCGATGGGAGCAGGGCAGGGCAAAGAAAGGAAAGGCAGCACCAAGGAGAGGTGAGTGTGTCCCAGGTCCTGCACCCATTTCTGTCCCGTGGGATGCAGGGATGGCTGCCAGCTTTCCATCCGCCACAGCCAGATTGGGTTCCCACCTTGGAGCCAGCAAGTCAATGCTCCTTAATTATTCAGCACCAGACTGGCACAATGCTGCATATTCCTGCTGTTCCCCAGGCTGGGAAGAGGGTGACAGTGCTGTCCCCACTGCCTATGGCAGCACCAGGGGGACACGTGTAGGTGGAGGAGCCCGCACTGCCTGCTGTGCTCAGGGTGCTCTGTGCCTCAGTTTCCCCACACTGCTCCGGACACTGCTGTGAGAGGGGAGGGCTGAGGGTCTCCATTCGGTCCTGCAGCCCCTAGGGCTCTTCTGGGATAGATATCCGGGAACCCTCTGCGTTTTGGGGTTCCCTCCTCGCAGGAGGTCACTGGTCCCCTAAGATTCAGGCAGGGGGTCCCGCGTGTCCCTTTTGGACCCAGAGTGATGGCAGGTCAGTTTGTGTCCCCCAAGGCAGGGCTCAGGTCCTACATCCTTCCTCCTCCTTGGGGAGCCGGTTGCAGGCAGTGGGAGGATGCTTATCCCCGTAGTTTGGGCATGCATCTTTTCCTCCTCTTGGGCACATGGTGGGAGAGCTAATCCCCTCCCCACCCCCTCCCACTCTAACTGGGACCAGCCTGGGTGCTCGGTGGGACCTCAGTACCTGCTCCGAGGCAGGGATGCGGGATGCTGGGCGCCGAGGAGGGAGGGAAGGAAGGAGGGACGAAGAGGTGGCAGGAGGCGGATCCCGGCTGTCACTGCGGCAGGACTCGGCCCCCGCCCGGGCGGCGGTACCGGACCGACCCGTGGTCTGGGGTCCGTAACCTGGAGCCCCGGCCAGCCCACGCCCAGGCAGGGAGGCAAAGGATGCATGGCTGCCCGCCGCCTCCTCCTCAACACCATGAAGCAGATCTGCCTCTGTGCCGCTGCCTCCTTTGCGGTACGTCCCTGCCCTCCATCCCCGCTCCCCTCCAGTCCTGCACACGGGGTAAGCTGTCACCCCCAACCCCCGCCCGGACCCCCCTCTATTCCCAACCCTGGCCCCGGGGCTCCCCTGCGTCCTCTCCGAGCTGCTTTGTCCTTGCAAGACAAAGGGGCGGGGGTGAGCACCACGCTCCCAGTTTGCCCAGTAACCCTAGGAGTCTGGTTTATTCCACGCCCCTTGGCTGGGTCCCCTGGCCCCATAGGACAGGTGCCGCGGCACAGGGCCCCTGCCCGGCGCTGGGCATCAGCTGCTGAGGGGCAGGATGCGAGCGGCTCCCAGAGGTGACATCCATTTCTCAGCCGCAGCCAAGCTCTGGTTTGTTGTCTCAGGCTGTGGGGTGAGCCCGAGGTCCTGCTCTGCCGTGGGTCATTCCCTGAGGAGGGGATGTGTGGGGTGAGCAAGCCCTCACCTAACCCCAGTCCTGCTCGGCAGCAGGGGTAGCATCGTGCCCAATACATCCTGGGCTGCAGTCATCCCCAGGGACCTGAGCTCACTGTCAGCCCTGCTTGCCCTGACTTGACCCCTTCCTTGGGAAGGAGAAAAACAAGGCTGAGAATGGAGAGACTCAGGCAGGGATAGGGCTCAGGCACCCCTGGGTGCTGGCTGTGGATAGCATCAGGGTCACTGGGGTGGCAGGAACAAACCCTGGGGCAATCAGGGAGCATCCAAAACCTTGGAACATTCAGAGCTCAAGTGGGGCAGCTCTGCTAATTCCCCTGTCTGTGAACTGCAAACTGGTTGGGGTGTGAAGGGGAACCTCATTCAAATCAGCTCTCCCAGGTAAACCCTTCATACAGCACATCAGACGCTGCAGCAGCTGGGAAAGCACACCCAAGGGATAGGGTTGGGGGTGGGTGGGAGATAGCAGGGGAGGGGATGAGGATTAGCACCCATGCCTAGCCCAACATCCTACCTGCCCCTGATGAGAGCACAGAGATCACAGCCTCACGTTGGCTTCATTGCAGAGTCAGGACTGGACTAAGAATGATGAGAAGCTCCTGCAAGCTGTGGACTACAACGATGCTGGAAAGGTGGCATCCCTCCTCGTCCGCAAGGGCCTGGTCCCCACCAAGCTGGATTCAGAGGGCAAATCTGCGTAAGTGCTGGCCTGTGTCTCCAGGTCACCAGGGATGCAGGGCTGTGATGGGGCTTAGGTGAGAGATGTGGGTCTGACAGCTCTGGGTCTTGCTGCAGGTTTCATCTGGCTGCCACACGGGGGAACGTGGACTGCCTTGAAGCCATGTTAGCTCACGGCGTGGATGCCATGACCAAGGACAGCTCGGGTGAGGGCATGGCAACCATGTGCCCCTTTCTAATGCTGTGGTAGCCCAGCTCAGCCCAGCAGGTCCCGCTGTGTGCTCATCTACCTATCCCCCAGCTGATCCCCTCTGGTATCAACCCACTGTCTGTCCTCTGACCTGTTTGTCTGTCCCTCTCCCCAGGTTACACTGCCCTACACCTGGCATCCAAGCATGGCCACCCACAGTGTGTGAGCAAGCTGCTGCAGGTACTGGGGTTGGGAGGGAGGGTGCTGTACCTGGTGTCACACAACACTGAGCCCAGCACCTTAAGGGCAACCCCAGCCTGGTGCCCTCTGTCCCTGAGCTCCCTTCCCACAGTGGTGGTGCTGGCTGGCATGGTGGTTTCCTGGCTCTATCTGGCACTGTATGATTTGGGGCAGCCCTACTCAACCCTACAACCATGCCAAGTAGCCACATGCTTGCAGAGTCTATCCGTCCCCCATCCTGCTGTAACCCAGGCCCTCTCCCTTCAGGCCTCTTGCCCTGTGGATGTAGCTGATAGCAGCGGCCAGACGGCGCTGCACCATGCAGGTGAGTGAGGACAGTGCTGAACCTATCCTGCCCACATCCCCACATCAGGCAATACTCAGCCTCTGTCCTCCACAGCAATGAGTGGCTGCATATCGTGCTCAGAGATCCTCTGCGATTACAAAGCTCCCCTGAACATTAAGGACAAGGTGAGATCCCTCTGCTCCTCACCCTGGGATGCTCTACAGAGCAGCAAAGATCCAAGCTGCCTCTGAAATGCAGCTGCTTCTGGGGTGGCACGCAGCAGTACCTGGGGTCTCCAGAGCACCCTGCAAGCAGAATGTGGAAATCAAGCAGCGGGGTGCCCCAAGGTGGGGGATCCAAGCACCATCCCCAGAACCTCACCCAATTTATCTCTGCCCAGAATGGCTGCACGCCGTTGATCCTTGCTGCCAAGATGAGCCACTCAGAGCTCTGCCAGTACCTGCTGCACCGTGGAGCAGCCATCAACAGCCGGGACCTGCAGGGGAAGTGAGTCTTTGCTGGTGGGGATTGGGGGCACATGGATGGTCCTCTCACCTCTGCTCCCACCCCTCTGCTCAGGACAGCCCTGATGCTGGCCTGTGAGAACGGCAGCGTGGAGACCGTGGAGGTGCTCATCAATGCTGGTGCACGGGTGGCCTTGGTGGACTCGATGGGCCACGATGCTGCACACTACGGCCTGTCCACGGGCAATGCTCTCATCCAGCACTTCCTGCAAGAGGCTGCTCAGCGCCAGTCCTGGGCCAGTGGTAAGGCAGCTGTATGCTCTCCATGAGTGCACGCCACTGCGTGAGCGCCTCCAGAGGTGTCCTCACACCCAGACTGGCTCCACCTGCCGTGCCCACCTTCACCATCCCCAAAACCTCCTTGATTTCTCTTTCTCATTCCTCCCACTTTGCCCCACAGAAGAGGAATCATCTGAGCAGACATCCCAGGTGAGGGCTGCAAGGCCTGACTCAGCAGGACTGGCCTGGCCCCTGTCCTCAGCCCCTGGGTGGGGGTCATTGGGAGTCCTCAGGCTCTCCAAGGCGGTGATGACCCAGGAAGGGGGGAGGCCACTTGGCACGTGATGTCCCTCCACAGACATCTTCACCCAGCCAGTCGGCAGGCAGAGAGAAAAGCAACACCCCGAGGAAGAGGAAAGCTCCCCTGCCTCCCCCAGGTACCCCAGGCCAGGTAAGAGGCAGGATCCTTCTTGGCATGGGTTTAGCTCCATATCTGCAGTCAGCACGGTAGGCACAAGGCAGCTGAACCGTGGCCCATTCAGAACTCCTCCATCTGCCTGCAGGAGGACCAGGATGCTTACGAGGAGATCGTGCGGCTGCGGCAGGAACAGGCACAGTTCTTGCAGAAAATTCGGGGCTTGGAGCAGCAGGAGAAGGAGAGACGAGAGGTACCAATGAGGCACAATTCCATGGGGAAGATGCCCCCCCATCACCAGGGATGGGAGGGATGAGGACAGCATTCACCCTTCCCTGTTGTCTCTGTGTCCTGCCAGCAGGCAGAGCTGGATAAGGGCTCCCTCCGCTCCATGGAGAAGCAGGTGAGGCCAGCATGGGGAGGTCATAGGCAGCCTTGGCCGTCTGAGGGATCCTGGTGCTGGGGATGCCATTGTGGAGCAATGGGGACCCCTGTGTCGTCATGCCCTGCAGATCCAAGAGCTGGAGGAGCGGCTGGCAGCACGGGAAAGAGAGAAGGAGCGGCTGGGGAAGGAGGTGGAGGTTCTGCAGAGCCGCTTGTCCTCGCTGGAGGTGGGCACAGGCAGCCACTGGCAGCAGCAGAGGCCAAGCAGGGCGTGCAGCATCTGACGTGTACTGCTCTGCACCTTTAGAATGAGAAGGAAAACACGAGCTACGACATCGAGACGCTGCAGGACGAGGAAGGAGAGCTGCTTGAGTTCCCAGGTAGGGCCCTGCTGGCCTCCCAAGGCCACTGTGGAGCTGTGCAGCACTCACAGACAGCGTTCCTGGAGGCGTGGAGAGGGCACACAGGCACGGCACCAGCATCTGTGTGCTGCACAGGGGCAGAGCTGCTGCTCTCCAAGAAGACCCTGAGCCCTTCGGCTGAGGAGCTGCTGGCCACGCTGCAGGGCCAGGTGCAGTCCCTCACCATGCAGAACAAGGAGCTGAGGGAGAAGATACAGGCAAGTCAGGATCTGTCTGCCCATCCCTCCCTTGGTCTCCTGCCTGCCGGCAGCCTCACCATCCCTTCAGCAGGTCCTGGAGAACTTCGAGAGGGATGAAAGCGACCCTTCTTCCCCTGGGGACTTCGTGCCTGCCAGCCTCTACAACTCCCTCAAGCGTGAGCTGGAGAGGCTGCAGGCTCAGGGCACAGCTGTGGCCGAGCGTGGGAGGCAGAGCCCTGCAACAGAGCCTGGTGGAAAGGGCAGCAAGGAGCAGCGGTGTGCTGAGCAACAGGTCCAGAGCCGCTGCAAGTGTGAGCTGCAGGTGCCACTCCAGCAGTCTCCCTCCAGCCCCGTGCAGGAGGGTGGCAATGAGCTGGCCGAGGCACGGGTGGCCCTGAAGCAGGTGCAGGCGGCGCTGGAGGAGCGGGAGCAGCAGGTGCGGGAGCTGCAGGGCCGCTTGGAGGCTGGTGCCCAGGAGGAGGCATTGCGGGAGAAGGCGGCCCTGCTGGAGCGCTGCAGCCGAGCAGAGGCGGTGGCGGAGGCGATGAGGTGCGAGCTGGAAGCCAAGACCCAGGGCTGGAGGGCGGGCAATGCACCCGAGCTGGAGCCAGGAGTGCCGGAGCAGCGCACGGCCGAGCTGGCACGGCAGCACGGGGAGGTGACGGCTCAGCTGGGGCAGCTGCGAGAGGTGCTGAGCTGCAGGGAGGCCGAGCTGGAGACCCTGCGAGAGCAGCTGGCAGCCCGGCCGGTGGGACGGCAGGAGCACGAGGAGGTGCTGGCCCGGCTGCAGCAAGCACAGAGGGAAGCCAAGGGCCGGGTGTCACCAGAGGAGCACGCTCGGGCCACAGCGGCGCTGCAGGAGCAGCTGCAGGCGTTGCAGCAGCGGGCGGATCGGCTGCAGGCTGCGGCGGAGGCCAAAGGGCGCGAGGCTGCCCGGCTGCAGGCTGAGCTGGCAGCGGCGGTGCCGCGTGGGGAGCACGAGGCGGTGCAGGAGGGGCTGCGGGCCGAGGCGGCGGCGTTGAGCCAGAAGCTGAATGAGCTGTCACGACGGCACGAGAAGACGTGCGAGGAGGTGTTCCGGGTGCAGAGGCAGGCGCTGTTCATGAAGAGTGAGAGGCAGGCGGCCGAGGAGAGGCTGGCCGCGGTGCAGCAGCAGCTGGCCGAGGCGCGGGACGAAGCGCAGCGCCTGCAGGACCTCCACGGCCACGCGGAGGACTCAGCCCGGTTGGTCAGGGACAGGGATAGGAAGGTAGGGGATGGGGAGGTGGGGGAAGGGTGGCAGGGGGGGGTACAGCAATGGAGAGACCCCTGGGGAGACCCCTGGGGAGATGGGGCTGAGCGACCCCTGGTTCCCCATAACTGTGCGCTGCGCAGATCACTGAGCTCTCCAAGGAGGTCTTCAGGCTGAAGGAGGCCCTGAATGCTCTCCCAGAGTCCAAGGGAGTGCTGCAGACCCCCCCCGACACCGCTGCCATGCAGTCCAGGATCCGGGCGCTGGAGGAGAAGCTGGCGGTGGGTACCGGGGTGCCTGATGGGTTCCCAGGTCCCTGCCCCAAGCCCAAGCCTGCTCACTCTCTTTCAGGACACGGAGCAGCAGCACAGCAAGGTGATCAAGCTGTACCGGAGCCACCTGCTCTATGCAGTGCAAGTGAGCTGGGACATGGCCGTGGGGACATGGCCGTGGGGGACCACTGCACCATGTGTGCACCAGTGCCCCGTACACAGTGGTGGCAGCAAAGGCTCCTGAATGTCCCTTCTGCCCCAGGGCCACATGGATGAGGACGTGCAGAGGCTGCTGTGCCAGATCCTGAAGATGCAGAGGCTGCAGGAGCAGGGCAGATGAATCCCCACCAGCGAGGCAGTACTACAGGGACCACAGGCACAGCCAGCACCCTGGCCGGGTGGGGGGGGGGTCAGGCCCATGCTTACACCCTCGCGGCCCCTTTGCTTCTCTGAGCAGCACCCTGGTGCTGGCACACACATCTCTAACCCTCACCTGGCACTGGGGGTCCTGTGCTGGCCCCCACGCTGCTGCACACACCCCAGCACAGTAGCAATAAAGCATTTCTATTCACAGCAATAGGATGGCTTGTTTCTGGGGGGGGGGGGGGGGGAGGATGGGAACATGGGTAATGCAGAACGCAGTGCTGGAAATGAAGGCGCTGGGGATTTAATGCCATGATCTCCTTCAGCCCCAGTGCCCCCAGAGGGGAGCAGGCAACCGCAAAGGAAGCCGTGGGGTGAGAAGGGACAAAACCCTTTTAGCCAGAGACAAAAAACTGCTCCCCTGAGGGCTGGCGTTGGCAGCAGCCCCGTGAGCAGCGATCCCTGTGGGGTTACACTGACCTGCAGGTCCCCACTTCTGTGTCAACAACGCATCCCTGGGTGAGCACCTCCGTCCCAAAGGCTGCCTGCCTCCAAGGTGTGACTGCACCTCACCCAGTACGAGCCCACAGTTCTTTTGCCCATACCTTTAAGAGCAAAGGGAGGCGATTTTGCACCAGTGACAACAAAAATACGCTGCAAGTCCCTCAAGCTCGATCTGAAAGCAAGAAAATAGTAGAAAAACGGTGTCGGGGAGGAGGAATTTATGCAAGATGGCATTGCAGACAAGCCGGGAGTTCACTGCTGACTTTCGGGATCAATCAACGGGCTGCACCTCTCCCCTCCATAGGAACGTGTTACTGTGCTAACCGCTGCTGCCCCCTGCTGGAAGCACAGCAGTACTGCAGGCACAGCACTCTGCTGCCGCCTGCTCACTAAGCCCCGTAATGCAGCCGTTGATTCGCGCATGCGTAGTACTACAGAGACGCTGCGCTCCCGTGACTCCTATCTCTATGGTAGTAGGTCCTCCCAAGCTTGCTGCGCATGTGCGGAAGAACGCGGAAGTGGAGCCTTCGTCTTAACCGCTCTGCGCCGCCAGTCCACCAATCTCTATGGTCTTTGGTCCTCCAGGCGGCAAAACGCACGCCCCCGAAGACGTAAAAGAGACATACATTCCTTCTAACTACTTGAGGGGTAGATGAGCAGTCCACTCGCGGACGTTCCTCGATCCATTCCGCGATGCCTCCTCCTTATTTCCACGTTTTTACCACAGGGAACGGACCGCTGTGTCACTCAGACGCCCCTCAGAGCGCCGCGGCATCCGATTGGCTCAGCGCGTCACCTGACTGGCAGGCACCCGCCCCGGCGTTGCGCATGCGCATTAGCGCTGCACCGCTCGCTGCTGCCACCTAGCGACCAAAATTCGGTACTGCAGGCGCTGCTCCGCACACGTGCGGGAGTGTAGAGACCGCCGTGCGACACGTGGGTGACAGAACCACGCGTGGGTTCGTCGGGCTGCGTGGAAAAAAGCACTTTCTTCACACTTTGCTAGGAATTACCCGTGTTCTGGGCAGGATAAGCTGGGTCTGAGGTGTAATGGGCAGAGCCACATTGTCCAGCATCAAAGCTAGACGTGCATGATCCAGTGGGTGAGCAGCTGGTTGAAGCTCAAAGCTTTGTAGCACACAGGGTAACTCATCAGGTCAAAATCTGCGTTCCCAGGGGCTCAATTTCAAGCCTGGACACCAGAGCTGAGCACACACTAAATCATGTTGCTGACAGGGGTACGTTGAGAGGAGCCCACTGGTATTCAGCAAGCACATGCATGAGGCTCTCAGATGTATGGCTTAATGCTCAGGTTGCCAAGCAGGCAGCCAGGCACTGGGCTTGATCCTTGTGGGTCCCTTCCAACTCAGGAGAATTAACAATTCCAGGATATTTGTCCATTTGTGCCACCTTCTCCACCTGGAAAGGGACCCGGCGCAGTGGGGATGCCCTTTAAGATCATCTCCTTCCAACCCTGCTGCTATAGGCAGGGACCATACTTTTCTCTCAGCCCTAATTCTCAAAGGAACAGAGGAAATACGACGAAAAGGGCCTCAGAGGTTGAGATAAGGACAAGGAGATCGCTCACAGACAAAACAGACGTGGCTTAATGGAGATTAATATTAATTATTACCGATTACTAACAGGCTAGAGCACTGAGAAACTAAAAGCAAACTAGGAACACCAGCTGCAGTCAGCCCATAAGGCTTCATATCTCTGTCACTCTTCCTTGCTCACTTTCCTTCCTCCAGCACGGGGTGCTGCTCTTACCAAGCTGATCCCACGTGGGCTTCCCACAGACTGCAGCTCCTCCAGAAGTGCTCCAATACGGATCCATATCATGAAATGCAGCCCCGTAAAGAACTACTCCATCGATGGCCTTCATGAGCAGCAGCTCCTCCTCCTGCTCCGCTGTGGGCTGCCCATGAAGATCTGCCCTCTGTGGTACCCCATGGGCTGTAGGGGGAACTGCCAGCCCAACTGTGATCCTGTCCATGGGTTACAGAGGACTTCTAATCTGGCGCCTGGAGAATCTCCCATCTCCTCCTCCTTTTTGGTGTCTGTGGGGCTGTTCTCTCCATATTTTCTCCCTCACTTCTGCTCTGTTTCCTTCTCTCACAGACACTGCAGGACAGCAGAGCTCTCTGTCAGCTCCACGGCACCTCAGACCACCTCCATCCTGATATCCTTTGAGGAGAAACCACCACCAGGGCAGACCACTTTGCTTCTGCTCCCACAAAGCTAAGAAAAGACGGATGCCTTCCCAGGAAAACGGCTGCATTGATTAAAACTGCACAAATCCCCATTGCCACAGCGTTGTTCACATGGGGATGCATTGAGCAGCAGCGTTCTCACGACCACCACTGCAGCAGCACAGCTCGTTCCTCAGCAATGCTGTCAAGGAGCTGTGGGACCACCCCAGATGGCACACTGTGGAGTCTCCCAGGAGCTGCTGAGCACACGGATTTCCTACCTGTCTCCTCCAGCCAAGCGTCGTCGTGTCACAGTGCTTCGCCACGCCGGGCACATCGCTGCGCTCTGCCGGTAAGCAGCCACGTGCGCAGCGCGCAGCCATATTGCCCTGAGGAAGGAGCATTGCGCATGCGCGGGGCTCAGCCTGCAGTACTACCCGACGGCCAGCAGGGGGCAGCAGAGAGTCGCAGCGCTGCGGGTTGGTGCGTGAACCGCAATAGCCGGAGCGCCGCAAAAGGATCGGGAAGCGAGAAGGGAAAGGCATCATTTCAAAGCGATACGGGTAAAACAACATCTGACCACCCCCCGATCCTTGTCCGGATGCTGCTCGGCAACAGAAAGCCGCATTTCCAAGAATGCACCCAAACCACCCTCATGGTGCCCCTGGAGAGCAGCGTGGTCTGAGCCCTTCCCTCTCATTTTGCTTCCTTAATGAGTTGAGCTGTTCCTGCATGGACAGCCTGAGCTGTAACACCAACCATAACCCCATCCCTCTCCGTGAAGAGAATCTGCTTTGCTGTCTTTGCAGCCCGGCCCTGCGTGGTGCAGCAGGTAACTCCTATAGGGTTGGGCTGTGGATCCTGGCAAGCTGCAGCTGGGAGGGCCTCAGCCCAAAGCTGAACTGCTTAGGGGAAGGCAAAGCCTTTGTAGGGCCCTACAGCATGGGGGCAGATTGCATTGGTGCGGCCTGATTGGCTGCAACAGCCTTCATTTTAACCTAGACCCCTAACCCTAATAGGAGCCCTAAAGAAACTGCATCATGACCCTAATAGGAGCCCTAAAGAAACTGCATCGACCCCCAATATAGATCTAAACCTGACCCTTAACGTGGTGTTAATCTCTTTGTGTAGCAATACAAATGATGCTAAAAGTTTACAATGACATAACCTTAATTGTAATGCCAGAAACAGTCGTTAAAGGAGCCGTAATCCTAACCCTAAAATTATATCAACTTAGATTATATTAAATAAATTATATTAAATTATATTAAATCAACCTTAATTATAACCCTGATCACCCTGACAATAATGGTAATAGCCCTAAAAATCCCCTAAAAACAATCCAGGGAAGTCATCCTAAGGGTGTTTTCCTTGCTTTCCCCTATCTCTCCCCTTGCCTCCCCTGTGTTGCACTTTAGGGTTCGATGCTCGTGATGGAAGTGCTGCCCCATTGGGTTGTATTGCATCACTTTGTGCCTTGGATCTCTCTATGGGGCACCAGAACCCCATTTGTGGGGTCTGATTATGGGGTCTGAATAGTGGGGCACCAGAGCCCTAACCCTGACCCCAAACCTCATCCTAATAGCCCCAACCACAACCCCAATGGGACCCCAACACCAAAAGTAACGCTGATCATAAGCCCAACGACCCTAAAGAGAGCTGTCATAACCTGAGGGGTGCACTGCTACTGGGGTGGGCTCAAGGATTTGGCTCCTATAGGCTCATTCAGTGTTCTGGGGTGGATGCAGGGGGCTTGGGCTGAGGGTTTGGGACCCCCATAGCAGGACATGGTGGGAGATGGGGTTCGAGGGTTGTGGTTAGGGGTGTGGGGACTGCATGAGGGCGATCCCACGTTGGCAGCCCATTGCCTTCCCCAGCCCCCCCTCGCCCCCCAGTGGCACATAGCACTGCCCCCAGGCAGCTCTATGGAGCTGTGCAGCCATTGCCAATCAGTGGGGGATGAAAGCTGGCGCTGCATAAAGGCAGCAAAACTAAACGAGAGAAGCAGCAGCATCAGGGCCAAGCAGGCAGCCCGGCTCTGCCTTTCCTCCTCCCCAGCACTGCGTTGGTGTGATGTTTGGGAGCACCCTGTGAGCCCCACGTGGATTTCCTTCCCCCACCATCCCCCTGTGAGCTCCCACCTCCTCCTGCCCGAGCCATGGGTGGCACAAACCGCCCCTCTCCCCCATAAAGCCCCGATTGTCACCATCCACGTGCAGGGTTTGGAACGCCGTCAGGGCTGCTGGCTCACCACAGCCTCTTCCCAGCAGCCAACGTTTGGCATTCCCCATCCAATCCCCTCCACGCAGCTGCACTCGGTCACAATGGTCCCTTCTTGCCACCGTCCCCCACCCCCCCATGCCAGGAGGAGCCACCTTCCCTGCTTGGAGTGAAGCAGTAAAATCCACGTTTGTATGTGGGCCAAAGATCTGGAGGAGCCCCCAGCAGCATTCTGAGCTTCAGCTCAATGCGGGCTGATTCTGCTGCAGAGGGAATGCAACCCCATTGGGAGAGAGCTGGGACAGTGCTGGGGCGCTGCGGGGAGAGAAACTGGGGGGGGACCCCAAGGGAAGCCCCAATTGGACCCTGAGGTGTGGATGCTTTGGTGCCCAGCTCCTGCAGGATGGAGACGTGCTGGAGGCTCCGGCTCGCTTGAGTGCTCTTCGATCCCTCCCAGCATCGCGTGCTCTGTTACAGGGCACTGCAGTGCAGACCCTAATGAAAGACTGTAGATCTTATCCGTGTTATTAAAGCCCTCTGGGGAGGGAAGCAAAGCAGCGAATGCTGATAGGGAGGAGGCAGACCTGGCCTTGAGCAACCAGAAGCTCCCCCTGGGTGCAGTGCAGCACCCAGCCAGCCCCAGGTGCCCCAGTGACACTGCTGTCACCTGCTGACCCTTCCTCCCCCCCCAGGACACCCAGTGGGGCGATGGAATGGCAGCACGCAGTCCCCAGGAGCTGCTAATTGGAAGCAGCAGTGGGAAGTTCTGTCGTTAACACCTGGGACTGATAATTGCTGTGCTGCTGTGGCTGTGCCTTGGGAGCTGTCAGAATGCCATTCCCCAGGCTCCATGAACACCCCATCCAAAATCACAGCGCTTCCACCCTCCCCTGTGTGCCAAGGGCAGCAGTTGCATCTCTGGGGATGGATCTGTGCATCACAGGGGGAGGTGCAGCCCTCTGGGGTTGGGATAAGGAGTGGGGCACCCCAAACCCATTGAGCCAGAGGTGTGATGCTGGGATGTGGGAGCTGGGAGCGTATTTGGGGTGGCGAATGAAAGCCAATGAGACATGAAAGGTGCTGAGCTGATGGGTGTCCCTGGGGGTGGCACTCAGGCTGTATGAGCTGCACCCCAACGTCACCTTATCAGCATGGAGACACACAGTGGGGCACTCCCCGATGGCCTTAGTGCTGGGGAACCCCTTCTACAGCTGTGCCTCAGAGCAGAGGGGCTGTGCAGGTCCCCAGCAAGGCTGTGTCCCTATGCAGTGCTGTCCCCCTCCACTCAGTCTGGCTCTCCCCCTGCTGCACATCTGTCCCCCACGCTGCAGCTGGAGCGGGTTCCTTCTGCCTTTGTTTGTTTGTTCACAGCACAGTGGCTCCGAATCATTAGATAATTAACGCTCCGGAGAAGCTGCCATCAGGAAGTGCTGTTCCTCCAGAGGCACGTGCCGTCCTCCTGGGTGGTTTCGGGTGGGGGACGCCCGGAGAGGTTGCATGGATCCCATCCTCCATCCTGGGGTCGGAAGGGCAGGATGGACCCACGCTGGGAGCACCTCCTGCATGGCATCCAAAAACCCCAGTGCTGGAGGCTGAGCCCATCCACCCATCACCCCTGGGCTGCCCAGGAGCAATGGGAGCTGCCCAGTGCCCGTGGCACAGCACCGCCTCCGTGCAGTGAGCATGACCCATTTACCTGGGCTCGTTAGCATGGTGAGAGGCTGCTTAATTTGAGGCTGAGAGCTCAGCACGTGCTGAGTGTAGTGCCCTGGGCACGCTCTGGATGGGACAAAAGGGAATGTGGGTTAAGCACAAAGCATTGCTTGGCTGCACCCTGAGGATGGAGCACGCACCCGCCCCGACCTCCCGCTGCAATTAGCTAATTGCTGTGTATTCCCATGGTGGGGGGAGATGCTCACATTGTGCCCTGCGCTCATCAAAGCTGCTCCTAGGGGTGCCCACCCTGTGGTCACACTGCTGTGGCAGCAACCGGGGGGGAGGGGGGGGCTTGAAGTGGAAGGAGGGGGCACAGAGCTCTGTCCTGAGCCTGGATGATGCCATGTGCTGCTGCACCCCAACCTTCAGCATCATTTGTACCCTGATTGTGCATTGCAGGGGGGTTCTGGGCAGCCTGGGGGCTGTGCTGGGATGGGGTGAGGTGGTGACCGCTGTATCTGTGGGTGCGGTGTGTGACGTCATCACAAGCCAGCGTGACAAATGATGTCATCAGATGGGGAGAGCCCTTCTTATGGCATCTCGCCTTTCAGGTGACGGTGCCGCAGGACGCTGGGTGCTGGGATGCCCCAATGCAATGTGTGATGGTGGCAGAAGGGAAAGGGCGGTGAGAGGGGCTGTGGGCTGCAGGGCTGGGATGGCACGGGGGTGTCTGGCTGGGGAGGGGGGAGAGGAGGAGGATGGGGGGGGGGGGGAGGAAGACAGCAGCCTCATGTTGGCACAGAGCAGCGCCACCAGCTCGTGGACACAGGTCCCGTCCTTGTGCTGGTGACATATTGACTGACAATCCTTAATCAAGTGGATTATTAATTAGCAGAAGAAGCCGGCTGCTTAATCCTCCCCATCCTTGGCCGGGCTCGGAGCCGGGATTTTATGCTAATCGCGGCTGTTATCGCGGCGATGTCAGCAGCTGAGGCCAAGGCTGACAGGAGAGCTCGGCGGCAGCGAGATCCGTAATTGCAGATTTAATCAGCTGTAATGTTTTCTGAAGCCACCGCGCGCCCCTGCGCGCAGCGCGGCCGCCTCCGTGCGCTGCGGCTCTCCCCGGTGCTGCCCGCGGTGACGGCGCCGCGCACACGGCCGCGTCCCCGCTGTCCCCATCACCGCCGGGTCCCCTCACTGAGGGTCTGTGCCAAACCGGGTCGTGGGGAGGGGGATGGGGACCACCTCCTCCGTTCCTATGTGATGCTGTATTTCGGAGCAGCGTTGGTCCTCGTCGTTGTCAGCGCCGGGCTCGCTTAACATCGCGTCTGTCGGAGGAAATCTCACATCCCTAATTAAAGCTCAACACATGCAGTGTTGATTCCCTGGAGATGCTTCCCTCGCCTTCCTATTTCCCGTCAAGATCAAGGGGATAAACCCGTGTTACCGTTAAAGTTAACAACAGCAGCAACAAAGGGAAGTGCTGACAGCCCCGTGCTGGCAGCCGGTGCTTCTCCAGAGGCAGTGCTGTATTGGGGTATTGGGGACAGTGGTGGAACAGCAGCACCGAGGGCTGCCTATAGCCCAGGACTGGTGGTAACGATGGGACAAAGGGGGGACGAATGATGTAGGTCAGATGCAAGGAGGAAATTCTTCACCGAGGGTGGTGAGGTCCTGGCACTGTGGATGCCCCGTCCCTGGTGATGCCCAGTGCCACAGATGGTTCCTGAGCAGCCTGAACTGCTGGGAGGCACCCAACACATGGCAGGATGGGGCTGGAGGGGCTTCGGGGTCCCTTGGAACCCAGCCATTCTATGGGATGAGGATGCTGGGTGCAGGGTGAGGTGTGCCTCCCATGTGGGATGTGAGCGGGTCATGTCCAGCTCCATTCCCAATAGGGCTGGGGGAGCCCTGAGCCCCGTCCTTGGCAGCACAGCTGCTTTGTATGAACCTCCCTCCTCACTGCACCCCAAAATGAACCTCCCTTGGCTGAAAGGTGTCGGACATCTCATGCTCTGACCCCTCTGATGCACGGGGCTGCGGGGGGCCGAGTGGCACATGGCTGGGTGAGCAGCACAGCGCTGCTTTCCCTGCAGGCAACCAATGGTGGTGGTGGGGAGGGGGGTGGTGGAGGAGGGGGAGGGCTGGTGCTGCTGCTGCTTCACATGCCAAGCAATCACATCCCGGGCATCTGCGTCGCTCCCTGGCTGCCAGCATGCTGCTCACAGGGGTGGGGGAAGCTCTGGCACTGATACGATCAGCAATGCCCACATCTCACACCCTGCTGCAGCCAGCCGTGCCCCGGCCATCGTGCCAGGGAGGTTTCCAGCCCTGCAGGGAGGATTGCACACAGGCGGGTGCTCCCTGCTGTCTCGCATGGCTGCTGCCTGCTTAATTGTGCTGAAAGCACAACAGATGGCAGAATGGCTTCAAGATGTTCTTTTGCAACGTTGAGGTGCTGCCGGGCTCCCTTGCATGCTTTCCTTTAGCACCAAACAACTTAATAATGTGCAAAGGAGGGAGAATGGGGAGAACCGGACCGTGCCTGTGCTGTAGTGTGACCCTGCTCCTTGCTGACCCCCAATGCACCTTGGCACTGCTGCTCCTCGTCCCCAGCAGCCGGGCCGTGGGCAGCTGCGAGGGGAATTAAAACATTTGCTGCCCCAACAGTGCCGTGCTTTCTTCCTGCAGTAATCCCTGGGCTGTGCTGCCCTTCCTTCCTCCACCTCCATCACCTGCCCTGTCCCCGTGCCACGCAACTGCCTTTGACGCAGCACCCGGCGCTGGGCCGTGTGCCGACAGCAGCTGGGGACGGGACGTGGGGTGGGAGGGTCTATCTGGGCAGGGGGCCGACCTGGTTGGGTGTCGTTGCCTCTGGTTGTCCCCATGAAGCACTACAGCAGCACCCAGCTCAGCTTTGCTACGCTGTCACCCACCGCCAGCACCCATCGTGGGCCACCGGTTCAGCTCCAGCACCCAGCTGAGCTGTGCTGCTCCTCCACCTGCCTCCCCCTCGGCCTCCCCATCGCCAGCACACCGGGACGATGCGTATTAACGCACGTGTTGGATGCATTATTCATAAGGCAGGTGACCTCATTCATTCAGATTGATTTTCCTCCGTGTCACTCCAATTTATGCCACGCTCCTGGAACGGGAGGGCAGATGGAACACCGGGTATGGCGCTGGGGTGGAGGGTCCCACCCTGGGGACAGGACAGGGATTGCTCTGCACTTGGCATGACCGAAAGGCCCTTTGCCTGCTCATTAAGGGCTTTTCTCCCTCTTTTAATTGCTGGATCTCAGGTGTGTCTGTAAGCATCCTCATGCTGGGGGAGGTGACGGCTTTGTGCTGGCATCCCAGCCCTATACCATGCAGGATGCTCCCCTGGGACCTCCCAGCCCCACAGCCCCATCGCCCTCCCCCAGCCCCCAGCATCCCTTCCGTGCTGGCTGTGGCTGATGGCCGCTGCCCTTAATTGACACCCCAGGTAGCCCCGTGCCGCAGAGCCTAACGAAGCCACACGCAGAGCAGAGCAGCGGGACGGCTGCCCATCGCTATTGTCACTGACAATGGGAACTGCCCGGCCCTGCACACCGAGAGCACCATTAGCCCAAATATTTGCTTCCCGTCTCCAGGGTGACGGGGTTGCCAGCGCTCACCCACATGCCTCCTTTGATCATTTTCCTCTTGATCTTCTGCACACCAGCTCCCCGCGCTCCTCTCCGTCTCCCGCTCCTCGTGGGGAGGAGGGAGCTGGTGCAGCATCCTCCAGCAAGGGACTGCAGGCAGGCAGCTTCCCTTTGCTGTGCATCCATTTTTTTCCCTCCCTTTTTGGTCCCTTTTTTACCCTACTTCACCTATGGAGATGGTAAAATGGGAGGTGCAGGGCTGCTGTATCCCAAAGGGGCTCAAGCGTCCAAAGCAAACCCCATGGCCACCATCATCATCATCTCCCCATGGCCACAACTACAGCATCTCTCTATGGCCACCACCACCATCTCCTCATCACCAACACCACCGTCTCCCCATGGCCACCACCATCCTTTCCCCATGGCCATCACCAATCCCAAGACGAACCCCTGGGGGAGCCCCCTCATCACCAGCCCCTACCTGGACACAGAGCTGTTGACAAACGATGCCACGGGGGAACCAAACCAACCACCAGGCTGGAATTGGTTTCTTCTTCCCCCACACTCAGCTGACCCAGCAAGGGTGCCAACTAGGGATCATCCATCAGGGTAGAGATGGTGCCAGGCCGTTCGGTCTCCCTGCCCTGAGCCATTGCTGTTGGAGCATCTTCTCCTCGACACGGGGGGCTTTGGAGAGGAGCAGGAGGAGCCCCAAACTCTGTGGGGTTTTGGTGGCAGGCTGACGGCACCCTGAGTCCTCTTGGAACGCTGTGCTCCCGAAATGTCACTCTGCAGATCCACTTCATTCAGCACAGCGAGCAATAACACGAGCCCAGGGGTCAAGCTATGCGCTCATTAAGCTTGTGGGCTCATTAATTACTGCCAGAGATGGCCCCAGGCCCCGTGCGATCCTCCCCATGGGGTGGAAAACCCACACAACCGATGCAAATGTCTCCACCCCAATGGGGCCCCACCAGTACCATAAGGATGCTCCCAGCCCTGGTGCTGGTGGTGGCCAACACTGGTGTCCCTGTGGCACTGCCTGCAGCCATCCATGCACGCGCCAGCCACGGCGATGGAGAAAATTCCTCCCTTTCCCCTCAGCTTTTGCTTTCTTTTCTTCCCCTTTTGTTGCCTCCAATCAATTTCATTTTGATTTAATGGTCAGGGGAGCTGCTTTTTAAATTGTAATCACAGCAGAAAAATTGAACTCCGGCAGCGCTGGGCTGCCCAGCGAGCTGTGATGGAAGAGATGGGTTCTGGAGAGCCCAATGCAGCGCTGGGGCTGTGGTCTCCTGCACTCTGTGTATGGGGTCAGCGTGGGGAGTCTTGGGGTGATTGGGCCCCCAACACCCAGCATGTGCCCATCGCCATCACGCTGGGCTATGGGAAGGGGAGCAGAACGGACAGAAGGGGCTGATATCTGCCCAGATCCCATGGGCAGAGGGGAGTCCCTGTCCCAGGGTGACATCAGAGCTGTCCCCATCGAGGCTGACACCCCACTGGGACGTCCCGAGCTGCTGTAAATGCTGCTCAATGGAACAAAATGCTCATTAAGCTCAATTACAGGAGTAATGGCACAGCACCAGCCTTGGTGGGGAAAGCACTGAGCCCCCTCCTGCCCCCACCACACACTGCCGTAGCACCCAAAGGGGTAGGGGACATTGTCACTGTCCCCCCCCCCACCCCAGGCCAGGGATGTGGTGCCCTGCTCCCCACACAACCTTCATTTTGAAACCCCCACCATACACACACACACCATTTTCCCCCTCATTTCTTGATGGAAAAGCAGCAAATCTCTGCATCCACTGGCTCTGAGGTAGCTCACAGCACGGAGGAAATCACAGTGTGAGGATGAGCTGGGAGGAAAAATCCCCCCCCCTGCCCCCCCCCAGTGCTTTGTGATGCCACCAGCAATGGTGTGCTGAAGCCTTTCCCAGCTCTGTGTCCCTGTCAGGGAATAGGAGCAGTGCAGCAGTGGTTCCTCATCCTCTGTAGGAAACAATGGGATCCGACTGCAGCCGACGATGCTCTGTTAACGCCAGCGTGGAAAGCAGCCTTCAAAAGGATTAAATACCATCACAACGCCCCGCAGCCAACGTGACGTGGTGGCTACAGGGTTTTATCTTGCTCTGGCAGCCTGAATGCTGATGGGCTGCTATGGGATCCCCCAAGACGTCGCTCCTCTGGTTATGGGATGCAACGGAGGAAGTGGCAGTCAATGGGAGCGGATGGGGGAAATGCCTTCATCCGACTGCTCAGATGGAGGAACATCAGAGGGGTCTGGAGATGGGCTGCAAGGGGACGTTGCTTGGGGAGCCCCCTGGTTGAATGAAGCGTGGGCCAGGGGGCAGTGGGAGCAATGTCATCACACAGCCTGGAGGGACCTGAAAGGGACATTGTCGGGGGATAAGGAGGAACAATGTGGCCATGGCAGAGGGACCAGAAATGACCAGAAGGGACACTCCTGAAATGGATATCATGGGGCCAGGAGGGACCAGGAGGGACATTACTGGGGGACCAGAAGAGATGCTGCTGGGGAGCCAGGAGGGATGTGGTTATGGGACCAGGAGGGATTATGGGACCAGGATGGACATGGTTATGGGACCAGGAGGGATTATGGGACCAGGATGGACATGGTTATGAGACCAGGAGGGATTATGGGACCAGGATGGACAGTTATGGGACCAGAATGGACACGGTTATGGGACCAGGAGGGACATGGTTATAGGACCAGAAGCATGCTGTCACACGGGACTGGGAGAGACATCATCAGAAGACTATGAGCAACCAGGAGGGATGTTGGCACAGAGCTTCACAGGACCAGGAGGGGCATTGGCACCTGCTGGGTGTACCTGAGGATGCTGCAGCCAAAGGAAAAGCAGCAGTGAGGGCGAGGGGAAAGGCCGTGGCACAGCAGCCAGGAGAGACGTGCTTGCCCGCACTTTGCTGCATGACTTTGATTAAGTTGCTTCCCTTCTTTATAGTCCCTCGGGGAGATGTTAAACAGCTGCTAATAAAGATGGATGTTTCTGAAGTGGCGTCTCCGGAGCATTCACATCCATGAGTTTTGGGAAGGCCACGGAGGTGCCCGGGGCCAAGAGATGGCAGCTTTAGGCCTGTGACAACCAGACAGCCCCTATGGCCACTGCCTCTGCCTGGGGGGAGAAGGCTCTGCATGGGCAACGGGGGGACACTGGATGGCCCTGAGTGCCAGCAGACCCCGAACAGACCCCCCCTGACTCCCTTCACGTCGGTTTGCATCTGAGCACCCTGTTGTTTTCCCTTTCCCACGTATCTTTAGTCCACCCCACGCTCATAAACCCCCCTCCCAGCTGCTGGGGAATGAGTCCAACGAGGCACAGCGCATCGCCCTCACCGTAATTAGCAACGCTTCCACCGGCAAATGGCAGCCGGGAGTGGAAGTGGCCTTTCCTTAATTAAAACGATTCGTTAAGGTGGGGTGAGAGGGAAGATAAAAAAAACTTCCCTGCACGAAGGGTGCTCAGGGTGGCCCAATCCCCTCGGGGGTGGCTGCTGTGTCCCATGGATGGGGGCAGCGATGCCACTTTGGTCCCCATTGGGGGTCTCAGGGTGTCCCCCCCACAGCAGCGCAGCACCCCGGGGTGCTCTTTGTGCCCCGATGTGGGTGCAGATCCCAGCTCCAGGATCTGCAGTGTCCCCATCCCCTGCATCCTGGTGGTGCCAGCAGTGTGCCGGCCCGGTTCCTGGCTGGGGTATAAATATCCTTGTGTTACTTAGCGACTAATTGCACTGAGCGCAACAGTGGGGGGTGCCAGCCCCTAATGAGTAGCTGGAATCACAAGCTGCTAATTACCCCTGTGCTGAACTGCTGCATCGCTCCTACTGGGGGCTGTCTGTCTGTCCGTCGGGCCGTCCTACCCTACAGCATCCCCACATACTGTGTGCAGCCTGAGACCTCATTGCCACAGCTTCCTAGGGCAGATGGGCCCAAATCTGAGGGTCCTCTCCCTCCCCAAGGGCAGGCACTTCCCGATGCCATGACTCCAATGCTTCTGATCCCACGCAGACCTGCATGCATCCCTTGGGGTCACCAGGCTGATGTTTATGGACCAAAAGCTGTGTGTTCAGCAGCCACCCGGTGCCACAGGGATCCGGGGATGAGTTCCACCCCCAAGTGCCCTCGACCTTGGGGGACCTCTGGGACACGTGGGGTGGCTCATTTGCACCCAAGGAGCTCGTCCATCATCTGCAGGATGCACAGCTGGGGTAGCCCAGTGCAGGGTGCTGGGAGCAGGCAAATGCAGGAACGGGGGAGGTGCACACAGAGGTGTTATGAAACAACCCCCCCACACGCTTGTATTTGGGTATAGAGGGGTGCAGACCCAGCCAAGCTCACTCAACGCCTCCCCCTCCTAACGCCCCTTTTCCATCTCACCGAACTCATCCATCACCCGCTTTTAAACGGGGGCCTTTGAGTTAATCCCCGAAACACTGATCCTAATTGATTCCCTTCGTGTCTCCGGAGTACGGAGCTCAGGAGCAGTGGAGGCTTCACCCCCCACAGAGCAGCAGGGCTGTCGGTGCACTCCCTGCACCACGAGCACCGCCAGCCCCAAGCACCCCATGGGCGCACCCCATTCACCCCAAACCAGCAGCGCTGCTCCGCTCAGGGCTCAGCACCTCTCATGGGGGGGCTGTGTGCAGGGAGGTGTTCTGCCACCTCCACCTGTTTATTTATAGGCTGAGGGCACAGCACACAAGGAGGAAAGCAGGTCCGGGTAAATATCTCCCCGCGGGTTCTCGCGGCGCTGCTTCCTTCACAGGATTTACAGCTTCAAAGGCTCTGCCTCAAAGCCTGCAAATATCTTTTCATCATTTCAGCCGTGGTCTAATTACCCGGCTGGCCGCCAGCACCAGCCTGCTCTCCCAGGTACCGCTCCCTCTAATCGCAGGGATTTATTATTTAAATGTCAGCGTTTGCCTCCCGTTTCCCTTTTGGGTTCGGTGATGCCCGTGGGGTGCAGCTCCGTGCCCCAAACCTGCTGCAAAGCGGAGCACTGCGCTCCTGCATCCCGCGAGCAGCACGTGTGGCGGTGCTGAGTCATTAATTAAATGCAAGGTAGTGTTCCCCACTTCATCTTGGGTGTAATTATCTCGCAGGGATAGCAGAAAGCAGCGCTCGTTAACACTTGCTGGAGGGGGATTAAGGCAGCGGGAGCGCCCAGCCCGGCGCTGCGTCCCCCACGCTCTGCTCTCTCTCGGATATCCTTCAACCCTTTGCAAAACGTGGGGTTTTCCTGCTTGGGATGGAGAGCAGCAGAGCCTCCGTGCTCGTGATTTACGCCGGGCACAGCCCTGCCGGCCCTGGGGCTGCGTGCAGTGATGGATGTGGGGAGCAGCCCCGAGCACCCGTTAATTACCCGCTTTGGATTTACGAGGAGCTGCAGCTCTCGTGGCAGAGGATCTGCGGCCGAAGGTGGCGGTGGGGTTGGGGTCGGTGCCAGCTGCACCCCTCCCCAGTGCTTCGGAGGGGCTGCGTGCCGCCGAGCGCTCAGCTGGAAGATAATTTACGGTTTTCGTATCAGCACGGCTGATCTTGGAGCGTTTCCAACGTCATCCTCCCTCTCCCCGCATCTCTTTCCTCGAAAGCCGACTTCCCAGGATGGGCTCCAGCTCCACAGACGGGATGCGCCGTGGCTGTGCTGCCCTCAGGACCTGAATCCCATTGCCCAGAGATTAAATCAGGCGTGTGCTGAGCTGCGGTGGGACTCAGCGGGTCCCTGGCATCAGCTCTGGCCGAGCAGGTTAAGGATGCTGCAGCACTCCTGATAGGCAGTGCAGGATGCTGCACAGCACCGGAGCCCCATCCCAACCCCTGAGCCCCGTGCACCGCAGTGCCCACGTGCAGAGCTTGGTTTTGCAATGCCAGATCGCCTTTTAGTGGCTGAACCGCTAAACCTTAATGTGCAGCAGT